>NC_044033.1:527134139-527477355 GCF_901765095.1 Microcaecilia unicolor
TGACCAAATGCCTTGGATTTGGCCGATGTTTGAGATGGCCGCCATTAGTTTCCATTATCGGCGAAAACCAATGGCGGCTATCTCTAATGCCGGCGATCTCTAAGGCCATCCCAAATGTTGAGATTTGGCCGGCCTCGACCGTATTATTGAAATGAAAGATGGGCGGCCATCTTGTTTCGATAATATGGTCGGGTATGCCGCTTTATGGGGCTGCCCTTAGAGATGGCCGCCCATATAGATGGCCGGCCCCGTTCGATTATGCCCCTCCAAATGACCACTTGAAGTATTAAGGCATGACTCCCCCTTACTCTCCCAGTGGTCACTGATCCCCTCCCACCCCCCCCCCAAAGACGTAAATGAAACAGTACATACCAGCCTCTATGACAGCTTCAGATGTTATGGCCATTCCTATTAGAGCAGTGAACAGGTCCCTGGAGTAGCTTAGTGGTCAGTGCAGTGGACTGTAGAGAAGGGGACCCAGGCCCATATCCCATTCTAAGGGGTCCTTTTACTAAGGTGCGCTGAAAAATGGCCTGTGCTAGTGTAGGCACGTGTTTTGGGCGCGCGCAGATCCATTTTTCAGTGCACCTATAAAAAAAATGCCTTTTTAACATTTTTGCCGAAAACGGATGTCTGGCAAAATAAAAATTGGCGCGCATCCATTTTGGGTCTGAGACCTTACCGCCAGCCATTGACACAGCGGTAAGGTCTCTCGCGGTAATCGCCTACGCGTTTCAAGTCAGAGTTACTGTCCGATTTCCCTGTGCGCCAGAAAAGAAAATACATTTTCTGGCGCATGTAACGACATGCGTCAAAAACGAAAATTACTGCAAGGGCCACGCATGTAGCCGGGTGGTAACTCTGAATTGACGCGCGTTGGGTGTACATAGGTGCTTCCACGGCTTAGTAAAAGGGCCCTTAACTGTTACGCTTGTGATGGAAAGTGTGAGCCGTCCAAAACTCACCACCTGCAGCTATAAGCCTTTCATTGATGGAAGCGATAATCGTTGAAACGTCTGCCTTTGGGTAAATCTTCCTAATTGGAGTAAGGATAAACAAATATGGAGGGGCACAATCAAATATGAATCTATGAATCATTGAGCACAATTTGGCACAACTGGCTCTTCAACCAAGCCTTTAACGGAAGAAGTAACTAACTTGTTAGTCTCACTCACACACACAAGGATTGACTCGGGCTGCACATACTGCAGCGGGACATGTTTATCCACTCCTACCCTAGCTGAGATAATATTTAACCATCTGCCTGACCTCATGTGCAACTTTCTTTAAATCAATCACCTTACTTTCTAATTCTTCCTACTTTCTTACTCATCTATATGTTACAACTTTGCTTTACCCTTCACTACCCATTATAATGTTCTAGTACATACTGTGTTGTCATTGCAAATAGTATACCATGCCATACTTTGCATTGTTAGATGAATATTTTTACTGCTGTAACTGCCTATTGCTCATGTTTGATCTATTCTTACTGTACACCGCCTTGAGTGAATTCCTTCAAAAAGGTGGTAAATAAATCCTAATAAATAAATTTAAAGCAAACTTACTCGCAAATCAATTTAAGGTGTTCATGTAGGTTTTGAAAGCCCTGAGAAGAGGTTAGCTACAATATTTGGCAAAGCAGTTGCAGATCAATTGAGTTGAACTAAATGGCTTCTAGGAGGAAGGAAAAATCGTGTTGTTCCATGACGATTATGGATTGTCAGCAGGTACATTTAATAAGGAGGGTGGCTGTAGGAGGTGGCTGCAGGTGGCGTCACAGAATGGCCTTGGCTCAGGTTTGATTATTGTTTGCGATTTTATCTGTTTTTATGTTTTTCATTTCAATAGTTTTTATTACTTCCAACCCAATGAACGATGGAAAGAAATTATATATAAGGAATCAAGAATGTTATCCATCTGTCCATCTGGCTGGGGGCATAATAAATGTAACAGAATGGAACTAACTATGACATGGGGGAGGGGTGGGAATAGTAAAAAGACACATCAGGTTCAAAAATGGACCAGACTGGATTTCAGGTTCCAGAGAAATAAGGACCACCCCCCCCCCCAAAAAAAAAAACAACCTAGTGACTGAACTGTAGAGCTTTCTTAATAGTTGTGATTGGGTACAATATTTGCCCTTTGTCCTAATATTCTGTAACTCTACCCAAAGAACAAGACTGGGTTTAACTCCTCATGAGATTATAACTGGTTGACCTTTAGTAACCCCTGAAATATTAGGGGCTCTCTCAGACTCTGTTCTATTGCGGAGTCATCTGTTGACCTATCGTCA
This sequence comes from Microcaecilia unicolor, assembly GCF_901765095.1. Classification (NCBI taxonomy): domain Eukaryota; kingdom Metazoa; phylum Chordata; class Amphibia; order Gymnophiona; family Siphonopidae; genus Microcaecilia; species Microcaecilia unicolor. Next base: position 527,136,436 of record NC_044033.1, read on the forward strand.
GTCCTTGCAAAAAGCTCTTTCCTCCATCTTCCCTTTGCAGGTGAAAGATTTCAGGAGTTCAGAGGGAGCTGCCCAAAGCTACACCTGTCTGCAGCCAGGAGTCCAAGTGAAAGTTCAATGTCCAGGTACTGCTTTGTCAGACACCCAAGGAGGACCTTACCTGATGCTAGCTGTTGGCCGTTCTGTGGAGGAGTAGCCTAGTGGTTAGTTCAGTGGACTTTGATCCTGGGGAACTGAGTTCAATTCCCACTGCAGCTCCTTGTGACTCTGGGCAAGTCACTTAACCCTCCATTGCCCCTGGTACAAAATAAGTACCTGAATATATGTAAACCGCTTTGAATGTAGTTGCAAAAACCTCAGAAAGGCAGTATATCAAGTCCCATTTCCCTTTCCCTATTTGAGATTCTAGATGGAATGTTGCTACTATTGGAGATTCTGTTGCTACTATTTGAGATTCTACATGGAATGTTGCTATTCCACTAGCAACATTCCATGTAGAAGCCTGCCCTTGCCGATCAGCAACACAGCCGCGCAGGCTTCTGTTTCAGTGAGTCTGACGTCCTGCACGTATGTGCAGGGCGTCAGACTCACAGAAACAGAAGCCTTCCTTGCTGATCAGCAAGGGCAGGCTTCTACATGGAATGTTGCTAGTGGAGGAGTAGCCTAGTGGTTAGTGCAGCAGACTTTGATCCTGGGGAACTGGGTTCAATTCCCACTACAGCTCCTTGTGACCCTGGACAAGTCACTTAATCCTCCATTTACCCATGCATATACCATGTAAACCACTTTGAATGTAGTTGCAAAAACCACAGAAAGGTGGTATATCAAGTCCCATTAGATTCCAGGCACAATCTCAAAGACTAACAACATTCCATGTAGAACCCCAAAGAATAGCAAGATTACAGAATCCCAGCCTAGTAGTTAGCGCAGCGGACTTTGATCCTGGGGAACTGAGTTCGATTCCCACTGCAGCTCCTTGTGACTTTGGGCAAGTCACTTAACCCTCCATTGCCCCAGGTACAAAATAAGTACCTGAATATATGTAAACCACTTTGAATGTAGTTGCAAAAACCACAGAAAGGCAGTATATCAAGTCCCATTCCCCCCCCCCCCCCCCAACAAAAAACAAAAACCCAACAAGGATTATCATGCTGGATCACATTTCTCATTGCAAGAAGAACCCTCCAACTGATGCAGATGGATATACAGCCACCCCAAGAGCCAGAATATAGAAGGAATTGAACTGGAACAACTTTGTGATTAAAAGAGGCCAAATACTGATCTTTACCGGTCTTTGGATCACTTGGCCCAGGACATCAAAAAAGAAGGTCTCAGTTGCTGATCGTTGTTTCGTTTTTGTTTTTTGGTATATACAGCAATAAGTATCATTACTATATTCTTGATGCTGAAATATTTGTTGCAATGAACTGTTATCTTATGTTCACGTTAACGGCCCTTCTCTCTCCGGGGGGGGGGGGGGGGGGGGGGGGGGGGGGATGCCATTGAGAATTCTTGGGCTTTGCTGGCTCAGGCATCCTTAAACAATTCTGACTTGGGTGGAGAAGTTCTTTGACTGCTAGCAGTACCCTAGCCACGTGTTTCGTAGGTGTGCCTTCATCCTTCCGTGCACTTCAGATTGTAACTAACGTCATTGCTATGGGTGATTGTAAGACTTTCAAATTCTCCACTGTTCTTTATCAACTAGGTGCCATCCGTATTCCAACTTCCTATACTAACACTCAGGGTCCCTTTTACTAATCCGCGTAAGCGTCTATGCGCACCCGACGCGCGCCAAAATTATTATTATTATTTATTGCATTTGTATCCCACATTTTCCCACCTCTTTGCAGGCTCAATGTGGCTTACAATACATCATGGATAGTGGAAATATATTAGAAAAATAGGCATTTAGTGTTACAGAAAATTTTTGGTAACATGATAATGATAAGACATGATAGTAGCATGACCATGAGTGGGAAAGTGCGGGGTACAAATGTAACAAAAATAAAATAAAATAAAACAAGCAGATATTACCGTATAAGACATTTCTAACTACGTGTGGAGATTTATCTATATTCACATTGGTTGATCTTTGTGGTAAGCCTTGCTGAAGAGATGGGTCTTCAGTAGTTTGCGGAAGTTCGTTAGTTCGTAGGTCATTTTTAAGTTGCGCGGCCGTGCGTTCCATAACTGTGTGCTTAAGTAGGTGAAGTTTGACGTGTGCATTACTTTGTATTTTAGACCTTTGCCCGACTACCGCGTGCCTCTTGCGGGAATGTCATTTTTGGCACGTGTCTGATAAATATTTTTTTTTATTTTCGGACGCGTGTCCAGTGACATCGGACGTGCGTAGGGTCGTTACCGCGCAGATTCTTTACCGCTAGGTCTGTGGCTGGCGGTAAGGTCAGACACCCAAAATGGAGACGCATCGATTTTGATTTTGCCACACGTCTATTTTTGGCAAAAAAAAAAAAAAAAGGCATTTTTGGTACGTGCGCTGAAATATATTTCTGCGCACGCCCAAAACCCGTGCCAACACTACCGCAAGCCACTTTTTACCGCGCCTTAGTAAACGGACCCCTTAGCCTTTCCGCCTTGCTCTCCTTGATGTGGGAGGAGCAAGTGATTGTTTATGCTTTGACAACCCCCACTCTAAGAGTTGCTATGTATGGTGACCCCTAGTGGCTGAACTATGCAGTTTGTTACTGCTTGAGAAATAGCTGTTGCCTTGAGACAACTGGTTAACCTGTAAATTTTATCCTTTGAAATCTGTTCATACTGACACCTAATGGTTAGACATATCATAATTTATTTCATTTAATTATTCTTTTCAAACCAACTAGATGTTTGGGTTTCAGCTACATAAGAAGATAAGAATAGCCATAGTGGATGGGGTCATGTAGCCCAGTACCTGGCAAAAACCCAATTTGTAGCACCATTTAATGTCGGAAAGTATATTTTCACGGAAAGGGTGGTGGATACTTGGAATGCCCTCCTGCGGGAGGTGGTGGAGATGAAAACGGTAATGGAATTCAAACGTGCGTGGGATAAACACCAAAGGAATCCTGATTGGAGGGAGGGGTGCTAAGAGAATTTTCCAGCACACACTCATAGGGGCCGATATTTGAGACCACGGGAGGGAGCCTGGCTAACTCCCGTGGTCGGCGGTCAGCCCGGATATTCAATGCAGGGCCATTTCCAGTGACCGGCATTGAATATCCGGTTTATTACATAAGAACATAAGAGTAGCCATACTGGGTCAGACCAATGGTCCATCTAGCCCAGTATCCTATTTTCCAAACAGTGGCCAAACTAGGTCACAAGTACCTGGCAGAAACTCAAATTGTGGCAAATTTCCATGTAGAACCCCATAGAATAGCAAGATTCTGGAATCCTAAAGAGTGACAAGATTCCATGCAGAATCTCAAAGAGTAGCAACATTCCATATAGAACCCCAAAGAATAGCAAGATTCTGGAATCCTAAAGAATGACAAGATTCCATGTGGAACCCCCAAAGAATAGCAAGATTCTGGAATCCTAAAGAGTAACAAGATTCCATGCAAAATCTCAAAGAGTAGCAACATTCCATGTAGAACCCCAAAGAATAGCAAGATTCTGGAATCCTAAAGAATGACAAGATTCCATGTGGAACCCCCAAAGAATAGCAAGATTCTGGAATCCTAAAGAGTAACAAGATTCCATGTGGAACCCCAAAGAATAGCAAGATTCTAGAATCCTAAAGAGTAACAAGATTCCATGCAGAATCTCAAAGAGTAGCAACATTCCATGTAGAACCCCAAAGAATAGCAAGATTCTGGAATCCTAAAGAATGACAAGATTCCATGTGGAACCCCCAAAGAATAGCAAGATTCTGGAATCCTAAAGAGTAACAAGATTCCATGTGGAACCCCAAAGAATAGCAAGATTCTAGAATCCTAAAGAGTAACAAGATTCCATGCAGAATCTCAAAGAGTAGCAACATTTCATATTACAAATCCCAGGGTAAGCAGTTGCCTCCCATGTCTTTCTCAATAGCAGACTATGGACCTTTCTGCCAGGAATTTGTCCAAACCTTTTTTAAACCCAGATACGCCAACCACTTTTACCACATCCTCCGGCAAAGAGTTCCAGAGCTTAACTATTCATTGAGTGAAAAACTATTTCATCCCATTTATTTTAAAACTATTTCCATGTAAATTCCTCGAGTGTCCCCTAGTCTTCGTACTTTTGGAACGAGTAAAAAATCGATCTACTCATTCTACACCACTCAGGATTTTATAGACCCCAATCCTATCTCCCCTCATCCGTCTCTTTTCCAAGCTGAAGAGCCCTAACCTCTTTAGCCTTTCCTCATACGAGAGGAGTTCCATCCACTTTATCATTTTGGTCGCTTTTTTTTAACCTTTTCTAATTCCACTATATCCTTTCTGAGATACGGTGACCAGAACTGAACGCAATACTCAAGGTGCGGACGCACCATGGAGCGATGCAAAGGCGTTATAGTATTTTTGGTCTTATTCACCATCCCTTTCCTAATAATTCCTAGCATCCCATTTGCTTTCTTGGCTGCCACCACACACTGAACAGAAGATTTCAGCATATTGTCTACAATGACACCCAGATCTTTTTCTTCAGTGCTGACTCCCAAGGTGGACCCTAGCATCAGGTGACTACATTCAGATTTGCTGATAGCCGGTTAACTTTAAACTGGCTAAAATATATAGCAGCTGCTTAACAGGCCTGATGTGGCTGCTTTCAATAGCCAGACATGGATTGGATATGCAGGAATAGCCAGCTATATCACGCAGTGGAGCTAGTAATCTCCTAGGCGCTATCCATGAATATTCAGCGAGGATTAACGGGCTATCCCTCATTAAATATTACCAGATTGCTAGTTAAATGCCATTTAACCTACCAGATGCCATTATGAATATTGGGCGGACAGTAACATAATAATATAGTAGGTGATGGCAGAAAAAGACCTGCACGGTCCATCCAGTCTGCCCAACAAGATAAACTCATATGTGCTACTTTATGTGTATACCTGACCTTGATTTGTATCTGCCATTTTCAGGGCACAGACCGTAGAAGTCTGTCCAGCACTAGCCCCGCCTCCCACCACCGTTGCTGCCACCCAATCTCCGCTAAGCTTCTGAGGATCCATTCCTTCTGAACAGGATTCCTTTATGTTTATCCCACGCATGTTTGAATTCCGTTACCGTTTTCATCTCCACCACCTCCCGCGGGAGGGCATTCCAAGCGTCCAGCACCCTCTCCGTGAAAAAATACTTTCTGACATTTTTCTTGAGTCTGCCCCCCCTTCACTCTCATATCATGTCCTCTCGTTCTACCGCCCTCCCATCTCCGGAAAAGGTTCGTTTGCGGCTTAATACCTTTCAAATATTTGAACGTCTGTATCATATCACCCCTGTTTCTCCTTTCCTCCAGGGTATACATGTTCAAGTCTCTGCTTAAAACCCACCTCTTCAATGCTGCCTTCGGCACCTAACTCTTACCTTCAGGATATCTGGACTGCCCCAAATTGACTGCCCCCATCGTATCGTCTACTCACTTGTCCTTTAGATTGGAAGCTCTTTGAGCACGGCCTGTCCTTTTATGTTAAATTGTACAGCACTGCGTAACCCTAGCAGCGCTATAGAAATGTTAAGTAGTAGTAGTAGTAGGTCAGCAAGTCTCTCCTCGTACGTCTTGTAACGCAAATCCAGCTGTGGAGGGATAGTTCGGGTGTAGAGCCTTACTATAGTCAGATAGCTTGCAGAATATACTTAGCCAAACTCTTCAGTCAAAAGCAATCAAGCTATGCATCTGGGAGTACCCTGAGAAGGTCAGAGGACAGGAGCGTTTTCTTTCCTCCTTCCCCTTTATTGAAAAATGAAATTCGGAATTGCAGTTAGATCTAAGGCACTGTCAGGATGAAACCATGCCTCTGTTCAGTCCACCCTCCTGCTGCTCGGAGATTTGAGCACGAGAAGACGGATTCTGGTTCACAACGTCCACACTTAAACTCTGGTCAGATTCTAAAACTATCCTGGGAGGACGTTCGTTCCTCCGTCCTAGCAAGGCTGAACATCTTACCCCTCTTTTTATGGATCATTTTGTTTCTGGTTTTGGATCTGGAAACTCGCCAGTGCCTGATGTCAGGGTTTGGGCAGGTTGTAGGCCGTGATGTGCTGGGAGGGAAATCCCTGGGACAAACACATTGTTTCCAAGTCTATGGCACAATGCCCTGTTATTGTTGTGATAAGTCAATCTTGTCTTCCTGTGAGCTGGGAAATGCTGAAACTGCAGAAAGCACTGCAGATGGATGTGAAGGACTCGTACAAACACACACAGACCTGTCAAGACAAAATGGGGAGGAGGTAAAGGTTTTCAGCAAATTAATTAAGTTTTAGTGAAGTAAAATCCCTAGTTTTAGGCAGTTGCAAAACTAACTGTCTGCCTTGGATAATGTAACACCTCTTTGCCTGGGCACTTCTGGGTGTGGGCTTGAACCCCCATGAAAGGCAGTTAGCTTAGCAGGATTTAAAAAAGGTTTGGATAGCTTCCTAAAAGAAAAGTCCATAAGCCATTATTAAAATGGACTTGGGAAAATCCACTGCTTATTTCTGGGATAAGCAGCTTAAAATGTATTGAACTTTTGGGGATCTTGCCAGGTATTTACATAGTAACATAGTAACATAGTAACATAGTAGATAACGGTAGAAAAAGACCTGCATGGTCCATCCAGTCTGCCCAACAAGATAAACTCATATGTGTGTATCTTACCTTGATTTGTACCTGCCTTTTTCAGGGCACAGACCGTACAAGTCTGCCCAGCAGTATTTCCCGCCTCCCAACCACCAGTCCCACCTCCCATCACCGGCTCTGGTACAGACCGTATAAGTCTGCCCTCCACTATCCTCGCCTCCCAACCACCAACCTCTCTTCCCCCACCTGCTCCGCCACCCAATTTCAGCTAAGCTTCTGAGGATCCATTCCTACTGCACAGGATTCCTTTATGCATATCCCACACATGTTTGAATTCCGTTACCGTTTTCATCTCCACCACCTCCCGCGGGAGGGCATTCCAAGCATCCACCACCCTCTCCGTGAAAAAATACTTCCTGACATCTTTCCTGAGGCTGCCCCCCTTCAATCCTTCAATCTCATTTCCTGTCCTCTAGTTCTACCGCCTTCCCATCTCCGGAAAAGATTCGTTTGCGGATTAATACCTTTCAAATATTTGAACGTCTGTATCATATCACCCCTGTTCCTCCTTTCCTCCAGGGTATACATGTTCAGGTCAGCAAGTCTCTCTTCATACGTCTTGGAATGCAAATCCCATACCATCCTCGTAGCTTTTCTTTGCACCGCTTCCATTTGTCACCTGGATTGGCCACTGTTGGAAACAGGATGCTGGGCTTGATGGACCTTTGGTCTGTCCCTGTATGGGAAATGATATACTGCCTTTCTGAGGTTTTTGCAACTACATTCAAAGTGGTTTTTGTATATTCAGGTACTTTATTTTTGTACCAGGGGCAATGAAGGGTTAAGTGACTTGCCCACAGTCACAAGGAGCTGCAGTGGGAATTGAACTCAGTTCCCCAGCATCAAAGTCCACTGCACTAACCACTAGGCTACACCTCCACCCATTCCACCAATAAGAGCCAACCTCATCAGTGATGTCACAATGGCTTAAAGTCCATTGCACTAACCACTAGGCTACTCCTCCACTCATTCCACAATAAGAGCCAACCTCATCAGTGATGTCACAATGGCTTGATTGCCCTATACAGTTCCTCAGGATCAAAGTCCACTGCACTAACCACTAGGCTACTCCTCCACTAGGCAATACTTATGTACTTCTGACCCTCACTCACTCACTTGGCATGCGGTGCCTCCACCTGGGGAAAGAAGTGTTAGCGGGTGGGTTTACCCTCTTCTCCTCCAGGAAGTCAAAAGCGGGTCCAAATCAGTGGCGTACCTAGGGTAGTTGACACCCGGGGCCGGTCATTTTTTAACACCCCCCCCCCCCCCAAATCCAGTACTAGGCATGCCGAGAATACAAAACACTCAGGACCTATAGAGCAATTCTACCATACCATAAGCAGTCATTTCTACGAGTCACACAAGGAAAAGGAAAGCATCTTAAACACTACAATGAGCACTAGAACATCAATTCACCTATTGTAAAACGAAACCAGTCAGAATAGTACAGATCGTAGATCCTGCACAGTCAATGCCAACTGAAAGCCATGTCTTTTTCACAAACACAGATACACCCTAATCCACTATAGAATAAGTAATCATAAACTTTCTATTTAGACAAAAATTAAACTGAACCCCCAATGCCAGACTCTGCATACAATGCAACACCACAGAAACAGAAACTGTCCCCTAGTACTGTGCAAAATATAAAGACAGCAGATGTAAATTTGAAAAACAAAACCTAACAAGTACCAATCACCACTTTACAAATTAACAAATAGAAATAAAACAAATATAGAAAGTAAAATAATACCATTTTATTGGACTAATACATTTAGCTTTCAGAGGCCAAAACCTCCGTCCTCGGGTCAGTACAGTATAGTGCTGTTACAGTATCCTATCCTGACCTGAGGAAGGGGGTTTTGTTCTCCGAAAGTTAGTCAAAATGTATTAAAATTAGTCCAATAAAAAGATTACCTTATTTACATGTTCTATTATAAACATTTAACACATCTACAATACTTTATCCTAAAGCAAAAAAAATAAAAAAATATATTTTATTTACAGTTTGTTGTCTCTGGTTTCTGCTTTCCTCATCTTCTTTTCACCGTCTTCCTTCCATCCAGCATCTGTCTTCACTCTCTCTCTCTCTGCCATCCAGTGTCTGCCCTCTCTGCCATCCCTTCCATCCACTGCCTGCCCTTTCTCTCTGCCCCTTCAATCCACCATTTGCCCTCCCTCTCCCATCCATCCAGGGTCTGCCCTCCCTCTCGCTCCCCCTTCCATCTAGGATCTGTCCCCTCTCTCTCTCTGCCCCTTTTTTCAGCCCCCAGTTCCAGTCCCCTTCTCCCCTCCCCTTCTCCTGTCTGAGACCCCCACCCCAGTCCCCTTCTCTCCTCTGAGATCCCCACCCCAGTCCCCTTCTCCCCTCCCCTGTCTGAGATCCCCACCCCAGTCCCCTTCTCCCCTCCCCTTCTCCCCTCTGAGATCCCCACCCCAGTCCCCTTCTCCCCTCCCCTTCTCCTGTCTGAGACCCCACCACAGTCCCCTTCTCCCCTCCCCTGTCTGAGACCCCCACCCCAGTCCCCTTCTCTCCTCTGAACACCCCCACCCCAGTCCCCTTCTCCCCTCCCCTTCCCTTCTCCCCTCTGAGATCCCCACCCCAGTCCCCTTCTCCCCTCCCCCTCCCCTGTCTGAGACCCCCACCCCAGTCCCCTTCTCCCCACCCCAGTCCCCTTCTCCCCTCCCCTTTTCCCCTCTGAACACCCCCACCCCAGTCCCCTTCTCCCCTCTGAGATTCCCACCCCAGTCCCCTTCTCCCCTCCCCTTTTCCCCTCTGAACACCCCCACCCCAGTCCCCTTCTCCCCTCTGAGATTCCCACCCCAGTCCCCTTCTCCCCTCCCCTGTCTGAGACCCCCACCCCAGTCCCCTTCTCCCCTCTGAACACCCCCACCCGAGTCCCTTTCGCCCCTCTCCTTCCCCACCTCAGTCCCGTTAAAATCGGCGAAGCAGCGTCGCAGGCAGCGCCTCGTGCCCTGCTTGTAAAAAAAAAATCAAATCTCCTTCCTTCTCCTCGTCTTGACGTCGACTCGGGCCTTCCAATCTGGAAGACCCGAGTCGACGTCAAGACGTCAAGACGAGAAGGAGGAAGGAGATTTGATTTTTTTTTTTTACAAGCAGGGCACGAGGCGCTGCCTGCGACGCTGCTTCGCCGTTTTTTTTAATGTGCGGCGGCGCGGGAACGGCCACGGGAGGCAGCGGGAGTGGAGCACCCCCCACCCACTGGCACCCGGGGCGGACCGCCCCCACCGCCCCCCCCCCCCTTGGTACGCCACTGGTCCAAATCCCTGTGGGAAGTAAGGCTGGCAGTTAGATTTGCCTGCCTTAGGGGAAAGAGTGATACACTGACTAGTCCAAAATGAGCACTCCGTAGACAGCAAATTAAAACTCAAAACAGTTTATTCTTCAACTTGCAACCACATGAATATTCCAACTGCATAAAGTCTCCATCGCTTGGTGCAGTCTTTAAATAAGTTGCTCTTCCAGGTGGTGCAGTGATGAATCTGACTCAGGGGCGTATCTGAACTGCGGCGGTAGGGGGGGCCAGGGCCAGAGAGGGGGGGCACATTATAGCCCCCCCCCCCCGCCGCCGCCGCCATTGCCGATCCCCCTCCCCCCAGCCGCTGCCATTGCTAACCCTCCCCCTCCGTTGCTCGCCTACCTTCGCTGGCAGGGGACCCCAACCCCCGCCAGCCGAGGTCCGCGTCCTCCTGCCGCTGCCGGCTGCCTTTGGTCCTTTCATTCTTCCATTGAAGCTGGCGCCGACGAAAAAGTTTCTTTTGAATCTGACGTCGCTGCACGTTGCACGTTGTACGTGCAGGACGTCAGACTCAGAAACAATTTCTGAGTCTGACGTCCTGCACGTACAACGTGCAGCGACGTCAGACTCAAAAGAAACTTTCGTCGGCGCCAGCTTCAATGGAAGAATTAAAGGACCAAAGGCAGCCGGCAGTGGCAGGAGGACGCGGACCTCGGCTGGCGGGGGTTGGGGTCCCCCGCCAGCGAAGGTAGGCGAGCAACGGAGGGGGAGGGTTGGCAGCGGTAGGGGGGTCCAGGGCGAAATCTGCGGGGGCCCAGGCCCCTGAGGCCCCACGCAGATACGCCCCTGATCTGACTACCTTTTTGGAGTCATCATTAGATGTTATAACGAAAAGAGTAACATTATTAGTCTCATTTGCCTTGGAGATGGATCGGGTTGCAGTACTGAGACTTTCTTTAAGACATTTGGATTCAGTTTTTTTGGGTCAAAAATAAGAATATACCCAGACTTATCAAGAGAGACTCAGAAGAGGCGTAAAGCCTTTTTGGCTTTACGCACAAGAACTGCGGCAATAGGAGCTACCTTCCTGTTGAAATTTCCTTGTGTATGTAGAATAGTGTTTCAATCTAAACAGTTTCAATTTTTTGACCCCAAACAGCTAGAGGAATTTCTAATCAGTAGGGAAGAGGTTAATGTAGTGGTTTAATCCCATATGTACACTGTTTAACAGCCTTGGAGTGAATCACTCGGGACGTGACGCTTCATTATTATAATTTACAATGTATGTTTATTTCCTTTAGATTATATTATTAATCTTACATCTTGGATTGATTTCTAATTCTTGTGGTCGATAACTATTTGAAACTTAAAAAAATATTTGCTTGTCTAGATAATTTATTTCCAAATTGTGTATTATCATTCATAAATGTGAAATTATGTTTGTTAAAAAGCTTAATAAAGATAAAGTTTAAAAAAGTTGCTCTTCCGATATTCCCAGGGGGAACTCCTGTATTCTCCTCCCTAAGGCACTTTGAAACAGGATTATTTAGACTTTGTACAGCTTCAGTTCATGCCTATCCCCAAAGGCTGTGTTCCTTCTCTCTATGTTTCAGGTTCAGACCCTCCTTGTCTGACCTCCACCCAAGGGCGACCTTTGTGTTGGCTCACCCTGGCTATGGGATGGGCACTCCCTGGCTCCGATCCCGCGTTCCTGGCCTGGGTCTCTCCACTGCCCACCCTGCGCTCTCCTTCACAGTCATTGTTTCTCCTAGCTGCAACTCTCCTTTTCTTTAGCCAATGGATTCACTGCTTTTATATGGGATCCCCCTTTACTCCTCCAGGTCAGTGGCGGGGGGGGGGGGGGGGGGGGGGGGGGGACACACAGTGCAGGCAACTACAGACTCCACAACAACAACAAAACCCTACAGGGCAAACACTTATCTTTATCTCCTCCTTGTCTCCTCCCCCCTTGTCACTCTTCCTTTCAGTGCACTTTCTCTCTGCATTTTATTTCCAAACTACACCCCTTGGGCTGGGCTTCCTCCCACCCAGGGATCTCCCAGTCACACCTCCCAGTGACTCTCTATAGCAGTGAAGTAGCTCAGGGGGGCCTGGGCCCCCTCCAAATTTCCTCTGGTCCCCTGCCCTGCTTTGTGTTCCCTTCATGTCTGGCACGCTCCTTTTAGTGAAACTGAGCATGCTGAATTTCACTAAAAGGAGCGTTCCGGATGTGAGGGGAAGAGAAAGCACTGGAGACCAGCACTGGAAAACACGTTTCAGCCGGCAGGGGTTGGGGACCCCACTAGTCAAATCGGGGGCACAGATCCAGTTTGGGGGGGCCCAGGCCCCCGTGGCCCCCCTGTAGCTACACCACTTATCCCCTGGTAAATTGTTTGCACATTTCCTCAGGGGATTACTAGACTGCTGTGGAACTCTCCAGAGACACTGAGGGGGAGTGAGAGCAGTAATGGATGGGAGGGGGAGACCCCAGCCCAGGGGGAGGATTTGCAGAGGGTAACTGACAGTAGGCATCATAGTCATAGGAACCAACATTTCAAAATTATTGGGGGTGCTAAGCCCAGTGGAAATAACCCCTCCCTGGATACATACAAGGACGTTTCTCAGTATAGGGGGTGCTCAAGCACCCTCAGCATCCACAGAGCCGGCTCCTAGTGGGGTGGAGTTGGAAGGTGACAAAAGGGATGGCATTAGTGAGCACATGGTCTTTGGTTGCCTTCATGCCCACCAGGACCCATGAGGTGAGGAGGTGTCCTGGATAGGCCCAATCACCTAAAGCTGAATAAAGAGGAAGGTTTTGCCAACAAAAGCATTAACTGGAATGTGAGGAGTGTTCCCAGCCCGGGAGCAGAACAGGAAAGAGCCTGAAAGTTTCTTGTCCGCAGTTCATGACTGCAGTTAGGGGCCCTTTTACTAAGGCATGCCGAAAAGTGGCCTGCGCTCGTGTAGGCGCATGTATTGGACATGCACATGTCCATTTTTCAGCTCGCCTGCAAAAAAAAGGCCTTTTTTGGCCAAAAATGGACATGCGGCAAAATAAAAATCGGCGTTCGTCTCTTTTGGGCCTGAGACCTTACTGCCACCCATTGATTTAGCGGTAAGGTCTCACGCATTAACCAGGCGGTAATTGTCAGCGTGTACTCTGCCAATCACCACGCAGTATAAAATAGAAATTATTTTCTGCAGCGCATTTTGGATGCAGGTCAAAATTAGAATTACCGCCCGGGGCGTGCGGTAGCCAGGTGGTAGTTCTAATCTGAAGCGCACTGTATGCGCGTAGGTGTCTACCCACCTTAGTAACAGGGCCCCTTAATGAACTGAACTCTCAGAGCTGCCAGTGTCGATCTCTTTTAGGGCTTCACTTCTCGATGAAATGTGTTTCCTAAAATGTAATCTTAGCAGGGACAGACGCACACTTTTGCTACATGTCAGAGGCTGTCGAGTGGGCCACAAACCCCTCAAGAGCCAAAATGTTTTTTTGAAGCACACAGTTTGCCTTGTTTTCTCCCTGGAATACAGACCAATTGCTTGTTCACTGGACTGTGGAATCACGTGATGTTTTCCAGTTTTGGATTACAGACCACTGAGCTCATTAAATCAGGGTCTTTTACACTCCCCCTCCCCCTTTTTCTCAGAATTGCTTTTTTTTTTTTTCATAGTACAGATCTGGGTTGTGGAAAAGGGCCAGGAGGGGAACTAAAAAACAAATAAAAAGTAGTTGATGTTTTTTTATTTTTATTTTTTTACTGAAATGTTGAGAAGCAGATGCAGGATTTAAAAAAAACACATTGGGACCAATTACTAACCCTCCAGAAATAAAACATTTTAAAATGAAAGTTTCTTCTGCTTTTCTGAGGACAGAGATTCATGGTGCAGAGACCTCACAGGAGGTTAGAATGCCAGAGAGAGGGATCAAAAAGATCTGAAAGTGCTGTAACCCCCCCCCCCCCCCCCAGAGTCCACCACCCTAACCACTAGGCCACTCCTCCACTGATGCTACTATTTGAGATTCTACATGGAATGTTGCTATTCCACTAGAAGTCGGCCCTTGCAGATCACCAGTGTGGCCGCGCAGGCTTCTGCTTCTGTGAGTACGTGCAGGACGTCAGACTCACAGAAACAGAAGCCTGCGCAGCCTTCTACATGGAATGTTGCTAGTGGAATAGCAACATTCCATGTAGAATCTCCAATAGTAGCAACATTCCATGTAGAATCTCCAATAGAATCTATTTTATTTTTGTTACATTTGTACCCTGCGCTTTCCCACTCATGGCGGGCTCAATGCGGCTTACATGGGGCAATGGAGGGTTAAGTGACTTGCCCAGAGTCACAAGGAGCTGCCTGCGCCTGAAGTGGGAATTGAACTCAGTTCCCCAGGACCAAAGTCCACCACCCTAACCACTAGGCCACTCCTCCACTGTTGCTACTATTTGAGATTCTACATGGAATGTTGCTATTCCACTAGCAACATTCCATGTAGAAGTTGGCCCTTGCACATCACCAATGTGGCCGCGCAGGCTTCAGGCTCACAGAAACAGAAGCCTGCGCAGCCTTCTACATGGAATGTTGCTAGTGGAATAGCAACATTCCATGTAGAATCTCCAATAGTATCTATTTTATTTGTGTTACATTTGTACCCTGCGCTTTCCCACTCATGGCAGGCTCAATGCGGCTTACATGGGGCAATGGAGGGTTAAGTGACTTGCCCAGAGTCACAAGGAGCTGCCTGTGCCTGAAGTGGGAATCAAACTCAGTTCCTCAGTTCCCCAGGACAAAAGTCCACCACCCTAACCACTAGGCCACTCTTCCACTGTTGCTACTATTTGAGATGCTATTCCACTAGCAACATTCCATGTAGAAGTCGGCCCTTGCAGATCACCAATGTGACCGCGCTGGCTTCTGCTTCTGTGAGTCTGACGTCCTGCACGTATGTGCAGGACGTCAGACTCACAGAAGCAGAAGCCTGCGCAGCCTTCTACATGGAATGTTGCTAGTGGAATAGCAACATTCCATGTAGAATCTCCAATAGTAGCAACAGAACCTCAAATAGTAGCAACATTCTATGTAGAATCTCCAATAGTAGCAACATTCCATGTTCAGACTC
Source organism: Microcaecilia unicolor (assembly GCF_901765095.1). Lineage (NCBI taxonomy): Eukaryota > Metazoa > Chordata > Amphibia > Gymnophiona > Siphonopidae > Microcaecilia > Microcaecilia unicolor. The sequence continues at coordinate 527,151,586 of NC_044033.1, forward strand.
ACAGAAACAGAAGCCTGCGCAGCCTTCTACATGGAATGTTGCTAGTGGAATAGCAACATTCCATGTAGAATCTCCAATAGTAGCAACATTCTATGTAGAATCTCCAATAGTATCTATTTTATTTTTGTTACATTTGTACCCTGCGCTTTCCCACTCATGGAGCGAAGCAGGGGCAGTGACGTAAGAGACGGGTTAGCGTTGGCGCTCAGCTCAGTCAGCTGAGCGCTTCTTCTTTTTGTAGCGCCGGCCCTGCTGCTCATCAGGAAAAGCAGCAGTGGCCGGCAATGGGAGCTGGGGCTGGTGGGCCTGAATCGGGAGAGGGAAAATGGATGGCAGGATGGGGAGAAAGAGGGAAAATGGAAGGATGGGGAGAGAAAGAGGGAAAACAGATGGGCGGATGGCAGAGAAAGAGGGAAAACTGAAGGATGGGGAGAGAAAGAGGGAAAACAGATGGGAGGATGGCAGAGAAAGAGGGAAAACGGAAGGATGGGGAGAGAAAGAGGGAAAATGGAAGGATGGGGAGAGAAAGAGGGAAAACAGATGGGAGGATGGCAGAGAAAGAGGGAAAATGGAAGGATGGGGAGAGAAAGAGGGAAAACAGATGGGAGGATGGCAGAGAAAGAGGGAAAATGGAAGGATGGGGAGAGAAAGAGGGAAAACAGATGGGAGGATGGCAGAGAAAGAGGGAAAAGGGAAGGATGGGGAGAGAAAGAGGGAAAATGGAAGGATGGGGAGAGAAAGAGGGAAAACAGATGGGAGGATGGCAGAGAAAGAGGGAAAATGGAAGGATGGGGAGAGAGAGGGAAAACAGATGGGCGGATGGCAGAGAAAGAGGGAAAACGGAAGGATGGGGAGAGAAAGAGGGAAAACAGATGGGAGGATGGCAGAGAAAGAGGGGAGATGGATGAAAGGATGCAGAGAAAAAGGGGAGAGACTGGAAGGATGGCAGGATGGGGAGAAAGAGGGAAAATGGAAGGATGGGGAGAGAAAGAGGGAAAATGGAGGGATGGGGAGAGAAATAGGGAAAACAGATGGGCGGATGGCAGAGAAAGAGGGAAAATGGAAGGATGGGGAGAGAAAGAGGGAAAACAGATGGGAGGATGGCAGAGAAAGAGGGAAAAGGGAAAGGATGGGGAGAGAAAGAGGGAAATGGAAGGATGGGGAGAGAAAGAGGGAAAACAGATGGGAGGATAGCAGAGAAAGAGGGAAAATGGAAGGATGGGGAGAGAAAGAGGGAAAACAGATGGGCGGATGGCAGAGAAAGAGGGAAAACGGAAGGATGGGGAGAGAAAGAGGGAAAACAGATGGGAGGATGGCAGAGAAAGAGGGAAAACGGAAGGATGGGGAGAGAAAGAGGGAAAATGGAAGGATGGGGAGAGAAAGAGGGAAAACAGATGGGAGGATGGCAGAGAGAGGGAAAATGGAAGGATGGGGAGAGAAAGAGGGAAAACGGGCGGATGGCAGAGAAAGAGGGAAAACGGAAGGATGGGGAGAGAAAGAGGGAAAACAGATGGGAGGATGGCAGAGAAAGAGGCGAGATGGATGAAAGGATGCAGAGAAAAAGGGGAGAGACTGGAAGGATGTGGAGAGAGAAGGGACACTGAACAGAAAAGGGTAGAGAGATAGACACTGGTTAGAAGGAGGGAGAGAGACATTAGATGGAAGGATCAGGAGAGAGGGTAGATGGGTGGAAGGATGGGGAGAGAAAGAGGGAAGACGCTGGATGGAAGGGTAGGGAGAAAGATGTGACACTGGACGGAAGGATGCAGAAAGAAAGAGGGGAGGCTATTGGAAGGATGGGGAGAGAAAGAGGAGAGCTGCTGCATGGAAAGGGGGAGTAGTGAAAGATTGGAGAATAAGAGGAAGGGGCATGGGGAGAATAAGGGTGAGAAAAAGATGAAAAGCCATAAGAAGATGAAGGAAATTAAAGAATGGATAGTAAGAATGAATTAAATCTGGACACAGAGAGAGGCAGAAAAATATTGAAGAAAGCTAAGAAAAAGGAGAGAAAAATGACAAATGGCCAGGAAACCCTGGCAGAAGAGTTAAGCGAAAACGAAGGAAAGCAGAATCTAGAGACTGGGAGCAACACAATGAGAAAAAGTAAATGGCCATACAACAAAGGTAAAGAAAATAATTTTATTTTTAATTTAGGATAAAGTAATATGGTACCTGTGTTAATGAAGTTTCAGAGACCAATACTTCCTTCCTTAGGTCAGGAGAGGATACCGTAACAGCATTATACTGACCTGAGGCAGGAGGTTTTGGCCTCTGAAAGCTCACTGAAAAGGATTAGTAAATTGTCTGAAATCGGATGCACTGAAAAGCAGCACTTTACCCTGTGTGACAAATGCATCTGAGTGTGACTAAATTTTGCTTGGGGGGGGGGGGGGGGTACAGAGAAAATTTTGTGCCCACCCACTTTGGGTTCAGGCCCACCCAAAATTGGCAGTCTGGCTACGCCACTGACCCTCCCCAAACCTCCCTTTCCCCAATTAGAAAAAATTAAATTCCTGGTGTCTACTGTCACCCCCCCCCCCCTCCCCATCTGCAACCCTTTGCCTAGACCTCCCCACAGTTCTCATACCCATTCACTCCCACTCACTCTTGCCTTGAGTACCGTCAACTTCAAAAAGATGGCGCCTTGCTCCAATCGGGTGGGGCTGGTCTACCATGTAAGGGCCAGCTCTGCTCATCTCTTGTCCTCCAGAACTACTGAAAAGGTCAGACAGCGGAGCCACCAGACCTTCCTTTAATTTCCTTTACACCCTCAGATGTATCCTGTCTGGGCCCCATGGCTTTGTAACACAGAAACACAATAGATGATGGCAAATAAAAACTTGTACCGTCCATCCGACAGTCACATTCATTATCAGTTCATGATTAAGCCAAAAGTGTTATTTACTAGCGTTTTCCTTGCTAAATTTAACTTTAAGAAGTCCTCCCCTCCCCCACTGAGATGCTGCCAACTGGGAGGACATTCCACGTACCCACTTTTCCTCATGTTCCTTTGAAGTCTACCATCCTGCAGCCTCAATCCATGCAGCTGCTCAGGAACACAGTCTTGTGAAACTGGCTTGAGATCTGCTTCCCATCTATTCCCAGCACCTCCGCAGTGAACAGCAAATGGAAATATGTGTTTTTTGTCATCAGCCTCCACATTTTCCTCCCTTTCTCTGAGTCTTACTATGCCATTTTTGCACTTTCTTTAAATAGTCGTGTCTCCCTGTTTCTGTTTCCACCTTGGCTTTCGTAGGGGCCCTTTCACTAAGCCGCGTAAGCGTGTATGCGCGCCCAACACGCGCCAAAATGAAGTTACTCCACGGCTACCATGTGGCCTCACATGCCAGGACACCAACCGGGCACCCTAGGGGGCACTGCAGTGGACATCACAAATTGCTTCCAGCTTCATAGCTCCCTTACCTTGTGTGCTGAGCCCCCAAAACCCACTCCCCACAACTCTACACCCCTACCATAGCCCTTAAGGATGAAGGGGGGCACCTACATGTGGGTACAGTGGGTTTCGGGTGGGTTTTGCAGGGCTCCCATTTACCACCACAAGTGTAACAGGTGGGGGGGGGGGGGATGGGCCTGGGTCTGCCTGGCTGAAGTGCAATGCACCCACTAAAACTGCTCCAGGGACCTGCATACTGCTGTGATGGAGCTGGGTATGACATTTGAGGCTGGCATAGAGGCTGGCAAAAAATGTGTCATAATTTGTTTGGGGGTGGGGGGTGGGAGGGGATTGGTGACCACTGGGGGAGTAAGGGGAGGTCATCCCCGATTCCCTCTGGTGGTCATCTGGTCAGTTCGGGCACCTTTTTGAGGCTTGGTTGTGAAAAATAAGGGACCAAGTAAAGTCGGCCAAATGCTCGTGAGGGACGCCCTTCTTTTTTCCATTATCGGCCGAGGACGCCCATCTCTTAACTATGCCCAGTCCCGCCTTCGGTACGCTGCCGACACACCCCTTTGAACTTTGGTTGTTCCTGTGACGGAAAGCAGTTTAGGACGCCCAAAATCGTCTTTCGATTATGCCGATTTGGGCGGCCTTAGGAGAAGGACGCCCATCTCCCGATTTGTGTCGGAAGATGGGGCACCCTTCTCCTTCGAAAATAAGCAGGATAGTATACTACTTACGATGCAGTGGCGTAGCGGGGGCGGGTCGCCGCTGCACACCCCACCGGCGTGGACCCCCCCCGGCATAGCGCCACCCCGACACGGTCCCCACCTGCCTACGAGCTCCATCAATCTGCAGCGCTGCTGTAAAGAAGAAATCGCTTCGTTGGCCCTTCCCTCACTCACTGTCTCCCGCCCTCTTACGTAACTTCCTATTTCCTCAAGGGCAGGAGACAGTGAGTGAGGGAAGGGCCGACGAAGCGATTTCTTCTTTACAGCAGTGCTGCAGATGGATGGAGCTCGTAGGCAGGTGGGGACCGTGTTGGGGGGGAGGCGCTGCGCCGGGGGGGGGGGGTGGGCGGATGCACCCCCCCACCCTTTGACACCCGGGGTGGACCGCCCCCACTGCCCCGCCCTTGCTACGCCACTGTTACGATGTCAACACAATGCGTAATAGAACATTTTAATTGATAGTGAAGGGTATAAGCAAAGATGGAACATATAGATAGGTAAGAGAGTAAGAGGAGTTAGAAAGTAAGGCGACTAATTTAAAGAAAGTTGCACATGAGGTCAGAGAGATGGTTAAATATTATCTCAGCTAGGGTAGGAGTGGATAAACATGTCCCGCTGCAATATGTGCAGCCCGAGTCACTCCTTGTGTGTGTGAGTGAGACTAACAAGTTAGTTACTTCTTCCATTAGGGGCCTGGTTGAAGAGCCAAGCTTTCACCTGTCACCTCCCAAACCTAGGGCTGTCACAACTTTGGCCCCTGCACCTTCAGCTGTCTCTCTCCTGTTCTACCTCATGCAGTTCTTGATCTTCTTGCTTCCGTCCCACTTCATATCACTACTCCTCTGGCAGTCCCACCTCTTTCCCACAGGAAACACAAAAAAAGCTGAGGGGCCCTTTTAAAAAGACGCAGAAGGGGCTAACGCGTCTCATCTGCCCTCAACCTCGGAGTCATCTTCGACTCCTCCCTCTCCTTCTCTGCGCATATCCAGCAGATAGCCAAGACCTGTCGCTTCTTCCTCTATAACATCAGCAAAATTCGCCCTTTCCTCTCTGAGCATACCACCCGAACTCTCATCCACTCTCTCATTACCTCTCGCCTTGACTACTGCAACCTACTCCTCACCGGCCTCCCACTTTGCCATCTATCCCCCCTTCAGTCCGTTCAGAACTCGGCTGCACGTTTTATCTTCCGCCTAGACCGATATACTCATATCACCCCTCTCCTCTAGTCACTTCACTGGCTTCCAATTAGGTACCGCATACAGTTCAAGCTTCTCCTACTAACCTACAAATGCACTCGATCCGCAGCCCCTCACTACCTCTCTACCCTCATCTCCCCTTACGCTCCTACCCGTAACCTCCGCTCAAAGGACAAATCCCTCCTCTCAGTACCCTTCTCCACCACCGCCAACTACAGACTCCGCCCTTTCTGCCTCGCCTCACTCTATGCTTGGAATGAACTCCCTGAACCCATACGCCAAGCCCCCTCCCTGCCCATCTTCAAATCCTTGCTCAAAGCCCACCTCTTCAATGTCGCTTTCGGCACCTAACCTACCTCTATCCAGGAAATCTAGACTGCCTCAATCTTGATTGACTGCACTTTTTTGTCCTTTAGATTGTAAGCTCCTTCGAGCAGGGACTGTCCTCTGTGTTAAATTGTACAGCCCCTGGTAGCACTTTATAAATGTTAAGTAGTAGTAGTAGTAGTCTAACGTAGGCCCAATCGGCACTATTGCTAGGGTAGCGCGTGTGCCCAGTAGTAATTTCGATTGTGGCGCATGGCAAATCCCACGGTAGAAAATAAATTTCTATTTTAAACCACGGAGGAGGGGGGGGGGGGGTCCCAGCAGTAACCGACGGCGTGCCCATATTGGTGCACGGTAGCACAGGAGCCCTTACCACTAGGTCAGTAGGAGGCAGTAAGGGCTCAGGCCGTAAATAGGCATATGCTAGTTTTAATATTAGCACAGGCCCATTTCCTGGCCCATTAAAAAAAAATGCCTTTTTCCCAGCCGCGGTAAAATAAATGGCCCATCGCACACAATATCTTGAATTAAAACAAGAGTGATTGAAAATCAAAAACAACTCAACACAACATCAAAAGGTGAAACCATAAAATTTGCAATAAAAGCGGAACGGTGGTCTTGAGAAGGACCGTTGGATTTTATGGTTTCACCTTTTGATTTTTTTCCTCTGCGTTTGCACACAGACTCCTGATGCGGGCCCTCTGGCCGAAACACAACGTTGTGTTGAGTCGTGTTTTGATTTTCAATAAATCTTGTTTTAATTCAAGATATTGCGTGCTCCAGTCTCTGGAGCCCGTGGTCTTTGTTTCCACTTTTCTTCTCGCTGTGAGTTACTCCGTGGGACCTTTTGAGTTCTCCACATATGTGGATTCTCTTTGGGTGGTTGGGAGGAGTAAGGGACAGGGAAGATTTACTTGGAGGTTTAGAGGAGGAGGAGAGTTTACTAGCATAGGAACATAAGAATAGCCATACTGGGTCAGACCAATGGTAAATCTAGCCCAGTATCCTGTTTCCAACAGTGGCCAAACCAGGTCACAAGTACCCTGGTAGAATCTCAAAGAGTATCAAGATTCCGGAATCCCAAATAGTACCAACATTCTATGCTACCGATCCCGGGACAAGCAGTGGCTTCCCCACGTCTGTCTCAAAAGCAGACTATAGACTTTTCCTCCAGGAACTTGTTCAAACCTTTTTAAAACCCAGATATGCTAACCGCTGTTACTACATCCTTCGGCAAAGAGTTCCAGAGCTTAACTATTCATTGAGTGAAAAAATATTTCCTTCAATTTCCATGTAACTTCCATGAGTGTCCCCTAGTCTTTGTACTTTTAGAATCTGAAAGTTGATGTCCTAAACTGGTTAAGCAACAGTATTAAACTACAACACCATATTTCTTCTGGTGTGGGGCCATTCTCGCAATATGAGTCCTGACATCTGCATGGTTCATACTACAAGACTGGCCCCAAAATAGGAGTTCCAAAGCAAAAGTTGGCTCAGGCTACCACAAACTCTTGAGCAGGCCCTGCTGAAAGTTCTGCCATTTACTGTAGATTTCAAATTTCTACAGTTCTTGGAAGCCTACCTCATCACACAAGTTTTGTCCTCCTTCGTCCTTTCGTACCTTGCCTCACTCCTTTCATTTTTAATCTCTTGGGCTAATTTACTTTGAAATAAAATGGAAATGCTAAAACAGATTAACCAGAAGGTCAACTGTCATTCCATATTCTAACGCAACACAACCTTTACGAAATATTTCAGAGCTAGTGACCTGCTTTGCCTGCACGCTGAGCTTTTCATTAGATCCATGTTTTCATTTTCCGGATTATATATTTCAGAGGTCACACTTTGGACTGGTTATGCATTTCACCTGCTCATACGTATGCAAACTCTAAGACAGTGGGTAGCAGACTTCCCAAACATCAAAGGTAGCGATTTTATGATGTGTGAACAGGCTGCAAATTGTGACTTCTTGTGATTGCCTACAGGACAATGCAGCTTTCCAGGGCTTTTTTTGAGGGGGTACTTGGGGGTACTCAGTATCGGCACCTTTTCCATTGTCTGCTAAAATTGACCCATGGACCCCAAGTTCTCCATGAAAGAGCTCAGGCTCTACACACCAATTCTGCCTGGTCATAGATTCTGTCGCTGGTTGCAGGGTTCCTGGCTATTGCGAGGTGGGTCCCTCAGTGATCACCCCACCCCTGAAGGGTGGCCTGCCATTTGAGAACTGGCACCTTTTTGCTAGAAAAAACACACTGCAGCTTTCTAACATCCCTAATAACAGTGGTGTTGGAGATAGAATTGCTGAAAGTACCCCTGGTACAGAAGTGCAGGTGTTACACAGCACGGGGAGGGATGTGGGGGTTTTTTGGCATTCACCCTATTACATAACTGTTCCAGTATCGAGAGTTTAACGTGTTGAAGGGGATTTTCAAGAAGAAAATACTTTCCTGTTGGCTTACCTGGAATCTGAACTCTCAATTTTTGTATTTTTATTTGCTAGTATCAGCAAGCTTTTGGAATAGCGTATCTGCTATTGAGACAGACATGGGAAGCAACTACTTGCCCTGGGATCTGTAGTATGGAGTGTTGCCACGATTTGGGTTTCTGCCAGGTACTTGTGACCTGGCTTGGCCACTGTTGGAAACAGGATACTGGGCTGGATGGACCATTGGTCTGACCCAGTATGGTTACTCTTAAGTTCTTAATACTTAATGTACTGAGCCCAATGTCTGGCGGAAATGGACCAGGGATAATTGTTCTTGAAGGATGCAAAGTCGACCAGCACCAACTGATTAGAAACAGAAGCAGTTTGTCTAGTCCTGGGTGCATTTCTGTCTTTGCTGACGAATAAGGTGGTTTGAGTCTTTTTGGTCAATGCAACCGTCGTAGCTTATGTCAACCATCAAGCTGGAACAAGCAGGCAAGGGACTGAGGAAGTGAGTCCGCCTCTTGCATTGGGCAGAAAAGCCCTTGAGTAGCCGGTGTGGCTGGGGTGGAGAGCATTCAGGTGGATTTCCTGAGCAGAAATGCATTGGATCTAGGAGAATGAAGTAAAAATTATTCTGCACATTTAGATCTCGGAGCTCATCCCCCTCCATAAAAGACTTCTGTCTCAGCTTCAGTTGTTGCTGCCATTTTCTGTCTCCCTGTGCAGACTCTTCATCCTCTCACCCTAGTTCCCCTTCCAGCAGTGCCCAGCGAGCTCCAATCACAGCCAATGGGAAGAGAGCGAGCAGTGAAGTACATTAGTGGAAATGCAAACCCAGCTCCAATTGGCCACTGAGCTCTCCCTTTTGATTGGTCACGTGACGTCTGATTATATTGCAGTCCCATGTGCAGGACATCAGGACTCACAGAAACAGAATCTAGATCAGCAACGCGCCGAAGAGGACTTTGGCTGGCGGGGGTTGGGGACCCCTGCCAGCAAAGGTACCTGATGGTGGCGGCGGGGGAGGGTTGGCAGCGGCGGGAAGGGGGGGCGGCGGGGGTGAAAATAGGGGGGCCAGGGCTAAATCTGCAGGGGCCCACGCCCCCATGGCCCCACCTAGCTACGTCCCTGATTCTAAGATATATAATTAATGTAAATCATATAAAATATAATTATTCTTTTACATAGAACATTCCCCAACAACTGGTGCCAGAATGATGTAGGATGTTTCACTGTAAAAAAAGAAAGAAAGAACCAATTCCCTCATGCAGGGAAGAAGATATATATATATATATATATATATATATATATATATATATATATATATATATATATATATATATAAAAAGAGGATGTTATTTATACCGTTGTTATTAACCTAAATTACAAATATGCAAATTGGTTTATGGGATCTGTGTTTATCTTTCATTGGATTGATGTTAACAAATATTATTAATATCATATACTTTTGTTTTAAGAATGTGTTGAGATATTCAATGAAGCTTTACTTTTACTAAGGCTGCTGTGCAGATCTTTTAGCTATGTTCGTGCCCTTGCTTTCAAGGTCATATATTTTAAATATAGTATAGAATGGGACTTGACATACTGCCTTTCTGAGGTTTTTGCAACTACATTCAAAGCGGTTTACATATATTCAGGTACTTATTTTGTGCCAGGGGCAATGGAGGGTTAAGTGACTTGCTCAGAGTCACAAGGAGCTGCAGAGGAAATTGAACCCACTTCCCCAGGATCGAAGTCTGCTGCACTGACCACTAGGCTACTCCTCCACTAGCAACATTCCATGTAGAAGCCTGCCCTTGCAGATCAGCAATGGGGCCATGCAGGCTTCTGTTTCTGTGAGTCTGAAGTCCTGCACGTAGGAGAAGGGAAATGGGACTTGAATTACTGCCTTTCTGAGGTTTTTGCAACTACATTCAAAGCGGTTTACATATATTCAGGTACTTATTTTGTGCCAGGGGCAATGGAGGGTTAAGTGACTTGCTCAGAGTCACAAGGAGCTGCAGTGGAAATTGAACCCACTTCCCCAGGATCGAAGTCTGCTGCACTGACCACTAGGCTACTCCTCCACTAGCAACATTCCATGTAGAAGCCTGCCCTTGCAGATCAGCAATGGGGCCATGCAGGCTTCTGTTTCTGTGAGTCTGAAGTCCTGCACGTAGGAGAAGGGAAATGGGACTTGAATTACTGCCTTTCTGAGGTTTTTGCAACTACATTCAAAGCGGTTTACATATATTCAGGTACTTATTTTGTGCCAGGGGCAATGGAGGGTTAAGTGACTTGCTCAGAGTCACAAGGAGCTGCAGTGGAAATTGAACCCACTTCCCCAGGATCGAAGTCTGCTGCACTGACCACTAGGCTACTCCTCCACTAGCAACATTCCATGTAGAAGCCTGCCCTTGCAGATCAGCAATGGGGCCATGCAGGCTTCTGTTTCTGTGAGTCTGAAGTCCTGCACGTAGGAGAAGGGAAATGGGACTTGAATTACTGCCTTTCTGAGGTTTTTGCAACTACATTCAAAGCGGTTTACATATATTCAGGTACTTATTTTGTACCAGGGGCAATGGAGGGTTAAGTGACTTGCCCAGAGTCACAAGGAGCTGCAGTGGGAATCGAACTCAGTTCCCCAGGATCAAAGTTCACTGCACTAACCACTAGGCTATTCCTCCACTCATTCCACCAATAAGAGCCAACCTCATCAGTGATGTCACAATGGCTTGATTGCCCAATACTTGGCTCACTTCTGATATTGTGATGTCATAAGGGGAAGGGGAAATGGGATTTGATATACCACCTTTCTGAGGTTTTTGCAACTACATTCAAAGCGGTTTACATATATTCAGGTACTTATTTTGTACCAGGGGCAATGGAGGGATAAGTGACTTACCCAGAGTCACAAGGAGCTGCATTAACCACTAGGCTACGTTGGTAGAGACTTTATACAATGGGTGGCAGTCTTGGAAGGGGCTCCCACCAGTCAATCAATTTCCCAAACAGAGGCATCTCATGCATGTCCATCAAGGATATCCTGAAAATCTGACCAGTTGGGTACGCCTGAACTAGGCTTATCTGCCAGGAAAGGGACTTGATATACTGCCTTTTGCAACTACATTCAAAGCAGTTTACCTAGTATATACAGGTACTTATTTGTGCCTGGGTAAATGGAGGATTAAGTGACTTGTCCAGGGTTACAAGGAGCTGTAGTGGGAAATGAACCCAGTTCCCTTGGATCAAAGTCTGCTGCACTAACCACTAGGCTACTCCTCCACTCATTCCACCAATAAGAGCCAACCTCATGTGATGTCACAATGGCTTGATTGCCCGATACGGCTTACTTCTGATACTGTGATGTCATAAGGGAAAGGGGGAAATGGGACTTGATATACTGCCTTTCTGAGGTTTTTGCAACTACATTCAAAGTGGTTTACATACAGTGGTGGAAATAAGTATTTGATCCCTTGCTGATTTTGTAAGTTTGCCCACTGACAAAGACATGAGCAGCCCATAATTGAAGGGTAGGTTATTGGTAACAGTGAGAGATAGCACATCACAAATTAAATCCGGAAAATCACATTGTGGAAAGTATATGAATTTATTTGCATTCTGCAGAGGGAAATAAGTATTTAATCCCTCTGGCAAACAAGACCTAATACTTGGTGGCAAAACCCTTGTTGGCAAGCACAGCGGTCAGACGTCTTCTGTAGTTGATGATGAGGTTTGCACACATGTCAGGAGGAATTTTGGTCCACTCCTCTTTGCAGATCATCTCTAAATCATTAAGAGTTCTGGGCTGTCGCTTGGCAACTCGCAGCTTCAGCTCCCTCCATAAGTTTTCAATGGGATTAAGGTCTGGTGACTGGCTAGGCCACTCCATGACCCTAATGTGCTTCTTCCTGAGCCACTCCTTTGTTGCCTTGGCTGTATGTTTTGGGTCATTGTCATGCTGGAAGACCCAGCCACGACCCATTTTTAAGGCCCTGGCGGAGGGAAGGAGGTTGTCACTCAGAATTGTACGGTACATGGCCCCATCCATTCTCCCATTGATGCGGTGAAGTAGTCCTGTGCCCTTAGCAGAGAAACACCCCCAAAACATAACATTTCCACCTCCATGCTTGACAGTGGGGACGGTGTTCTTTGGGTCATAGGCAGCATTTCTCTTCCTCCAAACACGGCGAGTTGAGTTCATGCCAAAGAGCTCAATTTTTGTCTCATCTGACCACAGCACCTTCTCCCAATCACTCTCGGCATCATCCAGGTGTTCACTGGCAAACTTCAGACGGGCCGTCACATGTGCCTTCCGGAGCAGGGGGACCTTGCGGGCACTGCAGGATTGCAATCCGTTATGTCGTAATGTGTTACCAATGGTTTTCGTGGTGACAGTGGTCCCAGCTGCCTTGAGATCATTGACAAGTTCCCCCCTTGTAGTTGTAGGCTGATTTCTAACCTTCCTCATGATCAAGGATACCCCACGAGGTGAGATTTTGCGTGGAGCCCCAGATCTTTGTCGATTGACAGTCATTTTGTACTTCTTCCATTTTCTTACTATGGCACCAACAGTTGTCTCCTTCTCGCCCAGCGTCTTACTGATGGTTTTGTAGCCCATTCCAGCCTTGTGCAGGTGTATGATCTTGTCCCTGACATCCTTAGACAGCTCCTTGCTCTTGGCCATTTTGTAGAGGTTAGAGTCTGACTGATTCACTGAGTCTGTGGACAGGTGTCTTTCATACAGGTGACCATTGCCGACAGCTGTCTGTCATGCAGGTAACGAGTTGATTTGGAGCATCTACCTGGTCTGTAGGGGCCAGATCTCTTACTGGTTGGTGGGGGATCAAATACTTATTTCCCTCTGCAGAATGCAAATAAATTCATATACTTTCCACAATGTGATTTTCCGGATTTAATTTGTGATGTGCTATCTCTCACTGTTACCAATAACCTACCTACCCTTCAATTATGGGCTGCTCATGTCTTTGTCAGTGGGCAAACTTACAAAATCAGCAAGGGATCAAATACTTATTTCCACCACTGTATATTCAGGTACTTATTTTGTACCAGGGGCAATGGAGGGTTAAGTGACTTGCTCAGAGTCACAAGGAGCTGCAGTGGGACTTGAACTCAGTTCCCCAGGATCAAAGTCCGCTGCACTAACCACTAGGCTACTCCTCCACACATTACAAAGGCAATATATGTATGCTCTTAACTTCATTCTGAGTATTACACATAATATTATGCATTTGTTTACTTTGACCTTTATTTATATTTTTACATATACCACCACAATACATAGAAACAGAGAAAAATGTAGGCAGATATAGACCATGTTACTATGTATCTGCCCTACGGCCTGTTCTAGAACATACTCACCTAATTTTCATAACACACAACTCCAAAGGGATGTGGCCATAGGAGGGGCATGAGCGGAACAAACCCAATAAATTCACAACAGAATAGCTCCATTGGTAAAAAATCTCTAACCAGGCTACGAGGGGCATTTTCGATATGACGTCTAAGTCAAACTTTGGATGTCTTGTACTTAAATGTCTTAAATCTGAAAAGCAAAACAAAAAGTACCAGGAGCCTTCAAAACAAGGATTAAGAGCTTTAATCAAATGTTTAGATGAAACAGTCATAAAAGTGGACCCGACACGGTCCGTGTTTCGGCGCACAGCGCCTGCGTCAGGGGTCGCGAGGTGTAGCACAGAGCAGTGGCGTTCTGACCCTAGTTGACACCCGGGGCAGATTGCCGATGCGCCCCCCCCCCCCGGGTGCAGCGTGACCCCCCCCCCCCAACGAAATGACCTCTTCCCCCCCCCCCGGCGAAATGACACGCCTCTGGGGGGGTGCCGCGGCACGCGCCTGTTGCCCTGTCTCAGTCCGATTTCGCAATTCGCATGTAAGTAACCTGTTCCGGGGCAGACTCAGAGGGAGCAGTGAACACAAGCGAATTGCGAAATCGGACTGAGACAGGGCAACAGGCGCGTGCCGCGGCACCCCCCCAGCGGTGTGCACCCAGGGCGGACCGCCCCCCCTTGGTACGCCACTGGCACAGAGCTTTCGGATGTGGACTTGAAGCAGTATGCTGTACCACCGTGCTATCCCTTCATACAATATCGGGTCCACTTTTATGATTGTTTCATCTAAACATCTGATTAAAGCTCTTAATCCTTTTTTTGAAGGCTCCTGGTACTTCTTGTTTTGCTGCTTAAATGTTACCATTTCCGAAAGAGCAAAACATCTACCTTATTTTTTTTTTTTTCAAAAATACTGTTTGTAACAAGGTATTATGCTCTGTGCGTTTATCTTTTCAGGCCATTTTCAGAAAAAAAAAACCTCACAAATGAAAAACGTAGGAAATCTAGCCATTGGCATGTAGGAGGGGCCAGACTGATCCCCCCAGACCAGTGGCATAGCCACAGGTGGGCCTGGGTGGGCCGAGGCCCACCCAGTTAGGGCTCAGGCCCACCCAATAGTAGCACACATTTAGCTTGGCCAGACTCCCCCCTGATGGTAACAAAAACACTTCGCTCCATGATACTGTTCAGCGCATGCTTGCTGCAGACTGCCAAGGTGCAGAGAAACATTTTTGCCACCGCCAGCTGAGAGATTTTTTTGGTGTTGGGGGGAGAACACTTGGTGCCCAACCACTTCTTGCCTAGGCCCACCCAAAATCTGCTGTCTGGCTACGCCCCTGCCCCAGACATCCTAGGAGAGCAATGGGGCATCCTAGGGGGTACCACTGTGGGCTTCATATAAATGCTCCCAGGTACACAGTAACATATAACATAGTAGATGACGGCAGAAAAAGACCTGCACGGTCCATCCAGTCTGCCCAACAAGATAACTCATATGTGCTACTTTTTGTGTATACCCTACTTTGATTTGTACCTGTCCTCTTCAGGGCACAGACCGTATAAGTCTGCCCAGCACTATCCCCGCCTCCCAACCACCAGCCCCGCCTCCCAACCACCGGCTCTGACACAGACCGTATAAGTCTGCCATTGATCCCTTATCTTGTCTGCTGAGCCCCCCAAAACCTACTACCCCCAACTGTACACCACTACAATAGCCCTTATGGGTGAAGGGGGGAACCTAGATGTGGGTACAGTGGGTTTCTGGTCAGTTTGGGAGAACTCACAGTTTCTACCACAAGTGTAACAGGTAGGGGGCGGTATGGGCCTGGGTCCACCTGTCTACAGTGCTCTGCACTCACCACTAGACTACTCCAGAGACCTGCATGCTGCTCTAACGGACCTGGCCATAACATCTGAGGCTGTCATAGAGGCTGGTGAGTACTATTTTTATTCATATTTTTAGGTGGTGGAAGGAGGTCAGTGACCACTGAAGGAGTAAGGGAGGGGTCATCCCTGATTCCCTCCAGTGGTCATCTGGTCATTTAACCTTTTCTGTCTTATTTGTTAGAAAGAAATTCCTAACACAGGCTCACACTCCCTGTGTGAACATATCGTGGAACTCCCACCAAGTCAGCAACTTAATCAGATATTTTAAATGTGGAGCAAAAAAGCCTCAGAGTCGCCGCCCAGCCAGTCCACCTCAGCGGACTATAAGGCATGAGCTCAGCGTGCCATCATATAGGTTCAAATAAACCTCCACATATACTAAATGTCAATCACCAATTCTATTATGTGATCTGCTGTCTACTTTGTGTGTCCACTATAACTTCTATCAATGTACTGTATCCTCTTAGTGAAAACTCCTAAACCAGCTTATAATCGAAACACAAAAACGCCTATATTGCGAGCTAAATCGGGAGATAGGCGTTTATCTCCCAAAAACGAATAACGCGGTATAATCGAAAGCCGAACTTGGACGTTTTCAACTGCACTCCATCGCGGAAGCGTACAAAGTTGACGGGGGCATGTCGAAGGCGTGGTGAAGGCGGAACTGGGGCGTAGTTATTGGCCGGTCAGAGATGAGCGCCTTTCGCCGATAATGGGAAAAAATATGCGTTTTTAGCGAGAATTTAGGGCACTTTTCCTGGACCCTGTTTTTCCACGAATAAGGCCCCCAAAAGTGCTCTAAATGACCAGATAACCACTGGAGGGAATCGGGGATGACCTCCCCTGAATCCCCCAGTGGTCACAAACCCCCTCCCACCACAAAATATGCCGTTTCACAACTGTTTATTTTCACCCTCAAATGTCATACCCACCTCCCTGGCAGCAGTATGCAGGTCACTGGAGCAGTTATTAGGGGGTGCAGTGGACTTCAGGCAGGTGGACCCAGGCCCATCCCCCCCTACCTGTTACAACTGTGCTGCTTAATGCTTATTAGTCGTCCAACCCCCCAAACCCACTGTACCCACATGTAGGTGCCCCCCCCTTCACCCCTTAGGGCTATAGTAATGGTGTAGACTTGTGGGCAGTGGGTTTTGAGGGGGATTTGGGGGGCTCAACACACAAGGGAAGGGTGCTATGCACCTGGGAGCTCTTTAACCTTTTTTTTGTTTTTGTAAAAGTGCCCCCTAGGGTGCCCAGTTGATGTCCTGGCATGTGAGGGGGGACAGTGCACTACGAATCCTGGCCCCTCCCACGAAAAAATGCCTTGGATTTATTCGTTTTTGAGCTGGGCGCTTTCATTTTCCATTATCGCTGAAAAACAAAAACGCCCAGCTCACAAATTGTCGAATAAAACATGGACGTCTATTTTTTTCAAAAATACGGTTCGGTCTGCCCCTTCACGGACCCGTTCTCGGAGATAAACGCCCATGGAGATAGACATTTTCGTTCAATTATGCCCCTCAAAGTGACCCAAATCCCGTTACATCCTGTTGAATGCAAATCTAACAAGTCTTTCAAGAAGAAGTAACAGATCTAGACTAAAACGTTGAAGTGTTTGTCCTAGACGTTTTGATTTTGTTTCATATGGGCTGCAAAACGTCCAAGTTAGGCCCGCACTAAGCCCATCCTGATCTCACCTTTGAAACGCCCCTGACACTTGTGATTTGGACACACGGCAGACAAAATGCATAGATAGACATCTGCAAAACAGGTTTCGAAAATACCGATTTGGACATCTTGAGATGAAATCCATCCAAATGGTGCTTTATGACACTTTTTGGCCATTTTTCTCTTTCGAAAATGAGCCCCTACACGTCTTCTTGAATATGTCAATCCCCACTAAATGCTTACAGAAAGAAGGAAAAAAGCCTCAGAACCTCATCTGGAGCCATTTTGTAACCATCTAGCCTTTTAACTCCTAATTCGTATTCCCTTGTTCAGTACCTATGCCTGTTTTATCATTCCCATCTTAAGTTAATTCCCTTATCCCTTATTTGTCCTGTTTGTCTGTCCTAATTAGATTGTAAGCTCTGTCGAGCATGGACTGTCTCTTCATGTTCAAGTGTACAGCGCTGAGTACGTCTAGTAGCGCTATAGAAATGATAAGAAGTAGTAGTAAGCTTAGCTGAAATTGGGTGGCGGAGCAGTTGGGGGGATGAGGGGGTGGTGGTTGGGAGGCGAGGATAGGGGAGGGCAGACTTATACGGTCTGTACCAGAGCCGGTGATGGGAGGCGGGACTGGTGGTTGGGAGGCGGGAAATACTGCTGGGCAGACTTATACGGTCTGTGCCTTGAAAAGGACAGGTACAAATTCAAGGTAAGGTATACACATATGAGTTTGTCTTGGGCAGACTGGATGGACCATGCAGGTCTTTTTCTGCCGTAATCTACTATGTTACTATGTTAGTAGTGTTTCCTGCTCTTTCGGATTCTGGAATCTTGCTACTCTTTGTCCTTAACTCTTATTTGTCCTGTTTTCTGACCTGATTATATTGTAAGCTCTGTCGAGCAGGGACTGTCTCTTCATGTTCAAATGTACATCACTGCGTACGTCTAGTAGCGCCATAGAAATTATAAATAGTAGTGGTATAAACTTTATCGGCATAAAAAACCTTCTAAACTGTATATCTAAATTGTTACAAAACTCAATGCAGTGCAAAAAAAGTCTTCAAAAATACTCTTTAAATAACTTACGTAACTTATCTTTAAAGCTGTAAAGGTCCCACAGACAGTGGCCAGCATTTCGCTATGTAGCTGCTTCAGGGTAAATAGGACCAGATCTAAAAAGAAAAATCAGCCCACACTTTTCAAAAAATAGCAAAGCAGTGAAAACAACATAGCCCATTAGAAAAGTCACCAATAGATTCGGCAGCTGTAAGCCTGCTCACATACTCACATCTAAAAATGGCTGCCTACTAACACATTCCCTTTTAAACTCCGCAGATTTTTATTTATTTATTTTATTTGTCACATTTGTATCCCACATTTTCCCACCTATTTGTAGGCTCAATGTGGCTTACATAGTACCGGAGATGCCTTTGCAGATTCCGGAGTAAACAAATACAAAGTGATGTTGTGGTATGGTAAATTCACGTGGCACAGCCACATTAGGGAATCGTATAACGGAAGAGTTGTGTTATGTCCATTTCGTACTTTAGGTTTGTTGTGTTGCAGAGATCAGGCATTTATGATGGATTGGTAGGGTATGCCTTTTTAAACAGGTTAGTTTTTATTTTTTTCCGGAAGTTTAGGTGGTCGTACGTAGTTTTCAAGGCGTTTGGTAATGCGTTCCACAGTTGTGTGCTTTTGTAGGAGAAGCTGGATGCGTAAGTTGATTTGTATTTGAGGCCTGTGCAGCTTGGGTAGTGCAGATTTAGGTACGTCTGTGTTGATTCGGATTTGTTTCTAGTTAGTAGGTCGATCAAGTCTGTCATGTATCCCGAAGCTTCACCGTAGATAATTTTGTGAACCAGAGTGCAGATTTTGAAAGCAATACGTTCTTTGATTGAGAGCCAGTGTAGTTTTTTGCGGAGGAGTTTTGCGCTTTCAAATCGCGTTTTTCCAAAGATAAGCCTAGCTGCCGTGTTTTGAGCGGTCTGAAGTTTTTTAAATGTTTGTTCTTTGCATCCCGCATAAATTCCATTGCAGTAGTCTACATGGCTTAGTACCATTGATTGTATCAGGTTGCGAAATGTTTCCCTCGGGAAGAATTGTTTTACGCGTTTGAGTTTCCACATTGAGTGGATCATTTTCTTTGTTGTGGATTTCACTTGGCTCTCTAGTGTTAAGTTGCGGTCCAGTGTAATGCCGAGGATTTTCAGGTTGTCTGAGATAGGGAGGGTGTAATCTGGGGTGTTGATAATTGTGGGGTTATCCGCGCTGTGTTGGGATGAGAGGATAAGACAGTGTGTTTTTTTCTTTGTTGAGTTTTAGTTGAAATGCATTTGCCCAAGAGTCCATGATGTTCAAGCTGATCTTGATTTCGTTGGTGATTTCTGTCAGTTTAGATTTGTAAGGAATGTATATTGTGACATCGTCTGCATAGATGAAGGGGTTAAGGCCTTGATTGGATAAGGACTTGGCAAGTGGGGTCATCATTAGGTTGAAGAAGATCGGTGATAGTGGTGATCCTTGTGGTACTCCGCAGTCTGCTTTCCATGGTGATGATATGTTTGAGTTTGATTTTACTTGATATGTTCTTGTGGTTAGGAAACCCTTGATCCAGCTAAGTATGTTTCCACCAACCCAAACTTATCTAGTAATCTTATTAATATATTGTGGTTTACCATGTCGAATGCACTAGACATGTCGAACTGGAGGAGGAGGATGATTTTGCCTATTGCTATTTTCTGCTTGAATTTGGCTAGGAGAGTGAGTAATACTGTTTCTGTGCTGTGGAGGGGGCGAAAACCTGACTGTGATTTGTGTAATATTGAGAATTTGTTTATATATTCTGTAAGTTGTTTGGCTACCATGCTTTCCATCAATTTGACTGACAACGGGATGGATGCTACTGGACGGAAGTTGGTGATTTCATTTGTTTTTTTTTTGGTGTCTTTTCGTATCGGAGTGAGTAGGATATTGCCATTTTCCTTAGGGAAGAGACCTTGCTGTATCATGTAATTTAGGTGGGATGTGAGGTCTAGTATGAAGCGGTCAGGGGCGGATTTCATTAGGTAGTTGGGGCAGGTATCTAGTTTACAGTGAGTGTTGGAGAACCTGCTGATCGCCCATGCAACTGTATCAGCGGTGAGGAGGGCAAAATTTAACCAGGTTCGGTCAGCTGGGTATTCTCCAGTGGTTGGGTCCAACTCATTAAGGAAGTTTTCGATGTCAGTGTTGTCCTGAGGTAGCATGTTGTGTAGGTTTACAATATTTTCATTGAAATACTTCGCAAGTTTATCTGCAGATGGGATGTCTGTATTCGATGTGGTGACCAGGTTGGTGTCTAGGAGTTTGTTCACGAGTTGGTATAATTTTTCTGTGTCTTTGTAATCTGTCCCTATTTTAGTTTTATAGTATAATCTTTTGGTCTGTCTTATAATGTATTTGTATTTTCTTTGTGATTATGTCCATGTGTTGAGTGTGTGTTCATCTTTTGATTTTTTCCATGCTCATTAGAGTTTTCTGGATTGTGTTTTTAGCTTTTTCAGTTCATCGTTGAACCATGGTATCGAGTTATGCTTACGTGAAAATCTTGTTCTTAAGGGTGCTATTTCATCTAGTATGCATTTGCATCTTTTATCCCATTCCATGAGGTAGTATATGGAGTCTGTTTGTGCTGTCCATTCATTGTTATATTTATTTATTTGTTACATTTGTATCCCACATTTTCCCACCTTTTGCAGGCTCAATTTGGCTTACATATAACCGTTAACAGTGTTAGCCGATTACGGTTTGAACAAATACATAGTATGAATGAATACAAAGTGATATTGTGGTATAATGAGGTATATGTATGGTAGGAGACAGTTGGGGAGAACTTAGAGAGGGAAAGGGGGAAGAAAAGTCAGGTAATGTCCGTTGCAGTCTTTGGTTATGTTGTGTCGCAGACAGCCGGTTATATTGCTTGATATAACTAGCTATCTGTAAGCCGCTAAGGAGCGATATTCAGTGACGGATAGCCGTTTAAGTGCCATTTTCATTTGAATATCGGGCGGTAATATTTTTTAGAGTGGGATTAGTGCGTGCTGATTGGGACACTACCATGGGACACCTCAGCAAGTCCCTTGGCAATGCTTTTTGACACATGTAGGCATGCGCTAGTACCTACCGTGGATTAGTAAAAGGGCCTCAGAGTTTTTGAGCTACTTGCAATGATTTCAAAGCAGATGATGGAAGACCAATGCCTAGAACATTACAATAATCAAAATATGGCAGGACAAAACTCTGTAGCATCATATGAAAATTTGCTGATGACAAAAGATCTCTCATTCTGTGAAGTAACCACAATTTAAAGAAAACAGTTTTGATGGCATACTTCAAATGGCTCCATAAAGACAAAGAAGAATCAAGTAATACTCCTAGGTATCAAATTTCTGTAAGCATTGGTATATTACAACTGTCAAGTGAGAAACTAGTGGGACAGTTAGAGTTAATTCTAGACAGAAACAAAACTTGCATTTTTGCAACAATCGGCTGAAATCTGTTGGCAGCCATCCATTTATATAACTGTTGCCAGAATGTTTTCGTGTCTACTTGACCTCTTGTTCTGTAGGATGTGTGTTCTTGTATTTGGTGTGATCCCTTCTTCCGCCAGGGTAGGGATAAGTTTAGTTTGTAGTGATCAGTCCAGGGTGTTTTCTGGCCATTTAATATCTGTTATTATTAAGTTCTGGTCTGTTGAAAGTTTGTGTGAGATGAGTGTGTGCCCTTTGACGTGAGTTGCTTGCATTTGTGGCCATTTGAGATCCCATAATTGGAGGAATTCCTTACATTCTCGTGCACTGATTGAGTTTGGGTCTTCTAAGTGAAGGTTGATGTCTCCTAATACTAGTACATTGGAGTTGGTTACACATGTGTTTGAAATGAAGTCCATGAAGTTAGTCTGGCTTTCGTTCCAATTACCTGGAAGTCTGTAAAATAGGACACAATTCAAATGATCGCGAAGGGTTTTGTTGTGGATTCTGATTGAGGCCATTTCAAGTTGAGGTGTCATGGACTCGGCAGTGGTTTCGGTGGTAAAGTGGGATCGATAGATTAGTGCTATGCCTCCGCCTCTCTTTTCCTTTCTGGTCCAATATGTGATTTTGTATCCTGGAGGGCATAGGTCTAGGATTATGGGGTCCTTTTCGTCATGGATCCAGGTTTCATTGATGAAGAGTAGGTCTAGTTCTAGGTCTTCTGCCATGATCCAGTCTGTTAGTGTTGCTGTTTTGTTTACTGCGGATCTGTCGTTGATGTAGCCCACTTGGATTGTTTGGAATGGGTCTTCTACGTTAGGTGTTGTGTGAACTTTTATTAATTGTCGTTTCTTTGTTGAGGTGATTTTGTTGGGTCCAAACAAAATCACCTCAACAAAAAAATGACAACTAATAAAAGTTTGGACCCTTCTTTGCATTCTGTGGTGGTTGTCCGCATGTTGGTGGTCTTCTTTTGTTTAAGTTGTTGTCAGTTTGTTGAGGTGTGGTGTATCTGATCAATCGTTGATGATTGTATAATATGCGTATGATGTTACTTTCTGCAAGAGGGGTGGTCAGTGTTAAGTAGATCAGTGTTAAGGAGTAGATTATTAGGAATAGTTTGAAGGTATTCATTTTGGTTTCTATTCACTGTGGGCTACTAATAAGACCAAGTTTTGATGACTGGATGCGTGATAAGGCTTTGTTCTTTGGAGTGGGGTCTGGTGTTCTCCATCATCTGCTGTCCTTCCGCCTATCCATCAAAGACAAAGACTCAACCTCCCTTCAGGCTGGAAGAACCCTCATTGAACAGCAAAAAAAGAGCTGCCAATCAGCTGTAGTGTTCAAGCCAGACCGTTCTTTGATGTTCAATTTAAATATGTATTCTTGCTCCCAGTGTAGCAGCTATCCTTCATTTTGGAACTCCGGAACATGATCGATCACACAACATTTCAAATGATTAAACTTGATGCTCAAACTGATTACAATGCTGTACCAGAGTCTCTTCCAATGTTTACAGTTGATACAGTTTCTATGTTCACTTGTTCTAGTTTTAAATTGCCATGTGGTCTGGCCAAGATAGATCTTTGGGCATATGATAACATACACTAGAAATTAAGAGGTACCACAAGTTCGATGTAAAACATTGACCATTTTCAGGGTGCACAAATTATTTATTTGAATTTTGCTCACACCTTTTCAGTGGTAGTAGCAGCAGCAGCTCAACCTGAGTTGCATTCAGGTACACTGGGTATTTCCCTGTCCCTGGAGGGCTCATAATGTAAATTTGTACCTAAGGCAATGGAGGATTAAGTGACCTGCACAAGATCACAAGGAGCAGCAGTGGGATTTGAATCAGTCACCTCTAGATATCAAGAGTGGTGGTCTAGCCACTAGGCCACTCCTCCACTCCACTCTTGGGGTGATAGTATCTGAGGATCTGAAGGCGACGAAACAGTGTGACAAGGCAGTGGCCGTAGCTAGAAGGTTGTTAGGCTGTATAGAGAGAGGTGTGACCAGCAGAAGAAAGGGGGTGTTGATGCCCCTGTATAAGTCGTTGGTGAGGCCCCACTTAGAGTATTATGTTCAGTTTTGGAGGCCGTACCTTGCGAAGGATGTAAAAAGAATTGAAGCGGTGCAAAGAAAAGCTACGAGAATGGTAAGGGACTTGCGTTACAAGACGTATGAGGAGAGAATTGATGACCTGAACATGTATACTCTGGAAGAAAGGAGAAACAGGGGTGATATGATACAGACATTCAAATATTTGAAAAGTATTAATCCGTAAACAAACCTTTTCCGGAGATGCGAAGGAGGTAGAACGAGAGGACATGAAATGAGATTGAAGGGGGGCAGACTCAAGAAAAATGTCAGGAAGTATTTTTTCACGGAGAGAGTAGTGGATGCTTGGAATGCCCTCCTGCGGGAGGTGGTGGAAATGAAAACGGTAACAGAATTCAAGCACGCGTGGGATAAACATAAAGGAATCCTGTTCAGAAGGAATGGATCCTAAGGAGCTTAGCCGAGATCGGGTGGCAGAGCCAGTGGCGGGAGGCAGGGATGGTGCTGGGCAGACTTATACGGTCTGTGCCAGAGCCGGTGGTGGGAGGCGGGACTGGTGGTTGGGAGGCGGGGATAGTGCTGGGTAGACTTACACGGTCTGTGCCCTGAAAAGGACAGGTACGGGTCGGGGTGGGGTATACACAGGGAGTGGCGCATATGAGTTTATCTTGTTGGGCAGATTGGATGGACCATGCAGGTCTTTTACTGCCGTCATCTACTATGTTACCATGTTACTATGTTACAAGAAGCTCAAGTGTGAATTGAGTATTAATAGAACTAAAAAATGAACTTGCGGAGCTACTGTTAGAAATATGCAATCTGTCCCTAAAATCGAGTGTAGTACCGGAAGACTGGAGGGTAGCCAATGTTACTCCGATTTTTAAGAAGGGTTCCAGAGGAGATCCGGGAAATTATAGACCGGTGAGTCTGACGTCGGTGCCGGGCAAGATGGTGGAGGCTATTATTAAGAATAAAATTGCAGAGCATATACAAAAACATGGACTGATGAGACAAAGTCAGCACGGATTTAGTGAAGGGAAGTCTTGCCTCACCAATCTAATGCATTTTTTTGAGGGGGTAAGCAAACATGTGGACAATGGGGAGCCGGTTGATATTGTATATCTGGATTTTCAGAAGGCGTTTGACAAAGTGCCGCACGAAAGACTCCTGAAGAAATTGCAGAGTCATGGAATCGGAGGTAGGGTATTATTATGGATTAAGAACTGGTTGAAAGATAGGAAGCAGAGAGTAGGATTGCGTGGCCAGTATTCTCAGTGGAGGAGGGTAGTTAGTGGGGTCCCGCAGGGGTCTGTGCTGGGTCCGTTGCTTTTTAATGTATTTATAAATGACCTAGAGATGGGAATAACTAGTGAGGTAATTAAATTCGCCGATGACACAAAATTATTCAGGGTCGTCAAGTCGCAGGAGGAATGTGAACGATTACAGGAGGACCTTGCGAGACTGGGAGAATGGGCGTGCAAGTGGCAGAAGAAGTTCAATGTTGACAAGTGCAAAGTGATGCATGTGGGTAAGAGGAACCCGAATTATAGCTACGTCTTGCAAGGTTCCGCGTTAGGAGTTACGGATCAAGAAAGGGATCTGGGTGTCGTCGTCGATGATACGCTGAAACCTTCTGCTCAGTGTGCTGCTGCGGCTAGGAAAGCGAATAGAATGTTGGGTGTTATTAGGAAGGGTATGGAGTCCAGGTGTGCGGATGTTATAATGCCGTTGTATCGCTCCATGGTGCGACCGCACCTGGAGTATTGTGTTCAGTACTGGTCTCCGTATCTCAAAAAAGATATAGTAGAATTGGAAAAGGTACAGCGAAGGGCGACGAAAATGATAGTGGGGATGGGACGACTTTCCTATGAAGAGAGGCTGAGAAGGCTAGGGCTTTTCAGCTTGGAGAAGAGACGGCTGAGGGGAGATATGATAGAAGTGTATAAAATAATGAGTGGAATGGATCGGATGGAGTGGAATGGATGTGAAGCGACTGTTCACGCTATCCAAAAATACTAGGACTAGAGGGCATGAGTTGAAGCTACAGTGTGGTAAATTTAAAACGAATCGGAGAAAATTTTTCTTCACCCAACGTGTAATTAGACTCTGGAATTCGTTGCCGGAGAACGTGGTACGGGCGGTTAGCTTGACGGAGTTTAAAAAGGGGTTAGATAGATTCCTAAAGGACAAGTCCATAGACCGCTATTAAATGGACTTGGAAAAATTCCGCATTTTTAGGTATAACTTGTCTGGAATGTTTTTACGTTTGGGGAGCGTGCCAGGTGCCCTTGACCTGGATTGGCCACTGTCGGTGACAGGATGCTGGGCTAGATGGACCTTTGGTCTTTCCCAGTATGGCACTACTTATGTACTTATGTACTTATGTACATATTTTCATTTCTTCTTCTGCTTCCATTTTTTGGCAATCTAAAGCAGGACAATGAATTTCTTCAAAAGATTTGATGTCATGTAGATGCTACTCGCACTTGTTTAGATGTAAACATTTCACGAAGAGTAAAAAGATTCCATTGTTTTCTCAAGATTCCCACTATTTTCTCAATGCCAGGAGTATAACGGAGGATACATGTTGGTATCCAGTTCTCCATCCCCTGTATTTTCTCATCAAATAAAAGGTCTCTATTAACATATCTAGCTCTTTTATATGGATTTCTCACCACTCTAAAGGGACTGTGACTCCAAATCCCTTGAAATCATCCAGATTAGAACAAATCCTCTGATACCTAAGAAACTAGGAGAACAGTAAACTCCTTTTTAAGGCAGATGCTACCAATTTCCCAAAAAGTAGTCCAGCCTGCTGATTTCTTAAAAACCGTTGTCTCAGATTTTTCATGTTTCTTTTTGACTAGCACATGACAAGTCATCGTACCTGTAATAATCTGATGACATTGATTTAACCAAAAAACAAACTCTTCTAAGTCATCTTTGCTACCATTCCAGAGAACAAAAATATCAATAAATCTCACCTACAATTTTAAAAAGGGCAAAAATGTATTCGATCTGATCCATTTCCTCTTGAAAAACTCTCATAAAAAGAGTTGTAACCACATATGTGACAGCCAGGTAGGCCAAATTCAACTTGGGACACGGCAGTAGCGTATCTTTGACCCGGCCAGATGTCGGCGTATGCTAAGTGCTAAGGATTGTACTGGTAACTCTGGGGAACCAGACCAGAGCCAAGGAGAGTGTGTTGCCCTGCTGAGAGACAGTAGCGCGTGCTTAGATGTAAGAGGACATTCTTACATCTAAGAATTAGTTGTGTGTTTATTTCTTCTTTCACTTGTGAATCGAACAGGACCCTTACCCAGCATCTCTAACAAAATATCGTTTTTTTTGTGTTCACATTTATGAGGGCTCCTCGTTCACGTTACCACAGATGGTTACCAGGAGTAGATGATAGATGTTCCTACTCACCCTGCTGGAAATACATAACTAAGACAAACTTCTCCTCTACTTCCCTTGCCTTAACAGTGGGCGCAGTGGTTTACCAAGGGCGAGATGTGGGAGCAGTTCACCCCAGGTGTAGACATAAAGGGCTGCATTGTCTGCCTGCCCACCCGCTTCCCACCCCACACAGAACCTCTTCCTGCAAGTTCACATATCCCTCTCTTCCTCTCTCAGCCCCTCCCCTGGGTTATTCAAACCAGTGGCGTAGCCAAGGGTGGGCTTGGGTGGGCCCAGGCCCACCCACTTTGGGTTTAGGCCCACCCAGTAGCAGCATACCTATGATGTGGCTGGCAGGGATCCCCAGGCCCCACCAGTTGAAAACTCCCAACAAGTGTCCCTCCTGCATACCTTGTAAGTATCAGATCGTCGCCTGCAGTGAGCAGTGACATACATACTGCTCGCACCGGCCCCACAGCCTTCCCTTTGATGTATTTCTGCCTAGGCGGAAACAGGAAGCTGCATCAGAGGGAAGGGTGTGGGGCCAACATGAGCAGTGTGTATTAGTTGCTGCTTGCTGTTGCTGAAAATCTGCTATTTAAAAGGTATACGGGAGAGGGGAGATGTTTGAGAGACCATATGGCATGCAGGCAAGAGGAGAGACCAAATCACCTTTGGGACAGGGCGAGGTTCTTCTGC
Source organism: Microcaecilia unicolor (assembly GCF_901765095.1). Taxonomy (NCBI): domain Eukaryota; kingdom Metazoa; phylum Chordata; class Amphibia; order Gymnophiona; family Siphonopidae; genus Microcaecilia; species Microcaecilia unicolor. Next base: position 527,179,271 of record NC_044033.1, read on the forward strand.
CCACCCATCTTGGGCCCAGGCCCACCCAAAATTGGGTGTCTGGCTACGCCCCTGATTCAAACCCGAGCTCTTCACTAGCAGTGGTAGCTATAACCAGTGCCTGAGCCTTCCCTCTGTCATATCCCGCCCCCTCTGGTGTAACTTCCTGTTTATGGGTGAGTGGGGACAGGAGAGATGTCTGGGAAGGGGTGGGGGGGATATGCCAGTCAGGGAGAGAAATTTTGGACCTGGAGAGGGGGAAAGGGAAGGGAAGAGAGACAGAGAAAGATGTTGGTATGTAGGGAATTGAGGGATGATGGGGAAAGATACTAGACCCACAGAAGGAGGGAAAGAGGGGAGAGAGGGAGAGAAGCAGAGATGCTGGGCCATATGGGGGTTGGGGAAGGATAGGAAAAATCCTGGACCACGTTGGGCAGGGATAGCTGAGAGAGAGAGGAGAAGCTAGACACAAGGAGGGAAAGGGACACAGAGAAAAGAGATGTTGGGTATGGGGGAAACATAGGTACAGGAACACAGAGGGTCAATGTTGGCTAAGGAGAGGGTCAAGAGACAGCGGGACAAAACTGGACACATGGGGGTTATGTACACTGAGGGGGGTACAGGGACAGGAACACAGGGATGATGCAGGACACAGTGGGGTGATGTGGACATGGGAGAGTTGGGAAGGAAGGATAATACTGAAAAAAAAGTGGTAGGGACACAGAAGGGTGATGCTGGATATGGGGGGATAGGGATACAGAGGGGCAATGCTACATCCTGGGGGCGGGATATGAACACAGAAGATGCTGGACAGGGAATGATAGGAACACAGAGAAGGGAAATGCTGAACCTAGGGAGAGGATAGAGATACAGAAATACTGAATATGGGGGAGGTTAGGGACACAGAGGGAAGATGGATGAAGGGCATGGAGAACGAAAAAAAATGTCAATGGACAGGAAACACTGGCAAGAGTTAAGAGAAAACAGATGAAATCAGCAACAAGAAACTGGGAGCAATACAATTACAATAAAAAATAATGTTATTTTCTATTTAGTGACTAGAATATGTCAGTTTTTGAAATGTACGAGTACATCTGTCAGAGCTGGGGTACAGAGCAGAAATGGGAGGGAACCCCCAAAGCCCACTGATGAGCTGTGAGTAACATAGTAACATAGCAGATGACGGCAGAAAAAGACCTGCACAGTCCAACCAGTCTGCCCAACAAGATAACTCATATTTGCTGCTTTTTGTGTATACCCTACTTTGATTTGTACCTGTGCTCTTCAGGGCACAGACCGTATAAGTCTGCCCAGCACTATCCCCGCCTCCCAACCACCAGTCCCGCCTCCCAACCACCGGCTCTGGCACAGACCGTATAAGTCTGCCCAGCACTATCCTCACTTCCCCACCACCAGCCCTGCCTCCCAACCACCGGCTCTGGCACAGACCGTACAAGTCTGTCCAGCACTATCCCCGCCTCCCAACCACCAGCCCCACCTCCCGATCTTGACTAAGCTCCTGAGGATCCATTCCTTCAGCACAGGATTCATTTTTGCTTATCCTACGCATGTTTGAATTCCGTTACCGTTTTCATTTCCACCACCTCCCGCGGAGGGCATTCCAAGCATCCACTACTCTCTCCGTGAAAAAATACTTCCTGACATTTTTCTTGAGTCTGCCCCCCTTCAATCTCATTTCATGTCCTCTCGTTCTACCATCTTCCCATCTCCGGAAAAAGTTCGTTTGCGGATTAATACCTTTCAAATATTTGAACGTCTGTATCATATCACCCCTGTTTCTCCTTTCCTCCAGAGTATACATGTTGAGTTCAGCAAGTCTCTCCTCATACGTCTTGTAACGCAAATCCCATACCATTCTCGTAGCTTTTCTTTGCACCGCTTCAATTCTTTTTACATCCTTAACAAGATACGACCGGCAAGGGGCCAGGTTGAAGTTCATTTAGCGTGATCGCGTCGGCGCCTGGCTTAAACGGCTGGGGGCCCTGAGATTACGCAGGGTGCGTCGTTAAATGGGATGCACCCTAATCACCGGGGGTGTGCTTTTACGGCACAACCGGCAGCGCGAGGAGCAAGAAACGAATGACAAGCTGTGTACCCAGGGGTTTCCTATGAGTTATGAAATTGGCAACAGAAGTAAATGCAATGAGTACTTCACAGAGGGTCAAGAGCAATTGCCCTACTTGTACCATTCTTCCCCTCCTCAACACCGTCCCTAACATCTGCTGTCTTTATATTTCGAACAGCACAGGGAGAATTCATCTGTTTATATTTCTCTGGTGTTGTGTTACATGCGAGGTTGGCCTCTTGTGGTTTCAGTTTAATTTGTGTCTACAAAGTTCTATTTCTAGTTTGTGGTCAGCTATTTTGTCTTCGGTATCTGTGTTTTGTTTGTGTGGCTGAGACTATTAACATGAATTTTCTATTTAGTGGTCTGCAGTAATTTGTCTTGTTCAGTTTTCTTGGTAGATGTATTGAGGTTCTACGGTGTTGGGGCTGTTGAGCCCCTTTTTGCTTTTGTAAGGGCAGAAGGTGCTGTGTTGATTTATTTATTTTTATTTATTGCATTTGTATGCCACGTTTTCCCACCTCTTTGCAGGCTCAATGTGGCTTAAAATACATCATGGATACTGGAAATGAGAAGAGGATATACATTTGGTTTTACAGAAGGATTTTGGGTTACATGGTCATGAAGTACAAGATAGTGGTATTACAGAAGACATTATTAGACCTTAACAATACAAGATCGTTGTAATAAAGAAGACATTATCAGACAATAGAAATACAAAATAGCACTGATGTGGTTGAGCCCCTCTTGTTGTTTGGCAGATTTACTGAATCCCCTGTTGATAAGGTCACCGCACACCAGTGGCTTTTTATTATCACTATGGGCTGGCAATTCTAAACAATAACCAGAGATAAAATACTTCTCCCCGAAAAAAACTTTTGTTGGTCTAGCTGTCTGTAACATAGTAAATGATGGCAAATAAAGACCTGAACGGTCCATCCAGTCTGACCAACAAGATAAACTCATTTTACATGGTATGTGATACTTTATACCCGAGTTTGATTTGTCCCTGCCATTCTCAGGGCACAGACCGTATAAGCCTGCCCAGCACTGTTCTTCTACTAAAAGTTCTGAAGATTCTGGAATCTGGAATTCTGGAATCCTAAAGAGTTACAAGATTCCGGAATCCCAATTACCAGCAACATTCCATGTAGACCCCAAAGAATAGCAAGATTCTGGAACCCTAAAGAATTACAAGATTCCGGAATCCCAATTAGTAGCAACATTCCATGTAGAACCCCAGAGAGTAACATAGTAAATGACGGCAGATAAAGACCTGTACGGTCCATCCAGTCTGCCCAACAAGATAAACTCATTTTACATGGTATGTGATACTTTATACCCGAGTTTGATTTGTCCTTGCCTTTCTCAGGGCACAGACCGTAGAAGTCTGCCCAGCACTGTTCTTGTACTAAAAGTTCTGAAGATTCTGGAATCCTAAAGAGTTACAAGATTCCGGAATCCCAATTACTAGCAACATTCCATGTAGAACCCCAAAGAGTAACATAGTAACATAGTCAACGACAGCAGATAAAGACCTGTACGGCCCATCCAGTCTGCCCAACAAGATAAACTCATTTTACATGGTATGTGATACTTTATACCCGAGTTTGATTTGTCCTTGCCTTTCTCAGGGCACAGACCCTAGACGTCTGCCCAGCACTGTTCTTGTACTAAAAGTTCTGAAGATTCTGGAATCCTAAAGCGTTACAAGATTCCGGAATCCCAATTTGTAGCAACATTCCATGTAGAACCCCAAAGAGTAACTTGGCGATCTATTTTGGTGGCGGCGCAACAGCTGGCCGGAACCGTATTATCGAAAAAGATGGCCAGCCATCTTTTTTTTGATAATACGGTTTAGCCCGGCCAAATGGCAGAGTTCGCTGGGTTTCAGATCGCCGGTTTTGTTTTTCAGCGATAATGGAAAAAAATGCCAGCAAACCCGGCAAAATCCAAGGCATTTGGTCATGGGAGGAGCCAGCATTTGTAGTGCACTGGTCCCCCTGACATGCCAGGACACCAACCGGGCACCCTAGGGGGCACTTCTAAAAATGTTTTAAAAATACACAAATACCTCCCAGGTGCATAGCTCCCTTACCTTGGGTGCTGAGCCCCCCAAATCCCCCCCCCCAAAACCCACTCCCCACAACTCTACACCATTACCATAGCCCTTATGGGTGAAGGGGGGCACCTACATGTGGGTACAGTGGGTTTTGGGGGGGTTTGGAGGGCTCAACACTTAGCACCACAAGTGTAACAGGTAGGGGGGGGGGGGATGGATCTGGGTCTGCCTGCCTGAAGCGCACTGCACCCATTAAAAACTGCTCCAGGGACCTGCATACTGCTGTCAGGGAGCTGGATATTACATTTCAGGCTGGCATAGAGACTGGCAAAAAAAAAAAAAAATTTTGGGTGGGAGGGTTTGGTGACTACTGGGGGAGTAAGGAGAGGTCATCCCCGATTCCCTCTGGTGGTCAATTGGTCAGTTGGGGCACCTTTTTAAAGCTTGGTCCTGAAAAAAAGGGACCAAGTGAAGCCGGCGAAATGCTCGTCAGGGCCGGCTTTCTTTTTTCCATTATCAGGCAAAGCCGGCCATCTCGTGAGCACGCCCCCGTCCCGCCTTCGCTACTCTACCAACACGCCCCCTTGAAGTTTGGCCAGCTCCGCGATGGAAAGCAGTTGGCGCTGGCCAAAATCGGCTTTCAATTATACCGATTTGGCCGGGTTCAGGAGATCGCCAGCCATCTCCCGATTTGTGTCGGAAGATGGCCGGCGATCTCCTTCAAAAATAAGCTGGATAGTAACATAGTAAATGACGGCAGATAAAGACCTGTGTGGTCCATCCAGTCTGCCCAACAAGATAAACTCATTTTACAGGGTATGTGACACTTTATACCCGAGTTTGATTTGTCCTTGCCTTTCTCAGGGCACAGACTGTAGATGCCTGCCCAGCACTGGTTTTGCTTCCAGTTACCGGCGTCGTCACCCAATCTCTGCCAAGATTCTGTGGATTCTAAACAGGATTCCTTTGTGTTTATCCCAGGCATGTTTGAATTCCATTACCGTTTTCTTCAGGACGTCAGGACTCACGTCAGAAACAGAATCCAGATCAGCAACGCGCCGGAGACCAGCGCACTGAAGAGGACTTCGGCTGGTGGGGGTTGGGTACCCCCGCCAGCAAAGGTATCTGACAGCGGCGGCAGGGGAGGGTTGGCGGGACAGAGGGGGTCGAATGTGGCGGGGGAGGGTCGGCAGTGGAGGTGTGAAAACAGGGGGGGCCAGGGATAAATCTGCAGGGGCCCGTGCCCCCGTGGCCCCCACCTAGCTACGCACCTACGTGGCACAGTAAAAGTGCCCCTTAAGAAGCTACTATCACTGTAATGCTTCTAGGTTTCTCCTTATAGATTTTCCTACCATTATGCCGTCCCTTAATGGAAGATTAATCCCAACTCCTGCTGCTCTGAAATTTTATCCATGGATGCTCATCGCGTTTATGATGTGAGCAAATGCGTTTGCACAACCAAAATGACTTTCGGGATAATTTTACATGGAAAACATTTTATTACCCCTTGAACGTCTGGCAGCCCTGACAGAGGGTGCAGATCTAGACTGTCTGGAAAACTTAACGGTGCTGAACTCTACAAATATACTTCTGAGAAAATGGCACAGTGTGTTCTTGTTGTATTTATGTGGCCTGGGGCCCGAGGCACATATCACATTATACCAAGAAAGACCAGGCAAATGACACAAATAGCATTACTGAGGCAGGAAGCCAAAAGGACAGGCAGGTATAACCAGGAGAAAAAGTAACGCTGTTAACTGAGCATCACAGTATGTCCAGGGAGTAAATACAATAGCATCCTGGAAAAATACAACCAAAACAATGTTTTAAGCCCTTCTGTCAGTGCACAGAGACAGCAACATAAGTGTTGCCATACTGAGACAGACTGAAGGTCCATCAAGCCCAGGCCAGGATCCTGTTTCCAACAGTGTCCAATCCAGGTTACAAGTACCTGGCACGATCCCAAAACAGTAGAATACATTTTATGCTGCTTATCCTAGAAATGAGCAGTGGATTTTCCCCAAGTCCAATTTAATAATGGCTTATGGACTTTTCTTTCAGGAAGACTGTCCAAACCTTTTTTTAAACCCTGCTAAGCTAACCACTTTTACCACATTCTCTGGTGAAGAAATGTTTTCTCAGATTCGTTTTAAATTTACTGCTTTGTAGCTTCATTGCGTGCCCCCTAGTCCTGTGATTTTTTTTTGTTGACCTTTTCAAGCATTTTCGGGCTGATATTCTGCAGGCAGAGTAGCGGACCACTCCGGATCTACAAGTCTAAATACAGCCGAAATTATCCATCCAAAAAGAAGGTGGGTTTTGGAGCATTTTGGGGGCATCAATACTTAACCATATAAGGCCTAAACATTCAAAATTAAATTGTGAGAATGATACTTAGGGGTAAATTTACAAAAGAAAATGTATGAGGGAACACAGGAGCTCTTTTAATAAAGCTTAGCACACGCTAAGGAGTTATCATGAACTATGAATTTGGCCTTTGGCTATTCTGGCCCTTATCTGTGGAATCAGTTGCCAGAGAAAATGACAAATATTATTGTAACTTCTATATTGGTTACCAGTCAGAGCTAGGATGAATTTTAAAACATGTGCTTTTGTCTATCAGATAATATATGGCATGTCCCTGAGTTATATGATATCATTGCGTAATGCAACTGAGAAGGCATGAGACAGCCTGGTTCTCCATGTTCCTAGTTGTAAAGGGGTGGTCCATAAATCAGTTCATGTCAGTGGCATTCCTATCAGTGGCGTACCCAGTATGGGGCCACGGGGGCCCGGGCCCCCGTAGATTTGCCCCTGGACCTCCCTGCTGATGACCCTCTCAAACCCCCCTCCCGCCGCCAACCCGCCGTCGCCTACCTTTGCTGGCGGGGGACCCCAACCCCCGCCAGCCGAGCCAAGGTCCTCTTCTTCCCAATCCCGCGTAGGACATTAGACTCACAGAAACAGAACGAAGCCTGGCTGATCTGCAGGACGTCAGACTAGAACGAAGCCTCTCCTCAAGTCACTTCACTGGCTTCCTATCCGTTTCCGCATACAGTTCAAACTCCTCTTATTGACCTATAAGTGCATTCACTCTGCAGCTCCTCAGTACCTCTCCACTCTCATCTCTCCCTACATTCCTCCCCGGGAACTCCGTTCACTGGGTAAATCTCTCTTATCTGCACCCTTCTCCTCCACCGCTAACTCCAGACTCCGTTCCTTTTATCTTGCTGCACCATATGCCTGGAATAGACTTCCTGAGCCGGTAAGTCAAGCTCCATCTCTGGCCGTCTTCAAATCTAAGCTAAAAGCCCACCTTTTTTAGGCTGCTTTTAACTCCTAACCCTTATTCACTTGTTCAGAACCCTTATTTTATCATCCTCACTTTAATATTCCCTTATCTCTTGTTTGTCCTGTTTGTCTGTCCTAATTAGATTGTAAGCTCTGTGGAGCAGGGACTGTCTCTTCATGTTCAAGTGTACAGCGCTGCGTACGTCTAGTAGCGCTATAGAAATGATAAGTAGTAGTAGTAGTCTTTGGGATTCAGGAATCTTGCTTCTCTTTGTCCTTATCCCTTATTTGTCCTGTTTGCCTGTCCTAATTAGATTGTAAGCTCTGTGGAGCAGGGACTGTCTCTTCATGTTCAAGTGTACAGTGCTGCGTACGTCTAGTAGCACTATAGAAATGATAAGTAGTGGTAGTCTTTGGGATTCCGGAATCTTGCTATTATTTGGGGTTCCTGAATCTTGCTATTCTTTGGGATTCCGGAATCTTGCTACTCTTTGTCCTTATCCCTTATTTGTCCTGTTTCTCTGTCCTAATTAGATTGTAAGCCCTGTCGATCAGGGACTGTCTCTTCATGTTCAAGTGTACAGCGCTGCGTACGTCTAGTAGCGCTTTAGAAATGATAAGTAGTAGTAGTAGTAACTGGTGCTGGTAGACTTCTGCCTGTGCTGGTTCCAATTGCAAAATGGTCAGTGACCTCCCACGGCAGTCTTGGCAGCCATTGCAAATGGAACAGCGGTACGGGGAAGGAAAGAATGGGGTTCATTCTTGTCCCTGAACATTTCACTAAACTCCCAGGCTTTCGTAAGGTAGGCTTGGGGAGGGCCTACGGGAGGGGAGACGTGATCATGGGGGAGGGGGCAGAGAGAGAGGGGAACCGCTGGAGGGGTTCAGCTTAGGAGGGAGACTTTTTTTGGTCGGGTAATGGGGGGGAGAGAATTTCATTTATGCAGGGGCATAGCCAGACCTCATGGTGGGAAGGGGCTTGAGCCAGAGGTGGGAGGAGCACATTTTGGTCCACCACCCCTCCCCCGCCACGCCACCGCTCCCCAACCACTTCTGAAGCAAATACCTTGGATGGTGGGGATCCCCAACCCCCGCAAGCTGAAGCGTTTTCCAGCGCTGGAGACAGGCACTGGACAACGCTTCAGCTGGTGGAGGTTGGGGACCCCCACCAGGAAAACCAGGGGCCCAAAGGAAATTTGGGGGCCCAAGACCCCTGTGGCCCCACATAGCTATGCCACTGCATTTATAGTTTCAGTGTCTGCCAAAATCAAGTGACCAATTTTGGTCGCAGATTCAATTTTGGCAGCAACTGAATGCCGTTGTATCGCTCTATGGTGCGACCGCACCTTGAGTACTGTGTTCAATTCTGGTCGCCGCATCTCAAGAAAGATATAGTAGAATTGGAAAAGGTGCAGCGAAGGGTGACAAAAATGATAGTGGGGATGGGACGACTTCCCTATGAAGAAAGACTAAGGAGGCTAGGGCTTTTAAGCTTGGAGAAGAGACGGCTGAGGGGAGACATGATAGAGGTATATAAAATAATGAGTGGAGTGGAACAGGTGGATGTGAAGCGTCTGTTCACGCTTTCCAAAAATACTAGGACTAGGGGGCATGCGATTAAACTACAGTGTAGTAAATTTAAAACAAATCGGAGAAAATTTTTCTTCACCCAACGTCTAATTAAACTCTGGAATTCATTGCCAGAAAATGTGGTGAAGGCGGTTAGCTTAGCAGAGTTTAAAAAGGGGTTGGACGGTTTCCTAAAGGACAAGTCCATAAACCGCTACTAAACGGACTTGGAAAAATCCAAAATTCCAGGAATAACATGTATAGAATGTTTGTACGTTTGGGAAGCTTGCCAGGTGCCCTTGGCCTGGATTGGCCGCTGTCGGGGACAGGATGCTGGGCTCGATGGACCTTTGGTCTTTTCCCAGTGTGGCATTACTTATGTACTTACGATCCTGAGTTTGGTCAGACCCTAGTTCAGTGCTATGGTGACTACTGGAATGGAAAAATGAGGCAGCAGCGGCAGGGTCAGAGGTGATGAGAAGCAGTCCCCATTCCTTCCCACCTGGTGCCTTTGAGCACCAAAACGTGAAAACTGTCCCTGGGTGCTCATGCTTTAAAAAAGAACAAAATCTGTAGCTAAAAAAAGAAAGGATACCTAAGAATAACACCAAGCGGAAGGTTGCACAATACCCAAGAGACTGTTAAGCAAAGAACAGACAGACCGCAAAGGGAGATCTGATTATTACTATTATGACTTGCACTGCACTGTATAGAAAGATACGATGAGCAAACCTTGCACCTTGGAGCTTATGATCAAGTCAAGACAGAAAAACAGAGAAATAAAAGACAAATAGGAGGCTTTTGGGCTCATTTCCAAAACAGAAAACTGTTTGAAGAGTGGCATAAAGCAGCATTTGGCTGTTTTTCTCAGCAAAAAGTTTTAAAAAGGCATTTTTCGCAAGTGCGCTGAAAAATGGTTCTGTGCACTCCCAAAACGCGCGTCTACACTACCGCAGGCCATTTTTCAGCGTACCTTAGAGAAAGGACCCCATAGTGCAGTAAAAAAGCAAACAAACAAAAAATCTCTAAGGGGTCCCAACGCGGACTCACCGCACACTGATCTGGAACTAGCTTTGGCCGAACGTGGGCGACGGCGGTCGTTCAAGCCCTGGCGTGTGCCATTTGCAGCTAGGTATCTTTTTTTACCACAGCGCTAACCCGGCAGTAATCAGGCAGCGCCGCATGCTACCTGGTTACCTCTGGGTTAGCGGGGAAGCCCTTAACGGCACCTCAGTGTGTGGTGTTGTGCTGCTCCTCGCATGACCATGCGGTAAGTGAAATCTTACCACATGGCACCTGCCGCCAGCAGCCTGGTAAAAGGACCCCTAAATTTGGCTTGGCTGCTTATAGGTTCTCAAGTACAATTGCGCAGTTGATGCCTTTTATCCTGCAGCCTGTCTTTAATCCTATAAACTGTCTTTCAGTCCTTGATCCCTACATAGCAATCCTCTCTTGGCATAACTACAGATAGAACATGGGGAAGCATCTACCCTCTGTAGCTTGCTTTCTTATATTTATATCCCACATTATTCCAAACAACCTTGAGTTCAATGTGGCTTACAACAAACAGTGTAGGCAGTGCAATTTTTCTAGCAAAAAAGGTGCTGGTACTCAAATGCCAGGCCACCCTTCAGGGGTGCAGTGATCACTGAGGGACTCACCCCACAATAGCCAGGCCCCCTGCAACTACTACTACTACTACTTAACATTTCTAAAGCGCTACTAGGGTTACGCAGCGCTGTACAATTTAACATGGAAGGACAGTCCCTGCTCAAGGAGCTTACAATCTAATAGATAAGAGTGAGACAAATATAGGACAATCAAGCCATTGTGACATCACTGATGAGGTTGGCTCTTAGGCATTGGTGGAATGAGGCATTATGACATCACAATCTCAGCTCTGGTTAAATCACTGCTATATGTAATACTACTACTACTACTTAACATTTCTAGAGCGCTACTAGGGTTACGCAGCGCTGTACAATTTAACAAAGAGAGACAGTCCCTGCTCAAAGAGCTTACAATCTAAAAGACAGGTGTAGAGTCAATCTGATTTGGTTCTTCAACTTCAGCATCAAGCATGGCAGGAGATTTAGTCAAAGGTGCGGAATCTGCATCAGCATCAATGTCAAGTTCACCCATGCGGCATCAAGATGGTACTGCATCAGATTTGATGCCACGCTCACACCAGGACTCTACATTCTCCTTGTCGGTACTTCGAGCATTGAGGGACCTGCAGTGCAAGAAGCCTAAGAAGCATCATCATTGCTTTCACTCTAGGCACTCGTACCACACCTCCTTGCATCCATGTCATAGTACATGGGAAGCATCCGTGCTGCAGTGACCGCTCTCCAACAGTCACAGAATCTATGACAAGGCAGAATTGGTGTGTAGAGCCTGAGCTCTTTCATTAAAACTTGGGGACCATGGGTTGATTTTAGCAGACAATGGAAAAGGTGCCGGTAATCAAATGCGAGGCCACCCTTCAAGGGTGGGGTGATCACTGAGGGCCCCACCCCAGAATAGCCAGGCCCCCTGCAACCAGTCACAGAATCTCTGACAAGGCAGAATTGGTGTGTAGAGCCTGAGCTCTTTCATTAAAACTTGGGGTCCATGGGTCAATTTTAGCAGACACTGGAAAAGGTGCCGGTACTCAGTACCCCCAAGTACCCCCTCAAAAAAAGCCCTGAGTATAGGATACATAACAAAGAATAATGCATAAGAAAGTAATTTGTTGTAATCAATATCATAAAAATACTGGGATAGTTACGGGTGTTTAACATTTAGAAAATAAGTACATAAGTACATAAGTAGTGCCATACTGGGAAAGACCAAAGGTCCATCTAGCCCAGCATCCTGTCACCGACAGTGGCCAATCCAGGTCAAGGGCACCTGGCACGCTCCCCAAACGTAAAAACATTCCAGACAAGTTATACCTAAAAATGAGGAATTTTTCCAGTCCATTTAATAGCGGTCTATGGACTTGTCCTTTAGGAATCTATCTAACCCCTTTTTAAACTCCGTCAAGCTAACCGCCCGTACCACGTTCTCCGGAAATGAATTCCAGAGTCTAATTACACGTTGGGTGAAGAAAAATTTTCTCCGATTCGTTTTAAATTTACCACACTGTAGCTTCAACTCATGCCCTCTAGTCCTAGTATTTTTGGATAGCGTGAACAGTCGCTTCACATCCACCCGATCCATTCCACTCATTATTTTATACACTTCTATCATATCTCCCCTCAGCCGTCTCTTCTCCAAGCTGAAAAGCCCTAGCCTTCTCAGCCTCTCTTCATAGGAAAGTCGTCCCATCCCCACTATCATTTTCGTCGCCCTTCGCTGTACCTTTTCCAATTCTACTATATCTTTTTTGAGATACGGAGACCAGTACTGAACACAATACTCCAGGTGCGGTCGCACCATGGAGCGATACAACGGCATTATAACATCCGCACACCTGGACTCCATACCCTTCTTAATAACACCCAACATTCTATTCGCTTTCCTAGCCGCAGCAGCACACTGAGCAGAAGGTTTCAGCGTATCATCGACGACGACACCCAGATCCCTTTCTTGATCCGTAACTCCTAACTCCTAATCTATTATGAATGAGAAATTATACATGAAGCAAAGAGAAGGTTAATGGTATATAGAGTAATAACCAATTTGGGTAATAATTGTTTGAGATATGGTTGTTCTTTGTGAGGGTTTGTTTGAATAGGATTTAGAGATGGGAGTAACTAGCGAGGTAATTAAATTTGCTGATGACACAAAGTTATTCAGAGTCGTTAACTCGCGACAGGATTGTGAAAACTTACAAGAGGACCTTACGAGACTGGGAGACTGGGCGGCTAAATGGCAGATGACGTTTAATGTGAGCAAGTGCAAGGTGATGCATGTGGGAAAAAAGAACCCGAATTATAGCTGCAAGGTTCCACGTTAGGAGTTACGGACCAAGAAAGGGATCTGGGTGTCGTCGTCGATAACACACTGAAACCTTCTGCTCAGTGTGCTGCTGCGGCTAGGAAAGCGAATAGAATGTTGGGTATTATTAGGAAAGGTATGGAAAACAGGTGTGAGGATGTTATAATGCCGTTGTATCGCTCCATGGTGTGACCGCACCTTGAGTATTGTGTTCAATTCTGGTCGCCGCATCTCAAGAAAGATATAGTAGAATTGGAAAAGGTGCAGCAAAGGGCGACTAAAATGATAGCGGGGATGGGACGACTTCCCTATGAAGAAAGACTAAGGAGGCTAGGGCTATTCAGCTTGGAGAAGAGACGGCTGAAGGGAGACATGATAGAGGTATATAAAATAATGAGTGGAGTGGAACAGGTGGATGTGAAGCGTCTGTTCACGCTTTCCAAAAATACTAGGACTAGGGGGCATGCGATTAAACTACAGTGTAGTAAATTTAAAACAAATCGGAGAAACGTTTTCTTCACCCAACGTGTAATTAAACTCTGGAATTCATTGCCGGAAAATGTGGTGAAGGCGGTTAGCTTAGCAGAGTTTAAAAAGGGGTTGGACGGTTTCCTAAAGGACAAGTCCATAAACCGCTACTAAACGAACTTGGAAAAATCCAAAATCCCAGGAATAACATGTATAGAATGTTTGTACATTTGGGAAGCTTGCCAGGTGCCCTTGGCCTGGATTGGCCGCTGTCATGGACAAGAAGCTGGGCTCGATGGACCCTTGGTCTTTTCCCAGTATGGCATTACTTATGTACTTATGATTTGAGGATTTTGCGGAATCTAGTATATTCCTGTATGTTTCTTATTTTGGGTGGTCAGGAGTTCCACATGATAAAGTTGTGTTTATTCTGTGACCTTGTTCTAGGAAACTCCATTTCTTCTTCATCCTGGCTCTAAGGCATTGGTTATATGCTCCCATAGGAATTGGCCACTTCTTCCCCTCCCCGCCCTCGGGGCAAAGTTAGCCACGGATTCATTCTCTACCTCTGATTGGGGAGAAGATTTTCATATTCTTAAAGACCAGCTGTTTTTGCTGTCTTCAGTTCAGAGTTGCTCTGTCTGCAAACCTGAGTGGGCCAGGGCCCACACACTGAGGGTTCAGGCCCACCCAACAGTAGCACACATTTAGTGGTAGCTGGTGGGGATCCCCAGCTCCACCAGCTGAAGACCTCCCCCTGATGGTAATGAAAATGTTACTCTCCTTGATACTGGCACCTGCGCATGCTCAGTCTTCAGCGCATGCCTGCTGCAGACTGCCAAGGTGGAAAGAAGCGTTTTCCCATCAGCTGAGATATTTGCTTTTTGGTGGTGGTGCGGGTTGGGGGGGAGGAGGAGAACACTTGGTGCCCACTCACTTCTTGCCTAGGCCCATCCAAAATCTGTTGTCTGGCTACACCCCTGCTGCAAACTGCACGATTCCTCTCAGAATTCCCTTTCTGATGGGAAAGATGTGCTGACTGAAACTGAGAGCACTCTCTTACCTTGAGTGCATCTACCTGCAGCCTTTCAGGCTTGCTGCAGCATTCACTTCTCTCATTCTAGGGTCTCTTTTCCCCACTGGAGGTCATGCCATTCAATGCACACCTAGGGGAGTGATTGCTTGAAACACGGCATGAACCATTACATCTCTACAATAATACAGAGGAACCAAGGAGTCCCTAGAATCATATTATGGTGAGCAGCCAGGGTTTTGCTTCCTAAACAAGCTATTGGGAAAACCACCTTAACAGAGACAGAGCCTGACAGCCAGTTCCACCTTAAGAATAGGAACTGCAGTAGTGGACTCTGACCAAATATGGTCACCCAGATTCTCCAGGACTCTGCCAGAATATATGGAGTGGAGGAGTGGCATAAAGCAGTGGAGGCACCTCAGCCAATCAGGTTTTCAGGATACCTACAATGAATATTCATGAAAGAGATTTGCATGCAGTGGAGTTAGTGCATACAAATGTCCAGTGGTGTTCCTAGAGGGGCTGACACCCGGGGCGGATCGCCGATGCGCAGCGCGCCCCCCCCCCCCAGTGCAGCGTGACCCCCCTCCCGGCGAAAGGGGGGGGTGCCACGCGCCGGTCAGCGTTGTTCGTTTCCATGCTCCCTCTGCCCCGGAACAGGTTCCTGTTCCGGGGCAGAGGGAGCATGGAAACGAACAACGCTGACCGGTGCACAGCACCCTCCCCCCCAGCAGCGTACACCCGGGGCAGACCGCCCCCACCCCCCCCTTGGTACGCCACTGCAAATGTCTCTCATGAATATTCATTGTGAGTATCATGAAAATCTGAATGGCTGTGGTGCCTCCAGGACCAGGCTTAGGAACCACTGGCCTAATGGTTAGAGCAGCAGTTTGCGGACCTGTGCAACCGGGTTCAGTTCCCTCTGCAGCTCCATGTGACTCTGAGGAAATCACTTAGTCCTCCATTGCCCCAGGTACAATATAATACTAGATTGTGAGCCCATTAGGGACAGTACCAGTATCTGAAAAAGAAAATTGTAAACCACTTAGCTCTAGATGGTATATAAATAAATAAAATACTCTTATCTGTATACAGCCAGCACCACACTACAGTGTCTGAACTCCATAACCTAATACTTTGGGGAGAAAATATATAGCAAGCATTTTATATTGAAATAATAATTAATAATTTGAATAATTCAAAAGATCTTTCATCTGAAATTACTCGAATTCTGTATTTCAATGTATACAGCTCCGGACAAGATTTTTTGCAGTCACAATCGGAGCAAGATGTAGGCACTGCAATGGGTCAGGCTTAGCACCAATCCAACGGGGGCTTCTGGACATGCCTAGACCATTACACAATACTTCCTCAAAGCTCACTTACAACAGGTGAATGGCTGGTGAAAGTCGGCAGGCCTTGGTGGAACTGATAGTGTTGTAGAAGTTGTGTGCGTGTGTCTCTTCGTGACATACCCGGGGACATCAAGAGACAAAGCTGGCCCAGGGCAAATGAACTTCAGGGCCCCTCCGCCACCCCCTACTGCCGCCACTGCCCCCCACCATCGCTGCTGTTCCCCACTGCCACAGCAAACAAGAGAGGGTGCTCTGCTGGCCATAGGTCCTTCTTCCTGCCATGTCCCGCCTCCTCAGTGTTGCCAGGTACTCAGCCCCGAAACCCACCCAAAAAGTTCACACCCCACCCCTGCCATCATCAACCCCTCCCCCGCCGTCGTCAACCCCGCCCCCGCCGTCATCGACTCTGCCTCCTCCGTCATCGACCCGCCTCTTCCGTCATCGGCCCCGCCTCCTCCATCATCGCCCCACCCAAATGTCACTAGCCCCGCCCAAAACGTCAATAGCCCCGCCCCCAGCGGCCTGAAAAAACGCACAAAAAACACCGAAAAAACCCCAAAACCAGCCCAAAAAACCGCGACCCGCAGCGGGTCACGGAAAACCGCCCAATTGGGTGGGAAAACCGCCCACTTGGCAACCTTGCGCCTCCTTTGAAATAACTTCCTGTTTCCGCATAGGCAGTACAAGGCAGGAAGAAGGACCTATGGCCGGCAGAACAGTCTCTTTTGATCGCTGGCGCCAGACCCTCCTTGCAGGCCGGGCCCGGGAAATCTTGCCTCCCCGTCCCCCATCTCTGCGGCCCTGGACATACCCAGGGTTCACCCATGCTCCGTCCACATGTTGTACCCCCCTTGCTGTTATACACTAAGGATGGCATTCTATAAATGCGCCATCGGGAGAAGGACACTTGAGCGTGAACACAGAGCTAAGTGGTTTTTGGGGCGGCTTCTTTTTGCAAGACTTACTAGATATGCATTCAATAGACTCTATGCGTATTTGGATTGCTTTAAAGTTTGCACCAAGAAGATACAGTATATTGATAGACGGTGTAGTGGACACATAATATTATAGAACAGCACATTTAAGACTGATTACACATGTGGAGTTTTTTTTAAAGCTACATGATGGCACGCCGAGCTCATGCCTTATAGTCCGCTGAGGGGGACTGGGTGGGCGGCGATTCTGAGGCTTTTTTTTCTCCACATTGAAAAACATTTGAGTCCACAATAGAAGCAGACAGGTAGTGCGAGCCTGGGCTAGGAATTTCAATTCTATAAATGGTGCCAGAAAAAAAAATCGGTGAGGAGCGCTATTCTATAAGCGATGCTCTGGGTTGAGCGCCATTTATACAACAGCGCTTAGAGCCCATTTCCACTCCAAAGGTCGGCTGCTGGTATTTTACGTCGGCTGAAACCTGGTATAAATGCCAGCACCCAGTTCCGGGCATTTTCACATTGAAATGGGGCTATTCTATAATCCCACGTACAACTTTTAAGAACACCCCTGTCACTCCCCTGGCTATGCTCCCTTTTATGTTGCACGCTATCACGGGAGGTTATAGGAGAGGGCGTGGGGAGATGGCGCACAAGCGCAATTTTCAATTATTGTCAATTAATTGGCTCGTAAGCTAATTAATTTGTACACAGATCTTTTGGCACCAAAATCTCAGCACCATATACACAATCCAGGGTTCTGGCGCACTTATGGCGTGTGTAAGTACTGGGTATTCTCTAACAATGGGCACCGGCTTACAGAACTGAACTTAATGTCTTTTCCGTGAGAACTTACAACTTAGTAAACAGATTGGTTTTAGGCAGCAAGTGGAAGCGATGCTTTCTTTAGTCTTTTCCAGACCTGTTCAAGGAGCGCCACCATGAAACGACGCCAAGCAAGCGTAATACAATCCCTGGGTTCAAAGAGGTACAGTTGAGTTTTTGCTGGTTCCAAAAATTCTTACACCACCATTCAAGTATCCTAACCCTAGAAAAGGGTTGAGGGAATGAAAAAGAATACAACCAGGAACACACAGAAAGAATGACGCCAGACGCATTTACTA
Source organism: Microcaecilia unicolor (assembly GCF_901765095.1). Taxonomy (NCBI): domain Eukaryota; kingdom Metazoa; phylum Chordata; class Amphibia; order Gymnophiona; family Siphonopidae; genus Microcaecilia; species Microcaecilia unicolor. The sequence goes on from NC_044033.1 coordinate 527,197,094, forward strand.
TAACCAGACATGTTTATCCACTCCTACCCTAGATAAGATAATATTCTGACCTCATGTGCAACTTTCTCAAATTAATCCTCTAGTTTCTTACTCCTGTTACTCTATCTTATCTATCTACTAGTGAGAAATGCCCGTTTCGGATAAAAATGAAACGGGCGCTAGCAAGGTAATCCCCCCCCCCCCCACCATCCTCCCTCCCTCCCTTCCGATTTCCACACCCCCCTCTCCCTCCCTCCGTCCCTCAGTCACTTGGTTGCGAGTTTGTGATTAAAGTTCGCAGTGCTCTCCCCGCTGCTGTCACAGAATCTGTGGAACTCGTGCCTTCCCCGCCCTCTACGTCATCGCGTTTTGACGCGAGGGCGGAGGTACAGTGACTACAGGCCCGCCCCGCCCTCTACGTCATCGCGTTCTCACGCGAGGGCGGAGCTACACTGACTACAGGCCAAACCGGATATCTCTGGCACCTCAAGTTTCCGGCTTGAGGCTTCATTGGAACGTTGGAGGTGCCTTTTATATATATAGATATGTTCCATCTTTGCGTATACCCTATGCTGTGTATGAAAATGTTTTATTACATATTGTGTTGTTATTTGAATATTTTTACTGCTGTAATTGCCTGTTGCTTATGTTTGACTTATTCTTACTGTAGATCGGGAGGCGGGGCTGGTGGTTGGGAGGCGGGGATAGTGCTTGGCAGACTTTTACGGTCTGTGCCAGAGCCGGTGGTGGGAGGCGGGGCTGGTGGTTGGGAGGCGGGGATAGTGCTGGGCAGACTTATATGGTCTGTGCCAGAACCGGTGGTGGGAGGCGGGACTGGTGGTTGGGAAGCGAGGATAGTGCTGGGCAGACTTACACGGTCTGTGCCAGAGCCGGTGGTGGGAGGCGGGGCTGGTGGTTGGGAGGCGGGGATAGTGCTGGGCAGACTTATACGGTCTGTGCCAGAGCTGGTGGTTGGGAGGCGGGGCTGGTGGTTGGGAGGCGGGGATCGTGCTGGGCAGACTTATACAGTCTGTGCCCTGAAGAGCACAGGTACAAATCAAAGTAGGGTATACACAAAAAGTAGCACATATGAGTTGTCTTGTTGGGCAGACTGGATGGACCATACAGGTATTTTTCTGCCGTCATCTACTATGTTACTATGAGTTAATTCTTTCAAAAAGGCGGTAAATAAATCCTAATAAATGAATGAATGAAATCCTTACTCGCTTTGAAATTGCTCGGTTATTTTCATAATTATTGGATGCTTCGCTGGGCAAAAGAGTTTAACATTTCCAGAGTAATGAAATAAAGCCAGGGTGCCTGCCCCAGTTTCCGAGAGCTCTACATTCCCATGATATGCTGAAGGTGATGAGGTCAGAGCGCAGATGTAAATGTCAGCCAGAGGGACAGAGAGGCTTGCAAAACTCCAACTGCATTGGTGCAGCGATTATTATAAAATGGATGAAATCATGGAAGTAAACTGCAAGAGGCCTGTGATACTGTTGCCGTTCCTTTATTGATGCTTTCTGGTTGAGTCATGGTTACTCAAGGGATTAGTTAACCCCCAGGTCTACCAAAACTTTGACTTTTCATACTACAAAGCCCTGGGCAAGCAGTTGCTTCCCATGTCTGTCTCAATAGCAGACTATGGACTTTTCCTCCAGGAATTTGTCCAAACCTTTTTTAAACCCAGATACGCTAACCGCTGCTACCACGTCCTCCGGCAAAGAGTTCCAGAGCTTAACTATTCATTGAGTGAAAAAATATTTCCTCCTATTTGTTTTAAAAGTATTTCCATGTAACTTCCTCGAGTGTCCCCTAATCTTTGTACTTTTGGAAGAGTAAAAAATTGATTGACTTCTACTCGTTCTACACCACTCATGACTTTGTAGTCCTCAATCCTATCTCCCCCCATCCGTCTCTTTTCCAAGCTGAAGAGCCCAAACCTATTTAGCCTTTCCTCATATGAGAGGAGTTCCATCCCCTTTATCATTTTGGTCGCTCTTCTTTGAACCTTTTCTAATTCCACTATATCTTTTTTGAGATACGGCGACCAGAACTGAACGCAATACTCAAGGAGTGGACGCACCATGGAGCGATACAAAGGCATTATAGTATTTTCGGTCTTATTCACCATCCCTTTCCTAATAATTCCTAGCATCCTGTTTGCTTTTTTGGCTGCCGCTGCACACAGAGCAAAAGATTTCAGCGTATTATCTACAACGACACCCAGATCTTTTTCTTGAGTGCTGACCCCCAAGATGGACCCTAGCATCAAGTAACTATGATTCGGATTATTCTTTCCAATGTGCATCACCTTGCATTTGTCCACATTAAATTTCATCTTATACGGTCTGTGCCAGAGCCGGTGGTTGGGAGGTGGGGCTGGTGGTTAGGAGGCGGGGATAGTGCTGGGCAGACTTATATGGTCTGTGCCAGAGCCGGTGGTTGGGAGGCGGGGATAGTGCTGGGCAGACTTATAGTCTTCCAATTTCCTTAGGTCTTCCTGCAATATTTCACAGTCCGCACGTGTTTTAACAACCTTGAATAGTTTTGTATCAAATTTGATCACCTCACTCGTCGTTCCGATTTCCATGTCATTTATAAATATGTTAAATAGCACCTGTCACAGTATAGATCCTTGCGGCACTCTACTGTTCACCCTCCTCCATTGAGAGAAATGACCATTTAACCCTACCCTCTGTTTTGTGTTGGGAGAGCAGAAAACTGCTTAGAGGGATGGAGAAACAAACTCACACAGCCAGCCGGCTGGGGAAAGCCCCTATAATGTCAACTGGGGGGCTTTCAGCAAGGAGGAGATTCCCAAGCGTGCCGGCAAAATCGATCGATCAAGGCAGCCTGAGGGAGAGCACTGACTGCAGGGGAAAGGAGAGAGCGTGACAACGGGACAAAATGATTCCTGGGCATACGCAGAACATGGACCCTTAACGAGAGACTGTTCTGCACATGTGCCAGGCACTTTCCCTACTGAACCATTCGCAGAATTTCCATGCACCCCATCTGTATGTGATTTCCTTTGAGCATCGGTCACTGTTTTCAAAATTGCTAAGTTCAACTGTGGATATAAACCTGCACGGTGTTTAACTGTGACTTTTGTGCATCAGGGCCAGAGTGTTTCTTTCCCTGTACCCAACCCTACAAAAGCCTCTACAACAGGCTTGGCCAACCTATCGGGGTCCACATTTTATATTTTTTAACATTTTTTGCCGCATGTTTTATCAAATAGTAGCAAAATACAATAGCGCATTGTCCCCTTCCCTTCAGCCAGTCTCTCTCTCTCTCATGTACTCCCCCTTCCTCAGTCTTCACCCAGTCTCTTTACCTTCACCCGGCTTCAGCTGCAGAAGAAACAGTGGGATTCCTGCTTCACCGCTGCGATACAGCTCTCTGCAAGCTTGGGCCATGTGATGCTGGAAGTTCGGGTTGGTTTCGTGAGACTTGAAACCGCAAGACCGACCCGAACTTCCAGTACCAAGTGGCTGAACCTCAGAGTGAGCCGAGTCATGAGAGGGAAGCAGGAATCCCGTTGTAAGCATTACAAGAATTGCCAAGCTTCCAAGGAGTCAGAAAAAAGCAGTTCATGGGCCGGATTGTGGCCCTTGAGCCATAGGTTGGACAAGCTTGCTCTACAAGAACAGGAAGGGTTGGATGCTGGATTAGCTACAACAGGCATGCACAAGCCCGATCCTTAAACCCAGTGGCCGATTAGGATACTTCCAGTGAGAACTCCCACCTATCATGCGAAAAATGGCTCTTAAAAAAACTGTGCAATCAAATAGAAACATAGATGTTTAGGTATATTTAAAAGATTGCTATACCACTTCTCTTGGAAAACAAATCAAAGCGGTTTACAAAGGCTTCAATAATAGCCGAAGGGGCAAAAAAGAAAGAAAAGAAAAATGAAGACAAGAGAAAAGAGAGTCCGGTTGCATTCATCACCAATGCAGTCACTGCCTTCTCAAATAACCCCAGCCCCGACTAGTCTTCAGGAAAGGCTATGGAACAAAAGTACATTTTCAACCCTTTCTTAAATTTCTGACATGAGCTTCAGCCCGAAGGTACAGGGGGAGGATTCTCTACAGGGCTCCAGTCTAGCAACTGTCAGATTTGTTCTTGGGAATCTAAACATCTGCTAGGAACATATGGAATCAAGAAATCATATTAGTGCGGAAAACCACTATAGAAAGCTTTATGGGACAGGATTAGTCATTTAAACTTGATGCAATAACAAGCTGGAACCAGTGGCCATATTTTTGTGTGTGTGTAATCAGTTTAATTGCGGTGTTCTGAACCATCTAAAGATGACATGAAAGCGTAAGACATAGATCATTATAAGTTGCAAGCCTACTGATCAAGAGGCTAGAAACCAACGAAAGAAAAATGGATCCCTCTGTCCAAGAAAGGATGGGTAGCTCAAATAGACCACAGAACCATAAAACAGAATTTACAGTGCCATATGATAGTCAAAAGAAAGCTGAGGACCAAAGAAACAGCCTAGAATTTTAAGTGAAGGTTCTAAAGGGAGAGTATGAGGTGTCGAGGTTCAACCTGTAATCTACATTGCTTTAGACGCTAGAGAGTTTAACTCCGGGTGATTACTGGATGTTACTGGAGAGAGACAGGCTTTGAGAGAAGAAAGATCAAGTCAAGGCGGTTCTGTGTAGGTAATCAGTTGGATATCAACAGCAAAGAAACAGTCCAACTCCTAGAGATTGAATTAGAAGTCATGGCAGACTAAAAAACAGGTTGAACAGAATCGTCAAGATAACGGATATTTCTTGGACATGAACGAATTGAAAGAAACATAGTAAGAATGATTGACTAAAAAGGTTCTGAAGCACTTAAGCACTGCTCTTCTAATGTCACACTCCTTTAACTCAGTTGGAAATAACTAATGATTCACCAAATCAAAGGCTGTGGTGAGGTCCAGGGAAATCACAAGAGCAATCTCGCTTCTGTCTAAAAATTCATGAACCTCACTCAAAGCTACCAGGCTAATTTAGGTGCTATGAAGCTCTCTGAAACCTGACTGCCAAGGGTGGTGGAGATTTTTGTTGGCCAGAAAATACCACAATTGAATGAAGTAAGACTGACTGCTCCTTCCACTACTTTGGCTAGGTATGGTAACTTGGACAAAGGCCTATAATTATTAGAGGAAGAAAAGCCAAATGTTCCTTTTTATAAAGATAGGCCTGAATACTGTGGCTTTCCATTTAGGAAAGGTCTGTAAACTTTTTTCTTCTTGTTTTAAAAATTTTGAATAACTTTATTAAAGCATTAACATCCGGTCTCATTTGCAATTTGCATTGAACTGTTTCACAAAAATGGAATAAGCCAAAATAATAAGGGAGGAAATTTTTCAGAGTTCAGGCTGGTAATGGCCACAGTGAGCATGTAAGGATAGAGGACTTGCAGAGAATTTTTCGGAAGTGTGGTGGGTAGAGAATCTAGTTCAGAAGTAGTAGGATTAGACTGAAAGAGAAGCTTCTCCCAAGAGAAGGAAGAAACATCAATCAAAAAGAGGGTGCACTGAGGATAAATTGGATGATTCATGGAAGACCAACCCTATATTTAAAGTCAGGAGGTTCAGCAAAGACCCCTCATCCCACTGGAGGATGCGTAACCTCCAGGGACTGCACATCATTAGAGTAGATAAGGAAGCTACTCAATAAAGCCAGAACGAAAGACTTCCACAGCTCCAGAGTCTTGGTAGAAAAAAAAAGGGTGAGATAATCTGAAATTGGTAGTACTAATCATTTCTATTGCGCTAATATATGTGCATATTATATACAGGTACTTTCTCTGTGTCTAGAGGGTTCACAATCTAAATTTTTGTACCTGGGGCAATGGAGGGTTAAATGACTTGCCTGAGGTCACAAGGAGCTGCAGTAGGAGCTGAACCCAAGTTTCCAGGATCAAAGCCCACTGCACTAACCATTAAGCTACTCCTTCAAGCTAGGATCAACTGGGCTAGAGTGGTGGCCTGTTAATTCTTCAACAATATGGAAGAGTTTCCTTGCAGGACAATCACTCCCGGAAACTGGCTGAGAAAAGGACTGGTAGATCTTTATCTCGATACCTCCCAGGCCTTTATCTCTCTTCCTGTCAGGTAGAGGTTGATCGCGTTTTTCTCCAGAGACATTCAACCCGTTGGGCTGCCTCTTATGAAGACCTAATCCTTGATGGTACCAGGGGTTGCTAAGAGAAGTATTGTACTTATATGTACAGCACGTAGGCGGATTTGGGATGGGGTTGTGATGTTTTATAGAACACCTGGGCACACACAGAGAACATATACACATTCACACCTTCTTTGTAGCAGGCGTAGATTTGTGCAAAACCATTTGTAGTCCATTGGGGATAGTGGTAGGAGTGTATTATATAAATGCACAAATATCACCCTTATAAAATGAACATGAAATAGGCGTCTATTTATTATTTTGGGCATAGTTTCCCCTCTTATACAATTACTGTCATAGTAACATGGTAAATAACCACAAATAGAGATTAAAACGTATCACACTGCACATTTCGGTCAGGATTATATGGAACAGCTGAAGGCCTGAGGGTGCTCACGGCCTGCTTTCAACGGCTGGTCCAAGACCTATGTTTTCCTTTGGTTACTGCCAAGCACAGGTCACCTTGAAGGCTTCCCCATATACAAAGGTCGTAAATAGGTTTCTAATTGTAGCGGTTTCTTTTTAATGTTTTAATATGTATTAATGTCTTATTGATTTATGTACATTTGCTTCCAGTCCGCTTAGCTATTTTGATGAGTGGATTAGAAAGAGTTTTAAATAGATCAGTACTGCAGCTGTCCTGGATAGCTTCTTCCTCTTTTGTCCGTAGCTGGGGGATGTGTGTCCAACCCAATGCCGGGATACTTATCACCTCTGCCCTGATAATATCTGAGAATGCTGCAAAGCCCTGTCATAGATGCTGGTTTGGAACGTAACACAGCTCTACCATCATTCCGTGCAAGTTGGCTTTATTTCTTCTGTTAGGCCTGGGTAGCGGGCCTGCCAAGTGGGGGGGCAAGATTCCCCTAGGCCCAGCCTCCAAGGGGGGTCCAGTGCCAGGGTCTCTGTCTCTCTCTCCTGCTCCTGACGGGACCCAGGTGATCATGTCCCAACAGGAGCAGGAGAGAAAAAACTCTTGCACCAGGCCCCCCTTAGAGGCTGGAGAAGAGCTGTAACATAGTAAATGATGGCAGATAAAGATCTTATGGTCCATCCAGTCTGCCCAACAAGATAAACTCATTTTACATGGTATGTGATACTTTATACCTGAGTTTGATTTGTCCTTGCCTTTCTCAGGGCACAGACCGTGGAAGTACTACTACTACTACTTATCATTTCTATAGCGCTACTAGACGTACACAGCGCTGTACACGTGAACATGAAGAGACAGTCCCTGTTCGACAGAACTTACAATCTAATTAGGACAGACAAACAGGACAAACAAGAGATAAGAGAGAAGTCTACCCAGCACCGTTCTTGTACTAAGTTCTGAAGCTAACACTGAAGCCCCTTAAAATTTAAACTCCAGCCCATCCATATCTATTCAGCCGTGATCAGGGCGCAGACCGTAGAAGTCCGCCCAGCATTGGTTTTACTCTCCAATTAACAGCGTCGCCACTCAATGTCCACTAAGATTCCGTGGATCCATTCCTTCTAAACAGGATTCCTTTGTGTTTATCCCACGCACGCTTGAATTCCATTACTGCTTTCATCTCCACCACCTCCAGTCTAACACGTCAGTGGTTAAGCCAGTGTTATGCGGTATGGTTTCCTGAAGAAGAATTTCGAAACGGGACCGTCGGAATCTACATGCACTCTGGAGTTCACAGTGGCAGACGCTATAAAGCTAAGTGTTTTGGTGCACTTCATTTAACCTCGTTGACATTGTTCTAAGTACATTCAAGGCTCTATGGACTTTTTTTGATTGTTTATGAGAAAAGCATTTTAGAAAAATATGCAAAAAAATTCTTTTTGTCTACGGGTTTTTTTTTTTAGTCTATGATGACTTTTTGTATGTACAACTCACTGCTTATATGAGGGTTGTCGTACTTGTTGAGACTTTTCCCCCTGTTTTCTTGACATTTTTGAATCTGTTTGATATGATGATGTAGACTTTTGAACACTGCTACTTTGTACATAAGTACATAAGTAATACCACACTGGGAAAAGACCAAGGGTCCATTGAGCCCAGCATCCTGTCCACGACAGCGGCCAATCCAGGCCAAGGGCACCTGGCAGCTTCCCAAATGTACAAACATTCTATACATGTTATTCCTGGAATTGTGGATTTTTCCCAAGTCCATTTAGTAGCGGTTTATGGATTTGTCCTTTAGGAAACCGTCCAACCCCTTTTTAAACTCTGCTAAGCTAACCGCCTTCACCACATTTTCCGGCAGTGAATTCCAGAGTTTAATTACACGTTGGGTGAAGAAAAATTTTCTCCGATTTGTTTTAAATTTACTACACTGTAGTTTAATCGCATGCCCCCTAGTCCTAGTATTTTTGGAAAGCGTGAACAGACGTTTCACATCCACCTGTTCCACTCCACTCATTATTTTATATACCTCTATCATGTCTCCCCTCAGCCGTCTCTTCTCCAAGCTGAATAGCCCTAGCCTCCTTAATCTTTCTTCATAGGGAAGTCGTCCCATCCCCGCTATCATTTTAGTCGCCCTTCGCTGCACCTTTTCCAATTCTACTATATCTTTCTTGAGATGCGGCGACCAGAATTGAACACAATACTCAAGGTGCGGTCGCACCATGGAGCGATACAACGGCATTATGACATCCTCACACCTGTTTTCCATACCTTTCCTAATAATACCCAACATTCTATTCGCTTTCCTAGCCACAGCAGCACACTGAGCAGAAGGTTTCAGTGTATTATCGACGACGACACCCAGATCCCTTTCTTGGTCCGTAACTCCTAACGTGGAACCTTGCATGACGTAGCTATAATTCGGGTTCTTTTTTCCCACATGCATCACCTTGCACTTGCTCACATTAAACGTCATCTGCCATTTAGCCGCCCAGTCTCCCAGTCTCGTAAGGTCCTCTTGTAATTTTTCACAATCCTGTCGCGATTTAACAACTTTGAGTAACTTTGTGTCATCAGCAAATTTAATTACCTCGCTAGTTACTCCCATCTCTAAATCATTTATAAATATATTAAAAAGCAGCGGTCCTAGCACAGACCCCTGAGGAACCCCACTAACTACCCTTCTCCATTGTGAATACTGCCCATTTAACCCCACTCTCTGTTTCCTATCCTTCAACCAGTTTTTAATCCACAATAGGACATTTCCTCCTATCCCATGACCCTCCAATTTCCTCTGTAGCCTTTCATGAGGTACCTTGTCAAACGCCTTTTGAAAATCCAGATACACAATATCAACCGGCTCCCCTTTGTCCACATGTTTGTTCACTCCTTCAAAGAATTGAAGTAAATTGGTCAGGCATTGTTTTTTTGAAATTTTCAGGAGGAGTTAGCAGTTTTGCCGATCTGTGTATGACATTGCATAAAAAAAATAACAGAACATAACGAGCAGAAGGCCTGTTCGGGCTGCCTATGGCCCCTTCCTGCCATAGTACTGTAGACCCCGCCCACCAAGCAGACGGCATCGCTAAAAGGCCTGTTTGATTTTGTCAGCTTGTCTCCTGCTGCTTATTGAGTGTTGGTCAGGGACCCTGCAAAAAGACGTCCCACTTGCGACACAATATAACCAAAAGACCGTAACGGACATTACCTGACTCTTCTTCCCCCTTTCCCTCCCTAAGTTCCCCCCCAATTGTACCTACCATACATGTACCTCATTCTACCACAATATCACTTTGTATTCATTCACACCATGTATTTGTTCAGACCGGAATCGGCTAACGCTGTTAGCGGTACTATGTAAGCCACATTGAGCCTGCAAAAAGGTGGGAAAATGTGGAATACAAATGCAACAAATAAATAAACAAATAAATAGTAATATGTCAATAACAGATCCTTTATGTAGCAGTCCCTGATGTACTGGAGCCGAGTGTGACCCGCAGGGGTGAGTAAACACGTTATTTTTGGTGTCTGTGGATATAAAATCAAAATCTCCACCACCGTTTTCTCTTCATCAGCCCACAGATCCTGTATAAAGAGTCCCTGAACCCTCACTGGAGAAAGTAAGTGAAAGACTCTGAACCCTCCTCCCCATGCACTCGGCAATGTAGAAAAGCAGAACTATGAAAATAATAAGGCGGTTAGGGGTAATTCTCAACAGATCACTGGAATAATGCATGCATGCTAAGTGCGGATTCTATAATGGCAGTTGGGCACTCAGTTTCCATTATAGGATACTAGGTGTTGTTGAATTACAGCAGCATGGGGCAGGCATTTGTCCAGTGCAGCATGAGCAACAGGAGAGCTTGGGGGAGAGGGGTGGGGGGCTGGAGATTGGTTTGCTTGGGAACCCCCAACCAAAAAGGTGTTGCACTGCTCCTGCAGGCTGTGGTCTTATGTGCTCACTTGGAGTGTAAAACAGTGGCGTAGGTACGTGGGGCCTGGGGGGCCTGGGCCCCCTCAGATTTGGCCCTGGACCCCTCCCCCGGCATCGCCAACCCTCCCCCGTTGCCGTCGCCATCGCCATCGAGTACCTGTGCTGGCGGGGGACCCCAATCCCTGCCAGCCGAAGTTCTGTGTCTTCAGCCCGTCTCTGGGCCAGCGCGGTGCTGCAGCCTACAGCAGCTGATCTGATTCTGCAAGCGGGAAGCCGATTCTCTTTGCGTGGTATGAATCGTCCTGACGTCCTGCACGTAGGAAAGTGCAGGACGTCAGGACGATTCATACCACGCAAAGAGAATCGGCTTCCCGCTTGCAGAATCAGTTCAGCTGCTGAAGCAGTTTGCAGCAACGCGCCGACCCAGAGAAGGGCTGAAGAGTCTTCAGTAAAGACACAGAACTTCGGCTGGCGGGGATTGGGGATCCCCGCCAGAACAGGTACTCGACGGCGATGGCGACAGTGGAGGGTTGGAGACGCTGGGGGAGGGGTCAAAAATGGCGGCACAGGGGGGGGTTCGGGGGGGGGGAAATGTGCCCCCTCACCTTGGGCTCCGCCCCCCCTCTCGCCGAAGTCTGGCTACGCCCCTGGTGTAAAAGCCTCTGACTTACACTTTCATGAACCGCCGTTTTCCTTGCGTCACAGGAAGGAGGATTTTGGTCTCTACCTCTGCTCCTAAAGGAAGACAGTTGTCTGAAAAAGGATCCAGCATGTCTTTAAAAAAGGTTTGGATGGCTTCCTAAAGGAAAAAGTCCATAGACCATTATTACAATGGACTTGGGGAAAATCCACTGCTTTTTTTTTTTTTTGTTACATTTGTACCCCGCGCTTTCCCACTCATGGCAGGCTCAATGCGGCTTACATGGGGCAATGGAGGGTTAAGTGACTTGCCTTCTCCCAGGGACGTCCAAATCAGTATAATCGAAACCTGATTTTGGACGTCTCCAACTGCAATCCGTCGCAAGGACGTCCAAAGTTCAAGGGGGCGTGTCAGAGGTGTAGTGAAGGCAGGACTTGGGCGTGCCTAACACTTGGACGTCTTTGACCCATAATCGAGAAAACAAGGACGTCCCTGACGAACACTTGGACGTTTTCACCCGGACCTGTTTTTCTTACGAATAAGGCACAGAAAGGTGCCTGAAATGACCACATGACCACCGGAGAGAATCGGGGATGACCTCCCGTTACTCCCCCAGTGGTCACTAACCCCCTCCCACCTTCAAAAAACATCTTTAAAAATAATGTGTGCCAGCCTCTATGCCAGCCTCAGATGTCATACTCAGGTCCATGACAGCACATGCAGGTCCCTGGAACAGTTTTAGTGGGTACTGCAGTGCACTTCAGACAGGCGGACCCAGGCCCATACCCCCCCCCCCCCCACCTGTTACATTCATGGAGGAAACAGTGCACTCTCCAAAACCCACTACAAACCCACTGTACCCATATATACGTGCCCCCCTTCACCTGTAAGGGCTATGGTAGTGGTGTACAGTTGTGGGTAGTGGGTTTTGGGGGGGGTTGGGGGGGGTTGGGGGGCTCAGAACAGAAGGTAAGGGAGTTATGTTCCTGGGAGCAATTTATGAAGTCCACTGCAGTGCCCCCTAGGCTGCCCAGTTGGTGTCCTGGCATGTCAGGGGGACCAGTGCACTACAAATGCTGGCTCCTCCCACGCCCAAAGGGCTTGCATTAGGACATTTCTGATATGAATGTCTTTGGTTTCAAAAATCGCCGAAAGTCAGAAACATCCATGTCTAGGGACATCCAAATTTAAGGATTTGGACATCTCTGATGGTATTTTCGAAACAAAAGATGGACTTCCATCTTGTTTTGAAAATACGGGTTTCCTGCCCCTGGAGTTCGCCGTTTTGCAAGGACGTCCAAATCGCAACTTGGACGTCCCTTTTGAAAATGCCTCTCTTTGAGCTCAGGACCCCCCAAAATTTCGGCACCGCCCATTACAATAGCCAGGGAAAGAGGTCCTCCTCTGGCGGCCAGAAACTCTCCAGTGCTGGCAGTTGGCGGCACTTTTTATGGGCAGACACCGCAGCGGCAGTCTGTGGAAAGTATGGCCACAGGAGGAGGACCCTCTTCTGCAGGAGGAACTTGGTCATCTTAAAAAAAATTAACATTTGGTTATATGACTTCGTTGCCTAAGTGATTCCTGAAGAGTAGAAGGAGGTTCAGAGCTTTCCAAGTAGGGGTTCTGGAAGTCTCCACTGAATCATCTATCACCCCTCGTATGATGAAATATTCTACGTTTTTTGTGTGCCATTGGCTTGATTAAAAAGAACATTTTCAAGCACATCTTAAGAACTCCAGAGTGAACCTCTCTTTAGCAGTAAATTTGAGTCTTGGTTCAAACTCCACATACCCCCCTGGCTTACAGGGGCGTAACCAGACAACAGATTTTGGGTGGGCCTAGGCAAGAAGTGGGTGGGCACCAAGTGTTCTCCCCTTCACCCACCACCAAAAAAAAATCTCAGCTGGTGGAAAAACGCTTCTTTCCACCTTAGCAGTCTGCAGCAGGCACGCGCTGAAAACTGAGCATGCGCAGGTGCTGGTATCCTGGAGAATAGCGTTTTCAATACCATCAGGGGGAAGTCTGCTGCTGGTGGAGCTTGGGATCCCCGCCTGCTACCGCTAATACGTGTGCTGCTGTTGGGTGGGCCTGAGCCCTAATTGGGTGGGCCCCGGCCCACCCAGGCCCACCTGTGGCTACGCCACTGCTGGCTTAGGAGTGAAGTTTGTTACTGTCATGGTAGGACTCACACATAAGGGCTGAGAAGATAGACGAGGGGAGACTCATCCCTCCCGAGTACTGAGTGATCCTCCAGTCCTGAAGAGCTTAGCTGAGTGCAGGATTAATTAAAAACAGGGCGATCGTGTGCCCTGTTCTTGCTCAGGCAGGGCACAGAAAATGTTTTAGGTAAAAACAAACAAACAAAAAGCTCCCTGGCCACACCATTTCATGAGATTTAAAAAAAAAATGTTTCCTTCTTAGTGCAAACAAGTACCTCATAGGGAGAACAGGTTATTTCAGCTTCAGAGAAGAAAAAAAAACAACAGCTATTATCAGAGGAAGAGAATCTGTTCTCCAAAACCAAACAGCTGCGTCTGCACATCCCATGCACAACCTGCTGTGCTCCTGGCACGTAAGAGGTTAACTCTGACAGAGATACAATCACTGAACAATATCTTCAGATTCCAGGGGTGTGCGCGGCTTAGCCAATGGCAGGGCCCCGGCACAGTGACGCCAGGTCCGGAGCCCAATCAGAGGGCGCGGCTTGTTTTTCTCTGCTCCTCACCTCTCTTGTACCAGTGATGGATGGGTTTTTCAGAGAAGGCAACAAACTGTGGTCAACCTCAGCTTCGTTCCCAACGGCTGCTCTGCAGAGCTCTGGTGGTGACTAAGCACAGGCTCCCTGGTAAACAGTGCAGGAGGTCAGAAAAACAAGGGGAGGGCAGGCAAAGGAGACACCTCCTGTGTGATGCTCAGATCAGCTCTGACACACTTCTGAGGTGAAAAACATGCATGCAGAAAATACTGAGCATGTGAGGGGAAAGAAGCTTGCAAGCATTAACTTAATTCCTACTGATCATGATAGGGGGAAAGAAGCTTGCAAGCATTAACCTAATTCCCACTGATCATGATAGGGGGAAAGAAGCTTGCAAGCATTAACCTAATTACTACTACTACTACTACTACTTAGCATTTCTATAGCGCTGCCAGGGTTACGCAGCGCTGTACAAGTTTAAACACGGGGAGGGACAGTCCCTGCTCAAGAGAGCTTACAATCTAACGGTAATAGACTACGCAGTCAGTGTAGGTAACAGGAATGGGGAAGGTGGTTAGGTGCCAAAAGCAAGGGAGAAGAGATGGGCCTTGAGTAAGGACTTGAAGATGGGCAGGGAGGGCGCATGGCGTATGGGCTCAGGAAGTCTGTTCCAGGCATAAGGTGCTGCGAGGCAGAAGGGGCGGAGTCTGGAGTTAGCGGTGGTGGAGAAGGGTACAGATAGGAGTGATTTGTCCTGAGAGCGGAGGTTACGGGTGGGAACATACGGGGAGAGGAGGGTAGAGAGGTAATGGGGGGCAGCAGATTGAGTGCACTTGAAGGTCAATAGAAGAAGCTTGAACTGTATACGGTAGTGGATTGGGAGCCAGTGAAGCGACTTAAGGAGGGGGGTGATATGAGAGTATCGGTTCACGCGGTAGATAAGACGTGCGGCGGAATTTTGGACAGATTGAAGGGGGGATAGGTGGCTAAGCGGGAGGCCAGCGAGGAGAAGGTTGCAATAGTCAAGACGAGAGGTAACGAGTGAGTGGACGAGGGTGCGGGTGGTCTGTTCAGAGAGGAAGGGGCGAATTTTGCTAATATTATAGAGGAAGAAGCGACAGGTCTTAGCTGTCTGTTGGATATGGGCAGAGAAGGTGAGGGAGGAATCGAAGATGACTCCGAGATTGCGTGCTGAAGAGACGGGGAGGATGAGGGTGTTGTCAACAGAGACGGAAAGTGGGGGAAGAGGAGAAGAGGGTTTGGGTGGAAAGATAAGGAGCTCAGTCTTTGCCATGTTCAGTTTCAGATGCCGGTTGGACATCCAGGCAGCGATGTCGGAAAGGCAGGCTGAAACTTTGGCCTAATTCCCACTGATCATGTTAGGGGGAAAGAAGCTTGCAAGCATTAACCTATTTCCTACTGATCATGTTAGGGGGAAAGAAGCTTGCAAGCATTAACCTAATTCCCACTGATCATGTTAGGGGGAAAGAAGCTTGCAAGCATTAACCTAATTCCCACTGATCATGTTAGGGGTAAAGAAGCTTGCAAGCATTAACTTAATTCCTACTGATCATGTTAGGGGGAAAGAAGCTTGCAAGGGGAAAGAAGCTTGCAAGCATTAACCTAATTCCTACTGATCATGTTAGGAGGAAAGAAGCTTGCAAGCATTAACTTAATTCCTACTGATCATGTTAGGGGGAAAGAAGCTTGCAAGCATTAACCTATTTCCTACTGATCATGTTAGGGGGAAAGAAGCTTGCAAGCATTAACCTAATTCCCACTGATCATGTTAGGGGTAAAGAAGCTTGCAAGCATTAACTTAATTCCTACTGATCATGTTAGGGGGAAAGAAGCTTGCAAGGGGAAAGAAGCTTGCAAGCATTAACCTAATTCCTACTGATCATGTTAGGAGGAAAGAAGCTTGCAAGCATTAACTTAATTCCTACTGATCATGTTAGGGGGAAAGAAGCTTGCAAGGGGAAAGAAGCTTGCAAGCATTAACCTAATTCCTACTGATCATGTTAGGAGGAAAGAAGCTTGCAAGCATTAACTTAATTCCTACTGATCATGTTAGGGGGAAAGAAGCTTGCAAGGGGAAAGAAGCTTGCAAGCATTAACTTAATTCCTACTGATCATGTTAGGGGGAGAGAAGCTTGCAAGCATTAACCTAATTCCCACTGATCATGATAGGGGGAAAGAAGCTTGCAAGCATTAACTACTACTTATAATTTCTATAGCGTTACAAGGCGTACGCAGCGCTGTACACCATAGCAGCATTAACCTAATTTCTCCACTGATCCTGTTAGGGAAAAAGAAGCTTGCAAGCATTAGCCTAGTTCCCTAGAGGAACTACTGCCTAAAGAGTGACAATTTAGTGCAAAAAAAAAATGAGACTTTAAATTTCAATCTAATCCATGCAAAGTCAGTGAAGCTGAAGCCTCCTGTTGCTAACTAGACCCTCTTCAGGTACAAATACCAGTTCACTAGTTAAGGGATCTCCGTTCTCCTGTCCCCATCTTTGCCCTTGTGATCTTTTCACAAAATTAGTGACAAGGAGGGTAGCGGATCCACAGGAACTGGACAGGGCCAGAGGTGTCCTTTTTAAGTCCCTGCTGGCCCAAGCCAATTTGAACTGGTGACCTAGAGGTGCAGGGGTCTGTAAGAATGCTCTTCAGCCTCACAAGAGATGGACACACAGAGTTTAAACGCAGGATGGACCACAGGAGGGGGGTTAGGAAACAGGCAAGAAACATTTGAACATCCACAACTCTTAAGAATTTCAACTGAGTGATGTTAAATTTATGGGGCCCAGAAAAGTGCCTTACAAATGGCGGTCAGAGCTATCAGCGTATCACTTTCATTGTGTGAAACTGGGGTAGTAACATTAAATCTGACAACACAGGAGCTTTGAGTGGAAAACATAATGGGAATTATTTGCCTGTAACTGTGGTTCTCCATGGCATTTTAGGATTAAATCTTTTTATTAAAGAATGGCAAACTTACAAAAAAAAAAGAAACCCCAACCAACCCCCCCCCCCCCAAAAAAAAAGCCTTACAAGAGAACAATGTTGCATACAAACTTTCCAGAATAGTGTATGATCATACCATCTAATATTACATATCCTGTATTCCTTAATTATTGTCATATCCGCCTATGCAACAGGTTCCATGGCATTTTAATAATAAGATATTGTAGCCTTTCAGACCTCTAACCTGATGTTGGTTACAAACACTGCCCCTGCCCAAATTCCTTGGGTATGTGTCATCCCTTCAGGTTGGAGCCTCCCAGGTTAGACATCTACCAGGGACCCCGATACTGATCACTAGCCCTTAAGAAGACTGGACTTGGTGGTGTCAAAAGAAAGAAAAAGTTGGTTGGACTTTCCAAAAGCTTTACTACTACTACTTAACATTTCTAGAGCGCTACTAGGGTTACGCAGCGCTGTACAGTTTAACAAAAAGGACAGTCCCTGCTCAAAAGAGCTTACAATCTAATCTAATCTTAGCTTTAGGAGAGAACGTTCCTACAATCTACAACAGCTGCAAAGGTCTCAAATACAAATCAACCTATGCATCCAGCTTCTCCTATATAAGCACGCAACTTCGGAACGCACTACCAATCGCCGCGAAAACAACGTCTGACCTACCAAACTTCCGGAATCACTAAAGACTATCTTGTTCAAACTACGGACAATCTAACCAGCTTTCGCAAAGCTTTGAAGACACATCTCTTCAACAAAGCCCACTAAATACATCCTAATAAACCATTCTCAAACTACTCAGGTGCATCAAAACACCTTTCACAATACGTTACCTAGCACCTTACACCTAAACCATACACCTTCAACCTATCATTGAATGTATGTAAGATAATGTAATGACTGCATCATAACAACACTCTGTAAGCCACATTGAGCCTGCAAAAAGGTGGGATAATGTGGGGTACAAATGCAATAAATAATACCGTAATAATAATAAAAAGGCATACCCTAACGATCCAACTTAAATACCTGAATCCTGCAACACAACGATACTAATACTTGAACTGGACATAACGCCTCCTCCTTCCTCCCTTATGTGTCTGTCACACATGCACCTTATTATACCATAATATCACTCTGTAATTGTCATACCGGAAAGGCGATCGCCTCACGGTACTATGTAAGCCACATTGAGCCTGCAAATAGGTGGGAAAATGTGGGATACAAATGCAACAAATAAATAAATAAATAGGAAATACACCTCTATTTTCTGCAACCATTACCAAGCCACCCCCGTGCCCCCACCCTGTCCCACCACCTTTGCTGAGCTTGTACATGTGTTAAAATCGCTATTTGCAATCTAGACATGTTTCAAATGCTTCTAAAATCATCTCCTTTGTGTTTTGTGCACCCTCCTAGGCTGGAAAGAGTGTGCAAAGTTGTAAATGAAACTACTGAGATGTCAGATCCCTAAAATTACTCAGAGCTCTGGGAGAAACTTCTGCAGTCTGTGAAACGATCGATCGTTAAAGCCTGTTTTTTTTTTCAGATTACGTCAGATTGGTTCAGTTCAGTACTTGTTTGACAAAAGAGCATTGCGTATTATAATTCCTGCTTTAGTTATGCAATGGCTGGATTATTGCAATGTACTTTTTCAGGGGCATTGGCCAGAGAGAGATCAAACGACTGCTAAAAAAATACAATCATGTGACAGCATTGCTCAAAGTAAACCATTGGTTGCCAGTAGAATATCCAATGAGTAGAGTGGAACAGGTGGATGTGAAGCGTCTGTTCACGCTTTCCAAAAATACTAGGACTAGGGGGCATGCGATGAAACTACAGTGTAGTAAATTTAAAAGTAGAGGAGTGTGGTAGCCGTGTTAGTCCACTGTTAAGGTTATCAATAGAAATCAAACAAAATAAAACATGGAAAAGAAAATAAGATGATACCTTTTTTTATTGGACATAACTTAATACATTTCTTGATTAGCTTTCGAAGGTTGCCCTTCTTCGTCAGATCGGAAATAAGCAAATGTGCTAGCTGACAGTGTATATAAGTGAGAAACATTCAAGCATTGCTATGACAGTCACATTTGCTTATTTCCGATCTGACGAAGAAGGGCCACCTTCGAAAGCTAATCAAGAAATGTATTAAGTTATGTCCAATAAAAAAGGTATCATCTTATTTTCTTTTCCATGTTTTATTTTGTTTGATTTCTATTGGTAAATTTAAAACAAATCGGAGAAAATTTTTCTTCACCCAACACATAATTAAACTCTGGAATTCGTTGCCGGAGAACGTGGTGAAGGCGGTTAGCTTGGCAGAGTTTAAAAAGGGGTTAGACAGTTTCCTAAAGGACAAATCCATAAACCGCTACTAAATGGACTTGGGAAAAATCCACAATTCCAGGAATAACATGTATAGAATGTTTGTACGTTTGGGAAGCTTGCCAGGTGCCCTTGGCCTGGATTGGCCGCTGTCGTGGACAGAATGCTGGGCTCGATGGACCCTTGGTCTTTTCCCAGTGTGGCATTACTTATGTACTTATGTCCTCTACTTGGCTCACTTTTATTACATAGAGCAGTGATTTAACCTATTGTGATGTCATAGTGGCTCATTCCACCAATAAGAGCCAACCTCATTAGTGATGTCACAATGGCTTGATTGTATAGAATGTTTGTACGTTTGGGAAGCTTGCCAGGTGCCCTTGGCCTGGATTGGCCGCTGTCGTGGACAGGATGCTAGGCTCGATGGACCCTTGGTCTTTTCCCAGTCTGGCATTACTTATGTACTTATCTTTAAAATACTGCTTCTGGTATTTAAAATCCTTCATACAGGGTTACCTGGGTTTTTGTCACCTTGTTTGCAGCCCTATATTCCTGGGCGAGCTCTGCGTTCCAGCCAACAATCATTATTGTCTGTCCCTTCGCTGCGTGTAGGGTGATGGATGCATCTATTTCAGTCGGCTTTCATTAACTGATTTATTCTTTTTTTATTTTTTTTTACCTGTTAGACTTCTTTAGCCTCAGGATCTTCTGAGATACAACAGGATTGTTTTTCTTATTTTTTTGTACTTGGTTTACCCTTCTCTGTTTTTTCCTGTTTATATTGTAATTTTCCCGACACTTTTGGGCTCATTTTCGAAAGAGAAGGGCACCCATCTTTCGACACAAATCGGAAGATGGGCATCCTTCTCCCAGGGTTGCCCAAATCGGCACAATCGAAAGCCAATTTTGGGTGCCCTCAACTGCTTTCCGTTGCGGGGATGACCAAAGTTCCCGAGGGTGTGTCAGAAGCGTAGCGAAGGCGGGACTGGGGCGTGCTTAACACATGGGTGCCCTTGGCCGATAATGGAAAAAAGAAGGGCGTCCCTGACAAACACTTGGCCGACTTTATTTGGTCCTTTTTTTTTACGACCAAGACACAAAAATGTGCCCTAAATGACCAGATGACCACTGGAGGGATTCGGGGATGACCTCCCCCTATTCCCCAGTGGTCACTAACCCCCTCCCACCCTAAAAAACGTTTTTAAAATATTTTTTCCAGCCTCTATGCCAGCCTCAGATATCATACCCAGCTCCATGACAGCAGTATGCAGGTCCCTGGAGCAGTTTTAGTGGGTACTGCAGTGCACGTCAGGCAGGCGGACCCAGACCCATCCCCCCCTACCTGTTAAACTTGTGGAGGAAACAGCGAGCCCTCCAAAACCCACCACAAACCCACTGTGCCCATATACAGTATAGGTGCCCCCTTCACCCGTAAGGGCTATGGTAGTGGTGTAGAGTTGTGGGTGTGGGTTTTGGGAGACTCAGCACACAAGGTAAGGGAGCTATGTACCTGGGAGCATTTTATGAAGTCCAATGCAGTGCCCCTAGGGTGCCCGGTTGGTGTCCTGGCATGTCAGGGGGACCAGTGCACTATGAATGCTGGCTCCTCCCATGACCAAAGGGTTGGATTTGGTCGTTTCTGGGATGGGCATCCTCGGTTTCCATTATCGCTGAAAATCGGGGATGACCATCTCTAGGGACGACCATCTCTAAATGTGGAGATTTGAGCGTCCACGACCGTATTATCGAAACGAAAGATGGACGCCCATCTTGTTTCGATAATACGGGTTTCCCCGCCCCTTCGCGGGGACGTCCTGCGAGGACGCTCTCAGGAAAACTTGGGAGCCCTGTTCGATTATGCCCTTCCACGTATTTTGATGTCGTTTAGAGATTTTAATGTATGTAAATCGCTTTGATGGCATTGCCCTAGGCAATTAATCAAATAAATGCAACCTTGAACCTGGAGGCACCCCAGCCAGTCAGGTTTTCAGGATATCCACAATGAATATTCATGAGAGAGATTTGCATGGGCTGCCTCCACTGCATGCAAATCTCTCTCATGAATATTCATTGTGGGTACCCTGAAAACATGACTGGCTGGGGGTGTTTGGGAGTCACTGGTAGCATTTCAAGCTGAGATCACAGCTTTCCGCCTGGGCTCTGGGTAACATTGGGGCCTACGCTGCAGCCCTCCAAGGGTCTCTTGACTCCCACATGATACTTACAACAACACTCTTTCAGTTCTAAAGGGGTATTGTTGTGTAACTGTGCGGAGCTTGGGTGACAGTGTATGTGTGTGTGTTGGGGAGGGGTCAATCTAGCAAGCACTGGTCACAGACACCGAGGCACAAGGCGTTCACTTTCTCAGTACAGCTTCAGTCCTGGCGGGCTCCAGGTGTCTTGGACAGTGGGCACTCTTTCTCTCTCAGACTGTCTCTTCACAAGCAGCAGACTGTCCTCACTCTGGTTCACTGCGGTTCTGCAGGAAGTTCTGTCACCTCCGAGGCACTCTTGGCTGGACTCTCCTAAATTCTCACTCCACACATCCACTTGACTGGCCTTTCTCTGTCAGTAGTTCAGGCTTGCATTGATACAACTTTGCCTCTCGCTGCAGGAGCTGCCCTCCTTCAGGCTGGGCCCAGCTCTTCTGCAGCTGGGCTCTCGACACCTTTCTGGGGACACCTGTAGCTGCTCCGGGACTCAAAAGAAAAGCCTGTCTGAAAATTTTGGAAGTATAGCTCTTTAGCAGAGCTGCCAAGTTACCCCGTTCCAAGAGAGAGATTTTGGTCCAGGCCAGGTTTCTGGCAACTTTACCCTGATGCACCATGGGACCTGCAGCATGGACTACAAATACCACAGAGGTTCAAAACCAGGACTGGCCAAAAAGGCTCCCTCCTGGAACCGCGTCATTTGGCAGCTTTATTATAGATGTTAGTTGCATCCATCTGAGATATTTTTAGTTAGTTAGTTAGTTTTGCATCTGCCATTATATCACTACTTTTATTTATTTAAAAATTTATAAAGAGCAGTTTTGAGCATATCTTGATGCAAAAACCTTTTTTTTGTGTGTGGAGAGAGTGGTGGATGCTTGGAATGCCCTCCCGTGGGAGGTGGTGGAGATGAAAACGGTAACGGAATTCAAGCATGCATGGGACAGGCATAAAGGAATCCTGTTTAGAAGGATCGGATCCAAAGAAGCCGAGTGGAGATTGGGTGGCAACACCAGTAACTGGGAAGCAAAACCAGAGCTGGACAGACTTCTACGATTTATGCCCTAAAAATGGCAAGGACAAATCAAGATCAGGTATACATATGAAGTATCACATCATATCTTATGTAATGCGTTTATCTTGTTGAGCAGACTGGATGGACCGTACAGGTCTTTATCTGCCATCATTTACTATGTTACTCAGAGGCGTAGCCAGACCTCGAAGTGGGAGGGGCCAGAGCACAAGGTGTGGGGGGCACATTTTGGTTCACCGCCCGGCCGCTGCCCCCATCCGCCGCCGCCACCTCCTCGCCGTCCCCCTCCGCTGCCCACTGCCGCCGCTGTACATCTGGCTGGCGGGGATCCCCAACCCCCGCCAGCTGAAGACTTCGTCCAGCGCTGTACCAGACGTGAGGGGATGAGAAAGCAGGGCAGGCAATGCGGCAGTGCCGCCGCAGACCAGCGATGGATGAAGTCTTCAGCTGGCGGAGGTTGGGGACCCCCACCAGCCAACCAGGGGCCCAGAGCAAATTTGGGGGGCCCAGGCCCCCGTAGCCCCACCGGCGCAGCTGCGTTCACTGCCCTGCTCTTCTTGCTCCTGGGCCCGGACAAAATTTGCAAAGGGCAAATACTTATCTTTATCTCCTCCTAGTCTCCTCCCCCCCTTGTCACTCTTCCTTTCAGTGCACTTTCTCTCTGCATTTTATTTCCAAACTACACCCCTTGGGCTGGGCTTCCTCCCACCCAGGGACCTCCCAGTCACCCCCCCCCCCCCCTCCAAGTGACTATCCACAGAGACTTACTCTCCTAGTAATCCCAACTTAGCAGGGGAGTGCATATCTTATATAATAAAAGGCACCTCCAACATTCTGAAGCTGACTGCATGGCGGAGGCATTCCTGCTCTCTGTATCCATCTCCTGAATTGACATCACGTACTTCCGGGTTCCTCACAAGCAGAAGTGACCAACCACACAAGGTTTCTCGGCTTCAGAATGTTGGAGGTGCATTCTATTAAATAGGATTGGTCAGTTCCTTTCCTATATAATAAAAGGCACCTCCAACATTCTGAAGCTGACTTCATGGCTGAGGCATTCCTGCTCTCTGTATCCATCTCCTGAATTGACATCACGTACTTCCGGGTTCCTCACAAGCAGAAGTGACCAACCACACGAGGTTTCTGGGCTTCAGAATGTTGGAGGTGCATTCTATTAAATAGGATTGGTCAGTTCCTTTCCTATATAATAAAAGGCACCTCCAACATTCTGAAGCTGACTGCATGGCTGAGGCATTCCTGCTCTCTGTATCCATCTCCTGAATTGACATCACGTACTTCCGGGTTCCTCACAAGCAGAAGTGACCAACCACACAAGGTTTCTCGGCTTCAGAATGTTGGAGGTGCATTCTATTAAATAGGATTGGTCAGTTCCTTTCCTATATAATAAAAGGCACCTCCAACATTCTGAAGCTGACTTCATGGCTGAGGCATTCCTGCTCTCTGTATCCATCTCCTGAATTGACATCACGTACTTCCGGGTTCCTCACAAGCAGAAGTGACCAACCACACGAGGTTTCTGGGCTTCAGAATGTTGGAGGTGCATTCTATTAAATAGGATTGGTCAGTTCCTTTCCTATATAATAAAAGGCACCTCCAACATTCTGAAGCTGACTGCATGGCTGAGGCATTCCTGCTCTCTGTATCCATCTCCTGAATTGACATCACCTACTTCCGGGTTCGTCACAAGCAGAAGTGACCAACCACACGAGGTTTCTCGGCTTCAGAATGTTGGAGGTGCATTCTATTAAATAGGATTGGTCAGTTCCTTTCCTATATAATAAAAGGCACCTCCAACATTCTGAAGCTGACTGCATGGCTGAGGCATTCCTGCTCTCTGTATCCATCTCCTGAATTGACATCACGTACTTCCGGGTTCGTCACAAGCAGAAGTGACCAACCACACAAGGTTTCTCGGCTTCAGAATGTTGGAGGTGCATTCTATTAAATAGGATTGGTCAGCGTCCTGCACAGTAACGCTCAGACACCAGAGAGAGAGGGGGGGGGCCTGACACCAGAGGGGGGGGGGGTATCTCTGTCACACACTCTCAGTCAATGTCTTTCTCTCTCTCACACACTGTCTCTCACACACTCTATGTCTCACACTGTATCACATTCACTCTCTATGTGTCACACAGTCACTCACACAGTCTCTTGGTCTCATACACTCAGTCTCACACTGTATCTGTGTGAAACACACTCTCTCTCTATCACACTGTGTCTCACATACGCACTTGCACACACTCATTCTCACACACACATTCTCTCTCTCACAGACACACTCGTACCCAGACTCACTCTCTCTCTCTCTCTCTCTCTCACACACACACACTCGCACATTCACTCTCTCTCTCACACACAGTCACTCTCACATACACTCTCTCAAACATACACACTCCGAGGAAAACCCTGCTAGCGCCCGTTTCATTTGTGTCAGAAATGGGCCTTTTTAACTAGTTGTTTTAACAATATTAAAGATGTTCTTAAGTATTTTTGTAATGAAGTTTAAGTGTGCCACGGTCTGTAAACTCCACATGTGGTACAGATTGTTGTGTCTCTGCCTGGGATCTGCACTCACCCTTTTATTCCCTCCTTGGAAAACCATAGGGAATTGCTCTGATTGACTGATTGATTGATTGATTTCTTTCTTTCTTTCTTTCTGAAAACTTGCTATGTCAAAGGCAGTGATCTGAAAAGGAGACAAAGAAATTAAAAAAGGAGAAACTAACAGAGATTGATGACAATAAACAGTCCAGTAGTCGGGGGGGGGGGGGGGGGGGGGGGGGAGGAGAAGAGTCTCAAAACACAGTAAATTCTCAGGAAAGTCCCATCTGACTCATCTGTTTAAGAACCAACACCCATCTATTTACAGACCCAAGGATATCTCTTAACCCCCGACCTGCCTGTCCAGTCCACTTAACGCCAAGAAAATGATCTAAAGGAATTTAATTTCAGCAGACGTTTACAGGGGAAAGAAAGCATGAAGTGAGTTCCAGAGGCCAAAGCTTCAAGTTTCAACTGTAGAACATGTCCTTTCCTGAGTGCTCTTTGAAAGGTCTGCTAGAGACAGTCCCTGCAATGGAAATACGCTGACCCTCAAAAAGAGATGAAGCACTGTGAAAGTATCGCCTTAGGACCATATTTACATACTGCTGAATTTTAAAACTTGCCAACAGTGCCATCTTTTTATTTGGAAGAGTAGCCCAATTCAGAGCTGCCAAGTTACCCAGTCCAGGAGGGAGACGTTTTGGCCAGTCCTTGATTTCTGCCAACCTCATCCTGGTGCATTATGGGACCTGCAGCACTGATTTCAATGGATAGAATCATGGACTACAAGTCCCACACTGCTTTGGGATATAAGTTTTATTTATTTTTGTTACATTTGTACCCTGCACTTTCCCACTCTTGGCAGGCTCAATGCGGCTTACATGGGGCAATGGAGGGTTAAGTGACTTGCCCAGAGTCACAAGGAGCTGCCTGTGCCTGAAGTGGGAATCGAACTCAGTTCCTCAAGACCAAAGTCCACCACCCTAACCACTAGGCCACTCCTCCACTGTTGCTACTATTTGAGATTCTACATGGAAGTCCACCACCCTAACCACTAGGCCACTCCTCTACTGTTGCCACTCCTCCACTGTTGCCACTCCTCCACTGTTGCTATTATTTGAGATTCTACATGGAATGTTGCTATGTCGGCCCTTGCAGATCACCAATGTGGCCGCACAGGCTTCTGCTTCTGTGAGTCTGACGTCCTGCGTCAGACTGACAGAAACAGAAGCCTGCGCAGCCTTCTACATGGAATGTTGCTAGTGGAATAACCACTACACCACTACTCAAGAAAACTAGAGTGCTCCAACTTGAGATTTTGTCCATTAGATTGTAAGCTCCTTTGAGCAGGGACTGTCCTTCTTTGTTAAACTGTACAGCGCTGTGTAACCCTAGTAGCACTCTAGAAATGTTAAGTAGTAGTAGTAGATTCTGCGGACCCTGTGGATCTAAACCGTATGAGCTTAAGTACCCGAACCCCCTTATCCCTCTCCCTTGCTGATACAATCAGCTCACCCCCTCTCCACCACCACACTGACCCCTCACTGACAATGAGACCACCTCACCCCTCGCACCCCCTTACTAACAAATCAAACCACCTTATACCACCGCCCTTTCTGCCTCACCTCTCACTATGCTTGGAATAAACTTGCTGAGCCCATACGCCAGCCAAGCCCCCTCTCTGTCCATCTTCAAATCCTTGCTCAAAGTCCACCTCTTCAATGTCGCCTTCGGCACCTAATGACTACACCTCTATTCAGGAAATCTTGACTGCTCCAACTTGACATTTCGTCCTTTAGATTGTAAGCTCTTTTGAGCAGGGACTGTCCTTCTTTGTTAAACTGTACAGCGCTGCGTAACCCTAGTAGCGCTCTAGAAATGTTAAGTAGTAGTAGTAGTTGTATGATGCTGTGTTTTACAGTGGTTGGCAAGATAACTGTTGGTGTGTATGGAATAGTCATTGGGTTTCTTGAGATTTGTCTTAGTTTATTTATTTATCTGTTTGTTACATTTGTATCCCACATTTTCCCACCTATTTGCAGGCTCAATGTGGCTTACATAGCGCCGTGGGGCGAAAGCCTCCTCCGGTGAAGAAACAAATATAGAGTGATGTTATTTTAAATGAACTAGATATGTACAGACACATTAGGGAAACATAGAGAGGGAGGTTATATAAAGTTCATTAAGTACATAACAAGTTTGGGTTTCTTTGAGTTGCTGGATTCAGATAATTAAGTTGGGTCATTAGGACAGGTAAGTCTTTAGTTTTTTCCGGAAGTTGAGGTGGTCGTAGGTATTTTTCCACGGTTTTGGGGAGTGCATTCCAGAGTTGTGTACTTATATATGAGAAGCTGGATCCATGAACTGATTTGTATTTGAGTCCTTTGCAACTAGGGTGGCGGAGACTTAAATAAGTTCATTTCTTAAATGAAAAAATGCTTTACAGTTAGAAGTTGTGTTGTGTATTCTTGTTCCATATTTTCCTCCTAGAATTTCCTGAAGAGGTAGGTCTTCGGGTCTTTTCTGAACTGGAGGTAGTTCGTGATGCTTCTTATGACTCTGGAAATTGTGTTCCACCATTTTGATCTCAGATAGCTAAATCCCGCCCTGTAGGTGGACTTGTATATTTTTGCAGTTGGGCAGGTGAAGTAGTAGGTAACCTCTGGTTCCTAGGTTTGCATTTCTTGGTGATAGTTTGATCATGTCTAGCACTTAGTCCGGTGACATGCCCAACAGTATTTTGAAGATGATTGTACTAGTTTTGAAAAATAGTCTGGCCTTGATCGGGAGCCAATGTAGCATTATGTGGAAGAGTGGAGGAGTGGCCTAGTGGTTAGGGTGGTGCACTTTGTTCCTGAGGAACTGAGTTCGATTCCCACTTCAGGCACAGGCAGCTCCTTGTGACTTTGGGCAAGTCACTTAATCCTCCATTGCCGCATTGAGCCTGCCATGAGTGGGAAAGCGCAGGGTACAAATGTAACAAAAATAAAATAGATACTATTGGAGATTCTACATGGAATGTTGCTATTCCACTAGCAACATTCCATGTAGAAGGCTGCGCAGGCTTCTGTTTCTGTGAGTCTGACGTCCTGCACGTATGTGCAGGACGTCAGACTCGCAGAAGCCTGCGCGGCCACACATTGGTGATCTGCAAGGGCCGACTTCTACATGGAATGTTGCTAGTGGAATAGCAACATTCCATGTAGAATCTCAAATAGTAGCAACAGTGGAGGAGTGGCCTAGTGGTTAGGGTGGTGGACTTTGGTCCTGAGGAACTGAGTTCAATTCCCACTTCAGGCACAGGCAGCTCCTTCTGACTCTGGGCAAGTCACTTAACCCTCCATTGCCCCATGTAAGCCGCATTGAGCCTGCCATGAGTGGGAAAGCGCAGGGTACAAATAAATTATTAGTGGGGTTGTTCTATCATATTTTGAGATTTTGATCGCCACTGTCTTTTGGATGGTGTGCAACATCTTATTCATAGGGGGAATTCCTCCACAGACACTGACAAATCTGATATTTTTTGCATGACTTTCTAAAATGTCTATCTTAATATTGTAATAGTGACAGTTCCTTAATTAGAGTTTCACTGAGAGCCTTTACATCAGAGGTAACTTGCCCTTCCTGAGCTCGGAATTACTAGAAAAGGGATAGAAAATAAGACAAAGAATATTATAATGACTCTCTTTTGCTCCATGGTACGACCACACCTTGAGTATTATGTGCAATTCTGGTTGCCAAATCTCTTAGAAGATATAGCGGAATTAGAAAAGATTCAAAGAAGAGCAACCAAAACGATAAGGAGAATGGACGCCTCTCATATGAGGCTTAACAGGTTAGGGCTCTTCAGTTTGGTGAAGAGACGGATGAGGGGGGATATGATCGAGCTCTACAAAATACTGAGTGCAGCAAAACTGGTAAATGTGAAGCTCTCTTTAGATGCCAATTGAAGAAGTGCCTCAATATTGAGTATTTCCAAACTTCCAGTTCCCTCAACACTCTGACAGGCTCTGACATCATCAGTCTGCGCCCCTTCATTCAGGGGGTGTCTGAAGCCCCCCGCTAAGATACCAGAAAAAGGTCGATTGGTCCCGAGCTGGAAGGTAGCTCCTGCTTCCCTTCCAGCAGCAGGTGCCATGCCTGTTTGCCAGATAGAATAACCAATAAATCTAAATAAATAAACGTCATGATGCCCTGTTGACCCAGGAGTCAGTTTCCCTTTCTGATTGATCATCGCCGCTCAGGAAAAGATACAAGAAACAACATCTACTGTAATAAAACGCACCCTCAACGTTCTGAGGACACTGACGTCACTGCAGGCACTCAGACACCGGTTCGTAAGTTCATGGTGGTGAAGCCACAACACTCACCATGTCTTCATGCCCCGCCCTCGCGTCACACGTGATGACGTCGAGGGCGGAACACGTAGACAACAACGCAAAAGAACGCACGGGGAGCAGTAGGGAAACACGCAGAGCGTATTTCCCTACTCCTCCCCTGCCAACGAATCGCAGCCACCAAGGACGTCCCCTTTCGCGCCATTGCACCACCCCTTTAAAGATACCGCCCCGCCCCCGGTCGCCCCCTCTTCCACCCATCACCTTCCCTCCCCCCTGTCACCTCCCCTCCCTTTACGCCACTATCCCTGGTGGTCTAGAGGTACCTGTTCGCTTGGGGCAGGAAAGAAAGAGCCCCCGCTTTCCTGCCCAGAGCACTGCTGCTAGCTGCCCTGCTGCATCCTGTGTGAGTCCGGCTCTCGGCGTTTCAAAATGGCCGCCGAGAGTTGAAGCAGGCTCGCAAGACTTCAACTCTCGGCAGCCATTTTGAAACGCCGAGAGCCGGACTCGCACACGATGCAGCAGGGCAGCTAGCAGCACCGCTACGGGCAGGAAAGAGGGAGCTCTTTCTTTCCTGCCCCGACCGAACAGGTACCTCTAGACCACCAGGGAAGCTAGCGTTAGGGGAGGGGAAGGGAGTCCCGTGCCCACTAGCGCCCGTTTCAGCACAGGCAGAAACGGGCCTTTTTTACTAGTATTTACATGAAAAAGAAGAGCTTTTAGTTCTGTCAGACCCTCAGGACGCCATGTTGGCTCTGTCTCAGAAATTGCTCAGATTTCTAATGTACTCATTGCAGAGATGTTCTCCCAAAACAGGTCACTCTTATTTGTCTCATGTCTTCATTAACATATGCTTATCACTTGACTAAGCCAATCGATACTGGAGTCAGATGTGATGTGCAAAGCTGAAAGACCACCAGACACGTGAGTGAGTATGTACTGAAATGTTTTCCAATGTTTGACTGATCCCACAGAGGCAGTGTGAATCACTGCATTTCAAAAAAAGATATAGTGAAATTAGAAAAGGTACAGAGAAGCAGTGGTGTAGCCACAGGTGGGCCTGGGTGGGCAGGGGCCTGCCCAATTAGGGCTCAGGCCCACCCAACAGTAGCACACATTTAGCAGTAGCTGGTGGGGATCCCAAGCTCCGCCAGCTGAAGACTTCCCCCTGATGGTAATGAAAACGCTACTCCGCACAATACCGGCACCTGCACATGCTCCGTTTTCAGCACATGCCTGCTGCAGACTGCCAAGGTGGAAAGAAGCGTTTTCCCGCCAGCTGAGATATTTTTTTGGCAGTGGAGGGGGGGGGGGGGGGGAACACTTGGTGCCCACCCACTTCTTGCCCTGGCCCACCCAAAATCTGTCGTCTGGCTACGCCCCTGCAGAGAAGGGCGACAAAAATGATAAGGGGGACGGGAAAACTTCCCTATGAGGAAAGGCTAAAGTGGCTAGAGCTCTTCAGCTTGGAGATATGATAGAGGTCTATAAAATAATAAGTGAAGTGAAATGGGTAGACGTGAATCGCTTGTTTACTCTTTCCAAAAATACCAGGATTAGAGGGCACGCAATGAAGCTACAAAGTAGTAATTTTAAAACAAATTGGAGAAAATATTTCTTTACACAACGTGTAATTAAACTCTGGAATTCGTTGCCAGAAAATGTTGTAAAAGCAGTTAGCTTAGCAGGGTTTAAAAAAGGTTTGGCTAGCTTCCTAAAAGAAAAGTCCATAAGCCATTGTTAACATGGCCTTGGGGAAAATCCACTGCTTATTTACTACTACTACTACTACTTAACATTTCTAGAGCACTACTAGGGTTACGCAGCGCTGTACAATTTAACAAAGAAGGACGGTCCCTGCTCAGATGAGCTTACAATCTAAAGGACAAAATGTCAAGTTAGTGTAGTCTGGATTTTTGAGTATAGGTGTGGTGGTTAGGTGCCGAAGGCAACATTGAAGAGGTGGGCTTTGAGCAGTGATTTGAAGATGGGCAGGGAGGGGGCTTGGCGTATGGGCTCAGGGAGTTTGTTCCACGCTTGAGGTGAGGTGAGGCAGAAAGGGCGGAGCCTGGAGTTGGCGGTGGTGGAGAAGGGTACTGAAAGGAGGGATTTGTCTAGACAGCGGAGGTTATGGGTAGGAGTGTAAGGGGAGATGAGGGGCTGCAGATCGAGTGCATTTGTAGGTTAGTAGGAGAAGCTTGAACTGTATGCGGTACCTGATCGGAAGCCAGTGAAGTGACTTGAGGAGAGGGGTGATATGAGTGTATCGGTCCAGGCAGAAGATAAGATGTGCAGCCGAGTTCTGAATGGACTGAAGGGGGGATACATGGCAAAGTGAAAGGCCAGTGAGGAGTAGGTTGCAGTAGTCAAGGCTTTTCTAGGAAAAGCAGCATAAAATGTATTGTGCTTTTGGGGGATCTTGCCAGGTACTTGTGACCTGGGTTGGCCACTTTTGGAAACAGGATACTGGCCTTGATGGACCTTAGGTCTGTCCCACTTATGTTCTTATGATATCAGGTTGTTACATGACTTTAGTCTAACTGTCAACTTCCAAAAGTGTTTTGAAAATGAGGGTGCACAGTCTAAAGTGACCGCGAGGTACACTGGATTTGGTTTACAGCATGAGAAGAAAAATGTTAAGTTCTTTTGCTTCATTTGTGTCACTAGATGGCGCCATTTTATCACTTGTGAACAAGGACCTGATTCAGTCTAAAGGTTTCCACTACACAGTAAATGACTGCAGATAAAGACCAGTATGGCCCCTCCCCCATCCTTCCTATCTGTTTTGTTTTCCCTATGTGTGAGTCATTTATATTTTACTTTGAGTGAAAATACTCTATACTTTTATTACATCCTCTTCCCCATATAGGAATCCTCTGTCTATATCCAATGCCTTTTTGAATTCTACTACTACTACTTATCATGAAGAAACAGTCCCTGCTCCACAGAGCTTACAATCTAATTAGGACAGGCAAACAGGACCAATAAGGGATAAGGACAAAGAGAAGCAAGATTCCTGAATCCCAAACTCTACTACTACTACTTATAATTTCTATAGCGCTACTAGACGTATGCAGTGCTGTACACTTGAACATGAAGAGACAGTCCCTGCTCAACAGAGCTTACAGTCTAATTCCTTCACCATTTTCATCCCTTTCACCTCCCGCTTAAGGGCATTCCAGACACCCACCACTCTCTCCATGAAAATGTATTTCCTGAGGTAGCTTGTCAGTTTCATTTCATGTCCTGTAATTCTATAAGTATTGCCATACTGGGACAGACCAAAGGTCCATCAAGCCCAGCAGCCTGTTTCCAACAGTGGCCAATCCAGGTCACAAATACCTGGCAGAAACCCAAATAGTAGCAATGTTCCATGTAGATCCCCAAAGAGTAGCAAGATTCTAGAATTCTAAAGAATAACAAGATTCCATGCAGAATTTCAAAGTGTAGCAACATTCCATGTAGAACCCCAAAGAGTACCAAGATTCCACTCAGAATCCCAAGTACATAAGTATTGCCACACTGGGACAGACCAAAGGTCCATCTAGCCCAGCATCCTGTTTCCAACAGTGGCCAATCCAGGTCACAAGTACCTGGCAAGATCCCAAGCAACAGCAACATTCCATGTAGGACCCCAAAGAATAGAAAGATTCTAGAATCCTAAAGAGTAACAAGATTCCATGTAGAGCTCCAAAGAGTAGCAACATTCCATTCAGAATCCCAAGTACATAAGTACATAAGTATTGCCATACTGGGACAGACCAAAGGTCCATCAAGCCCAGCAGCCTGTTTCCAACAGTGGCCAATCCAGGTCACAAATACCTGGCAAGATCCCAAAACAGTACAATACATTTTATGGTGCTTATTCTAGAAATAATTTCTGGGGAGAGATACTTGACTACCAATGCTTGAGGTAAGTACCGCTATTAAAGTCATATTGGAGGCTGGAAAAAAAAATCCAGCACTTTAAAAATCCAATTGTTTCTATAAAAACAGCAGTTTTAAATGCCAGCTCTTATGACAGATCAAACCAGGTATAAAATCATATAAATCAACATTTGCGTCCAGCTTCTCCTACATATGTACGCAACTATGGAATGCGCTACCATATGCCACAAAAACAATGCATGACTTAACTTCCGAAAATCACTGAAAACCAACCTGTTGAACAAGGCATACCACAACGATCCATCCTAAATTCCAGTCAACGAAACTTATACCAGAACCAAACTCCATATACCTGATTGCCTTATCAATTGTTATGAATGAACTTTAACGCTAGAACACTATCCTGCTTATAATCGAAAGAGAAAAACGCCTATATTGCGACCCAAATTGGGAGATGGGCGTCTTTCTCCCGTGGGCGCCCAAATCGGTATAATCGAAAGCCGATTTTGGGCGTTTCCAACTGCAATCCGTCACGGAAACAGGTAAAGTTGACGGGGGCGTGCCGAAGGCGTGGTGAAGGCGGAACTGGGGCGTGGTTATCGGCCGAGGAGAGACGGGCGTGTTTAGCTGATAATTGAAAAAAAGCCGTTTTTACCACGATTTTGGGTCACTTTTTGTGGCCCCTTTTTTTTCACGAACAAGTCCCAAAAAAGTGCCCCAACTGACCAGATGACCACTGGAGGGAATCGGAGATGACCTCCCCGGACTCCCCCAGTGGTCACTAATCCCCTCCCACCAAAATAAACCCACTTTAAAAACTTTTTTTGCCAGCCTGTATGCCAGCCTCAAATGCCATACCCACCTCCATGACAGCAGAATGTGTTCTATCCTGTGACAGCCTTTCCCTGGTTCTGATGTGGCTCTTGGGTGAATGTGACACCTTTTCTGTTATGCGCACTGCAGAGTCACATCAGCAATGCATTGTGGTGGGTGTAGGGTATTGGGCTCCATGATTCCACTAGCTTGTGGCAAATGCTCACGATGTTGGTAGTTGGTAGGCTGTACTCCCATGGTGCTTTTCCCCCTGCTTACTGGGTCAGAGTGTGCCCTGTTTTGTTTCCGGTAATCCATGAGGTAGTGGCCATTTTTGTAAGCCAGTTTTAGATCCCTTTCACGTGTTAGCCACGTTACAGAACTTAGTTCTTACCTTCAATGTGGCTGAAAGAGGGCATTGTACAGTATTCTGCCAGCTCTGACCTACTGCTCATCTCAGTACCAGGGAGACTCGTTGCCAGTGGGGCACAACCTCTGATCTGCAGTTAATTGTGAGTAAGCGTGCTTATTCCAATAAAGGACGTTTTCGGAGAGATTAGTCTTCAGGTGTCAACTGGTGTGCCAATGTTATATAGCAGCAACAAGTCCTAGAGGCCTGCGTGTATGCAGGTCCCTGGAGCACTTTTAGTGGGTACCGCAGTGCACTTCAGGCAGGTGGACCTAGGCCCATCCCCCCTAACTGTAACACTTGTGCTGGTAAATGGGAGGCCTCCAAAACCCACTGTACCCACATGTAGGTGCCCCCTTCACCCCTATGAGCTATGGTAGTGTTGTACATTTGTGGGTAGTGAGTTTTGGGGGAGGGGGTTGGGTGCTCAGCACCCGTGGTAAGGGAACTATGCATGTGGGAGCGTTGTCTGAAGTCCACCGCACTGACCTCTAGGGTGCCCAGTTGGTGTCCTGGCATGTCAGGGGGGGCGAGTGTACTACGAATCCTGGCCCCTCCCATGACCAAATGGCTCGGATTAGGACGTTTTTGAGCTGGGCGATTTTAGTTTCCATTATTTCTAAAAAAAACAAACGCCCAGCTCAAAAACGTCCATTTTTTCGAAAATACGGTCTGTCCCGCCTCTTCACGGACCCATTTTCGGACATAGACGCCCATGGAGATAGGCGTTCGCGTTCGATTATGCCCCTCTATATCTCCGATCCTGATAATGAACTGTTTATAATCTGCTTTCCTCTTATGAACATTTAATGCATTACCAACTTGTATTTCCTCATACCGGAAATGGCGATCGCCATTACAGAATAATATAAGCCACATTGAGCCTGCAAATAGGTGGGAAAATGTGGGATACAAATGCAAGAAATAAATCATGGGAATAGATATTCATCCAGCTGTGTTCCCGGATAGTCAATGAAGAGCCATGTCCTTCCCCCCGAGGAGGGAGATGGTAGAGACAGTGACCGAATTCAAAAAGGCGAGGGATGAACACAGAGGAACTCTATTTAGAAAATGTATGGTAGAAAACAAAAGTAAAATTTAGGATAGGCTGGAAAGGGCTTCAGTGGCAGCTTCAGTAGCTGGAATCGAGTACAGTGCTGGGCCGACCTTTACAGTCTGGGTCCCGCAAATGACAAGACTTATTCAGATAGGCTGGCGTGGGCTTTGACGGTAACTCCAGTGGGTGCTACATAAGGACAGAGTCGGGTGGACATCTATGGTCCTTGTCTCAGAAACGCCAAAGAAAGACTCATGAGAAAGTATATATTATCACGTTCATTGTTGATTTAATCATGAATTGATAATAAGTGTGACTTGGGCAGACTGGAAAACTCTTTTTATTGGAAAAAACTAAAAACAAATAACATACAAATCAAAAACAAGCCCCTAGCTATACACGGTCCTCCTATCTATGTACACCCCCTCCCCCTCCTCAATAGTACAGTGGAAACTGTTTATTAGAAAGACCAAAGAAAAAAACCGGACATGCAAATCAAACCCCAGGCTCCTAGCTAGACATGGTCTGCCTATCTATGTACACCCCCTCCTCAATAATACAATGGATCCACCCCCCCCCCCCCCGACCCCCCACAACCCCTTCAGACAACTGGCACACAATCCCCTGGGAAGCATGTCCCCTCATGGCGGCTTAAGCCTCACGTGTCTCCACCACCTCGAAGCCACCCCCACCCCTTTTTCCACCCTTTCCCACTTCGCCGCTTCCTGCACCGCCCTTACCACATCCCAGCTGACTACCTCCGCCGGCCGGACCTCCTGGTACAGGGACACCCTGCAGCGCGCCATCCAGAGGCAGTACCGCAATATCACCGAAATCAGAAAGCGTGTTACCGGATCCCCGCGTCCCTCTCCACCCTCTGGGCCATACACCCAGTCCGCATAGCTGTAGTTGCGGAAACTGGGGATCTGCAGCAACGAGGAAACCCGGTCAGAGACCTGGACTGTAAATGGGCACCTCACCAGGAAATGCTCCATCGTCTCTTCAGTTCCAGCACATTCCTCCCGTGGGCACCCTCTATCCCGCACATTGCGATATTTCAAATTTCCTCGGACGTACAGTCTACCGTGAAAGGACAGCCACGCCAGGTCTTTATACTTCACCGGGATGCGGTTCGAAGCAATCAACCGTAACCCCTGCTGCATCCGTGGGGCCGGCGCGTCCCTCAGCGCCAGAGGAGCTGAGAACACCTGCGCCCGTACTCTGTCCATCCAGACCCCCCGTTGTCCTGCCTTCACCTCCCCCACCGTCAGCCCCCACACCCTCACCAATTTCACTAGGGTCTTGCAATAACTCCCCCCCCCCGGAGCCCCCCTTCGCAGTGCCACTACCCTCCCCCCCTCCCGCCATAGGTCCCAATATCTCGGCCACCACTGCAGGACACTCCTAGCCCACCCCGGTGGCTCCCGCCCTACCGCCCTCCCCAGATTGAACTGCAGGAACAAAGCGCTGAAAAACAGGACTGGGTTTATCATGCCCACCCCCCCTCCCTCCTAGGCAGATAGGTAACATTCCGTTTTACCGGATTCGTCCTGTTGCCCCAGAGCAGCCGGAAGAACACCCCATACAAGGCCGTGTACCGGCTCTCCGGCAGCAGGCAGATGTAACTGACGAACAGAAACAAAGGAACTAAGTGTGCCTTGATGAGCTGTACCCGCTCCCCCATGGTCATTTTCCACCCCTTCCATCTATCCACCCTCCCCTTCACTTCTTGGAGACACCTATCCCAGTTGTAGAGCCTATAATCCCCCTTCTCGAAGTATATTCCCAAGACCCGTATACGTTCCACAGCTGTAGGAAACCTACCTCCCAACTCAAATTGCAGCCCCTGATCCCCAACCCACAGGCTATTGGACTTTTGAAAATTGACCTGCGACGCTGTTGCCTGCGAGTATTCCTGGATCAGGTTCTGCAATCTACCTCCCTCCCTCTGGTCCGCTACCCACACTGTAACGTCATCTGCATACGCCACGACCCTTAACTGGTTATTGTCCCCCACCTCCACCCCTTCCAGCCCCTCCGCCCCCCCCCTTCTCCAGCCGTCTTATAAAAGGGTCGATGGCGTATGCATACAACAGCGGGCTGAGTGGGCACCCCTGTCGGACCCCTGCCCCTACCTCAAACCCCTGCCCTCTCCACCCGTTAACCAGGGGAAAACACCCCGCATGCCGATAGAGTAGCTGTAATTGCTCTATCCAACCCTTCGGAAACCCATAGCGCTCCAGAATGCTCCATAGGACACCCCACTGCACTCTATCAAACGCTTTTTCCTGGTCGAGTGTTACCAACAGCCTACCATGCCCTCCCACTCTACTGCGTTCTACCCCCTCCCGCACCCACGCTGCAGCTTCCAAGACCCCTCTCCCTTTAACCCCACATGCTTGCGAGGCTGCTAGCAAATCCCCAGACACCTGCCTCATTCTCTGGAATAGCATTCGCGCAAAGATTTTTCGATCCGTATTAAGCAGTGCTATAGGCCGCCAGTTGGCCAGCATCGCCGGGTCCTTCCCCTTACTTAGTAGGATAAGAGCCGCCTCTGTCAAGGAACTAGGCAAGGAACCCTCCAACTGGGCTGCCCCCCATACCCTCACCAGGATCGGCACCAGCTGCTCCTTAAAGGCCTGGTAGAACTCAGTTGTTAGCCCATCCGGCCCCGGCGAGGTCTTCCTGTGGAGCGCCCCGATGGCTTCCTCCACCTCCTGTTCTGTCCACGGGTTCAAGAGGGCCTGAAGCTGGGGTCCCCCGTGACCTATCCCCGGGGTTCCTTCCACATAACACTCCATCTGCTCCATATCAATCTGCTGGGCTGAAAGGAACGCCGCAAAGTGGTCCCTCACTGCCCCCAGAATCCCCTCCTTGGTGTCCTGCAGGACCCCCTGTGCATCCCGCACCCCCTCCATCACCCTGCGCGCCCTCCGCTCCCGGCAGCATGCGAAGGGGTCCGGGCTACACATTTTCCCGAAGTCCCGCTCATACACCAAGGAGGTGTAGCGGTTGTACTGTACCTGCTCCAGGAGTGCTTGGAGATCATGTATTTCTTCCTCCCTCCCCCCTTGTGAAATCAATGTGTCCCTCTTTTTCTTTATTGCCATGCCCAACTTTGTCCTTTCCCTCCCCTCCCTTCTCGCCTGTCTGAGAAAGAATCCCCGCGTTCGTCTTTTCACTGTATCCCACCACTCCCCCAATGACGGAAATGCCCCCTGCACTGACACCTGATCTTCCAAAAACCGGCGGTACTCCTCCCGCACCTGCTCGCTACCTAACCACTTTAAATTTAGTCGCCATAACCCCCTCCCTGGCCTCTGCGCTGCCGCCCCCCCCCACCTGAAGGAGGACCATGTGGTGGTCTGAAAAGTCCACGTCCACGGTTCGTGGACCCCCCCCGACAAACCCCCTTCTTTACCAGGAATCTATCGATTCTACTTTTACACTGCCCTCGAAAGAACGTGAACCCCTCCTGTTCCTCACAGAAGGCCACATGCGCGTCTACCAGCTCCGCCTCCCGCATGATCCCTGCCAGCCTCACCCCATCATAGCCCACCTGTACCGATCGTCCCCCACTATCCTTTTTCCGCAATATGGTGTTAAAATCTCCCCCCCAGACTACTTGGCGCGAAGTGTATAGGTAGGGCTTGATCTTCCCAAAGAGGAGCACCCTTTCCTTCTTGCTTTGGGGCCCGTACACATTCACCACCCTCAGTGCTCTATCCTCCCAAATCGCATCCACAACAAGACATCTCCCCACCCCCAGCTCCACCACTCGCTGAATATTCACCCGGTGGGACTTAAATAAGATCCCCACCCCACCATACCTCTCCCCCGCCAACCCCCACACCGAGGGACCCCACTTCCAGGCCCGCCTTGCCCGCCTGATCACCTCAATGGACCGCAGCCGAGTCTCCTGGAGCAGGAAGCAATCTGCTTGGACCCTCGCGAACCAGTCATACGCTAAACCCTGCTTCTTCGGAGAGGCGATGCTGGCCACATTCAGCGTGGCAAATGTCAACACTAAGCCTGCCATCCTCATTGCGAGTCACGGGTCTGCTCACTCCCAACTTCTTTCCTTATCTCCTGGGATACCCCCTTCTTACCCTGAAGCAGGTCCTCTGCTATGCGGTCTACATCATCCCCTGCCAGATCCCCCTCCCCCCCCCCGCAGCCGTCCTGTCTGCACCTTACCCCCCCCTCCCCCTTTCTTCCTTCCTTTCTTCTTTGCTCTATCCGGACCCACCCCCTGATCCCTCCCTCTCCCCTCTTCACCCCCGCCCCCTACCTCCTCCTCCGAGTCCTCCACCTCCCCCAAGTCCTCCAAGTCCTCCAGATCCTCCTCTAGCTCCACTCTGTCCCCCCAAGCCTGCACTTGGGCCTTCACCACCTGCCCGGCCCCCTCAGCTTTCCTCTTACTCCCCTTTCCCCTCCCTCCCTCCCTTCCCTCTTCCTCCTCCCTCACCCCTCCCCCTCCCCCAAGAGCCTTCCCGCCCTTCTTCCTACCACCAGTACCCTCCTCCAGTGCTTCCTCATATTTCCGTTTGCCCTCCCCAATCCCCCCTGCCGCCCCCTCTTCCTCCATTAACTCCACCTCTTCTCCTTCCCCCTGTTCTTCCTCCTCCCTCCCAACCTCCCTATCCTCCTCCTCCAACACCTGAAATCTGTTCCCCCCCCTCTTCCCCTGCAGCGACCCCTCCCTGCCCACCCCTACTTTCCCCCCCCTCCGAAACTTCCCTTTCCTCTGTGGCACTTGTACCCACTCCCCCTCTCCCCCCTGCTCCACTCCTGACCCCGCCCCCTGCCGCCCCCCCTCCTGCATCCCCTCCTTCTCCCCCCCTTGCCCCTCCCTGCCTATCACCCCCTGCCCTATCCCCTCCTCCATTACCCCCCCTCCCCGTCCCTTCCCCCACATATCCCACTCGTTATGGGCCGCCCTAGGGCAGTTCCGATATGCATGGCCTAACCCGCCGCAGAGGTTGCACCTGATCGCGGTGCAGTCCTCTGTGGCATGCTGATCCCCGCATCTTCCACACTTTACCACTGGGCATGACATGCTGAAGTGCCTAAACGAACCACATCTGAAGCACTGCCGCGGCTGCCCCTTGTAAAAGCACAGTATCCTGTCACGACCGATAAAGGCAGCCGAAGGAATGTGCTGGACCACATGGCTCTCCTGTCTCAATTTGACCAGGGCTCCCCAACCTCCTGCCCAAACCCTGCTTGGATCCGGTAACTTTGTAAGTGGGGATCTCAGCTCCGCGTACCTCTGTAGCCAGTAGGCTAAATCTGCCCCAGAGATAGACTCATTTCTCACGAGCAGGGTGATCTGCACCAGGTCCGGCTTGCTGACTGGAATGGCCCTGAGGTCCCGCCACTCCCCCTTTCCCCTCACCCCCTCGTACCTTTCCCAGAATATTTCCATCCCCCTCTGGGTCATGAAGCTCAAGTCATATTCTGGGATGTTGATGGGGTGTATACACGCGTAAAGTCCTCGGGTATAAACCCCATCCCCATCACCAGCCTCAAGACCCGATCCCTGGAGGGCATTGCCCCCTCCCCTATCCATTTCAGCTGTACCACATTTCGCCGCTTAGGCAGCTGTCCACCCCCTGTCCCCGCTCCCCCCCAACCCCTCCCTGGGCCCTCAAAACCACCCGATCTCCCCCCCTCCCTCCTTCCCCCTCCCTGGACTGCTGCCGCAAAGGACTTGGACCCCAGCCCCCACCGCCCCCCTCCACAC
Organism: Microcaecilia unicolor; assembly: GCF_901765095.1. NCBI lineage: Eukaryota > Metazoa > Chordata > Amphibia > Gymnophiona > Siphonopidae > Microcaecilia > Microcaecilia unicolor. The sequence continues at coordinate 527,238,288 of NC_044033.1, forward strand.
TTGTTCCAGCCCTTCCCTCTGCCTCCCCCCCCTTCTGTCCCTCTGCCCCTCCCCTCATCCCTCTCCCTTCCTCAATATCCACCGCCCCCTCCCCCTCCCGTTGTCCCCCGTCCCCTTCCCTCTCAGACAAACATCCAGCAACGTCCATAGTCAGTTCTGCGGCTTGGGCTGCCTCCAACTGATTGTCCTGCCCATCACCACTTCCTGGAACGTCCCTGCTCGTCCCTGCCACTGCAGGCTCCAGCCTCTGGGCTAATCGCCTCCTCTCCTCTGTCTCCTGGCGATACTCTGGCACCTGCCCAGTCAGGTCTGCAGCTGGCGATACCAAACTCCCTGCTCGCTCTGCCCCCGAACTCCCTCCAACCTCCGGCACCAGGGGCGAAGCCTCCGGAACTCCGCCGCTCCCCTTGGCTCCTCGCTCCCAGCCGTCCTGCTGGCAGGTCTGCTCCACCACCCGCTGCACATCTGTTAGACTTGCCATGTCCACTTCTGTAGTCAACGAAAGTCTCTCAACAATCGGGTTACTTCCCCCTTGCTTCTGGTGCAGTCCCTCCTGCGTTCTCCCAATGGCTGGCGCTTCCCGGGGGCATGGCTTGTCTGTTCCTGATTCCGCCACAGGCTGGCTGTTAGCACCCCCCGATTTCACCTCTTGTAATGGACAGCTGGTCAAATGAGCTCCCAGCTGCTGCCCGCTCCTATTCCTCTCTCTCCGACCCCTCTCCTGTAAACCGCCAGCTACTCCATGCTCAGGGAAGACCTCCCCTGCTCCCGGACTTCGTGGGCGGGGCTTCTCCAGATGCCATGCTGCTTCGGTTTCCACTTCAGTCATTGCAGACCCGGCCAAAAATACCGGAGTCTGCCTCTGCTGACCCTTTTCCAACAGGGCCTCCTTCACGGCAACTGTCTCTGCTGTTTGCACAACTGCAGGTAAGCCCTCTGAGACTTCGACCACCACCTCTGTAGAAAACAGGCTGCTACCTGCGTCTCCCTCTGCTGCCTCCATTATCTGGAGTTTTGAAAAGTCACTGAGTTCTGTCCTCCCCTCCACAGGTAGGATCTCTACTCCAGCCCCCACCTCAGAGCCATGTCCTGCCGCTGCCTCCTTATCCTCTGGCTGCTGGGTAAGTGCTCTAGACTGTGTTGCCAACTGTCTCATGTATTTTAAAGTGGGGTCACCTCTGAACCCAGACAACTCTTTTGAGTCTAATGCTGCTGAAGACACTGAAGCTTGCTGCAACTGTAGTGTTCCTGAACCCCCAGACTGAGGTATTGAAGCCATCCTTTCTCGGTTAACATAGAGCTCCCTCAAAGGATTCACAGAGCCCTTTTTTAAACAGTTCAACAAGTGTTCTTTTTTCCCCAACAACTTTGATATCCGGGCTTCCTCTTTAACATACATTTGTCTGTGCTCCGCTGGGGCAAATTTACACATAGTTCTTGCCATTTTCAGACGTTTTCCTAGCTCCACTACTTCTTTTTCCACCAGCTTAATTCGTCTTACAATATTTACCACACTACTTGCTGGATCATCAGGGTCATAGCTCACTTCAAGGAACTCCTCATCTGACGATCCATTCTCCTCACTCTCACTCTCAGCTGCCTCCAGCAAAGGCTTCTGGCAAACTTCCATCGCCTCTTCCTTCTCCCTTCCTTGGAAGCGCCCTTCTGGGGCCTGTACTATCTTCCTCCCCCCTCCACTGTCTTCTCGCTTACCTTCCGCAAGCTGGGCCATGGAGGGGGAAATGCTCTGGTGGCCTCCACTGGGCTGCTTATCCCTTCGGTCCACTGGACTCCTTTCCCTTCTCCCGGTAGTCAAACCAGGGAGAGAGCCACTCCTTTCGGCCTTCTGGTCCCGGGCCCCAGGAGGCCCCATAGCCTGGGACTTTCCTGAGGCCTTCTCCCCAGGGACCCTCCTCATCTTTGGGGAGGGAGCTAGGTCTCACTCCCTTTCCACTGGAAGTCAGCAGAGCTCTCTAAAACACCTCCTTCCTCCTCAGCAGACTGGATGGACCATTCAGGTCTTTATCTGCCATCACTTACCATATGTTGAATATCTGGTCCTTTGTTGGCCGTTGAGGGGAGATATGATAGAGGTCAATAAAATAATGAGTGGAGTGGAACGGGTAGATGTGAATTGCTTGTTTACTCTTTCCAAAAATACTAGAACTAGGGGGCACGCAATGAAGCTACAAAGTAGTAAATTTAAAGCAAATCGGAGAAAATATTTCTTCACTCAGCATGTAATTAAACTCTGGAACTCGTTACCAGAGATTGTTGTACAAGCAGTTAGCTTAGCAGGGTTTTTAAGAGGTTTGAATGGCTTCCTAAAGGAAAAAATCCATAGACCATTATTAAAATGACTTGGGGAAATCCACTGCTTATTTCTAGGATAAGCAACATAAAATGTATTGTACTGTTTTGGGATCTTGCCAGGTACTTGTGACCTGGACTGGCCACTGTTGGAAACAGGATGCTGGGCTTGATGGACTTAAGGTCTGTCCCAGTATGACAACACTTATGTACTTATGTAACTGCAATATTCAGCCCTTACCCAGTGGTTCTCAAATGTGGCTCTGGAGGCACCGCAGTCAGTCTGGTTTTCAGAGTACCCACAATGAATATCCATGAGAGAGATTTGCATGCAGCGGTGCTTCAGACTTTGCTCTGAATCTTCCAAGCCCTGCAATTCAGCAAGATGATGTTTGTGGCTTACTTAGCTGACTCAGTTATCTTGCAACCATCGCATCATGGGTTTCTTGTACAGAAATAAGGACTTTTGGTCGAGCTACCCCAGCCACGGTGGAGCCTGGGTTCAGAGAAACTTTTCTGAATTTTTATTCTATTTATACATTTTTAACCCACCTAGAGGGGCATTTTCAAAAGAAACGTCCAAGTTCCGATCTGGACGTCCTTACAAAACGGCGAAATACAGGGGCGGGGAAACCCGTATTTTTGAAACAAGATGGACGTCCATTTTAAGTTGCGAAAATACCATCAGAGACGTCCAAATCCTTAAATTTGGACGTCCCTAGACATGGACGTTTCTGACTTTCGGCGCTTTTCGAAACCAAAGACGTCCATGGGCATGGGAGGAGCCAGCATTTGTAGTGCCCTGGTCCCCCTGACATGCCAGGACACCAACCGGGCACCCTAGGGGGCACTGCAGTGGACTTCATAAAATGCTCCCAGGAACATAGCTCCCTTACCTTCTGTGCTGAACCCCCCAAAGCCCCCCAAAACCCACTACCCCCAACTGTACACCACTACCATAGCCCTTATGGGTGAAGGGGGCACCTATATATGGGTACAGTGGGTTTGAGGTGGGTTTTGGCGAGCTCACTGTTTCCTCCACAAATGTAACAGGAAGGGGGGTATGGGCCTGGGTCCGCCTGTCTGAAGTGCACTGCAGTACCCACTAAAACTGCTCCTGGGACCTGCATGCGCTGTCACGGACCTCAGTATGACATCTGAGGCTGGCATAGAGGCTGGCACGACATATTTTTAAAGATGTTTTTTGAGGGTGGGAGGGGGTTAGTGACCACTGGGGGAGTAACAGAAGGTCATCCCCGATTCCCTCCGGTTAGGGTTACCATTTTTTGTCCTCATAAAAAGAGGACACTTGCCCCGCCCCTTTCACGTCCCCTGCCCTGCTCCTTTCATGCACGCCCCGCCCCTGACGCATATTCCCCTCCCCCGGTCACCCCCTCCTCCCCCCATCACCTTCCCTCTCCTGTCATCTCCACTCCCCCGTCACCTCCCCTCCCCTTACTCTACTATCCCTGGTGGTCTAGAGGTACCTCTTCGGGGCAGGAAAGAGCCCCCTCTTTCCTGCCCGGAGTGCTGCTGCCAGCTGCCCTGCATCCTGTGTGAGTCCGGCTCTCGGCGTTTCAAAATGGCCGCCGAGAGTTGACGTCTCGCGAGGCTGCTTCAACTCTCGGCGGACATTTTGAAACGCCGAGAGCCAGACTCACAGTATGCAGGGCAGCTAGCAGCAGCGCTCCGGGCAGGAAAGAGGGGGCTCCTTGCTGCCCCAAAGATGAAGAGGTACCTCTAGACCACCAGGAATATTAGAGTAAGGGGAGGGAGGGGAGGGGAGTCCCGCCCCCACTCCCGCCCCCGCCAGCCAGCCTGTCCGTTTGTCCATAAATCCGGACAAACGGGCAGGCTGGCCAAATCCGTCCGGACGCCCAGACATGTCCTCAAAAAGAGGACATGTCCGGGTAAATCCGGACATATGGTAACCCTATTCATAATAAAAACACGTCCGGGTGAAAACGTCCAAGCGTTCATCAGGGACGTCCTTGTTTTTTTCGATTATGGGTCAAAGACGTCCAAGTGTTAGGCACGCCTAAGTCTTGCCTTCACTATGCCTCCGACACGCCCCCTTGAACTTTGGACGTCCTTGCGACAGACTGCAGTTGGAGATGTCCAAAATCGGGTTTCGATTATACCGATTTGGACGTCTCTGGGAGAAGGATGTCCATCTTCTGTTTTATGTCAAAATCTGGACGTCCTTGTGTTTCGAAAATGAGCCCGCTAGTAACTAGGCAAGGTACAATATAAATACATATCAGTTCCAAGACCTGCATCTTCAATGACGTAAAATGGACATTCTTGTGGTTTCTGAAGTCAGAATGTCCAGAACAAAACGAATTCTTAACTTTATCTTTGGGAACCATGCCAAATTGTCAGAACCAAATAAAAGAGACATTCCGGGGGATCGAAATCTGACGCTTCCATCGGATCCGAGCGGTCATCATCTCAAGTATCTATCAGCTCCCAAAACTCCACTGAACTCCTCTATTCATCTCTGCACAGCTGGGACACTCCAGGGTCCAGCTGCAAGCCGGATAGCCTGCTGACCTGCACTTGCATCATGGAGAAGACCAGAAGCGGAGCCAGGTTGACGGCGTGGGGGGAGCGAGAGTGGCGCGAGAGTGGACTTCCATCGGTGCCACAAGACCCTTGCTTCACTGCCAGGTTGATCACACATTCTGTTATTGCTATGGGGTGATAAGCAGGTAATCCACTTTATGAGCCTAGGGAGTGCGTGCGTTTACTCTGGATCATTGTTGATAAGAATCGTTGTCTATTACTCCTTTCTGAGCTACCTAGCATCTACTATAATAAAAAGCACCTCCAATGGTCTGAAGCTAACTCCTTAGCAGTGAAGGGTTTGTAGGGTTCGTGCTGCCTGTAACGCTGTATCCATCTCCTGTCCTGACGTTAGCGTGCTTCCTGGTTCGTCACAAGCAGCACTGACCAACCACACGATAGCAGCACGAGGCACACCAACAGACTCAAAGAATAGCGCAACCCGCGTGCCCGGACACAGATTCACACACAGAACTTCACCGAAGCAGAAAGACAACCGGCCTCAAGACTGTCGGTACCGCCGGGTAACCCCCCTCAGAGACACACGTGGCACCCGCCCCCCGGCTCCGCAGCCAACGTCTAGAACCTCAACACTACTGCTACCGGCGCCGGCAAAAACCACCTCAGATAACTTATGCCGCACCCCCACCCTTTGTCCGTGCCCAACGTCGCTGGCATCAACACTGCCAGTACTGCCGCCGCTACCACGCTCCTGCAAGCCACTCACCACCTCCCTCACAACTCCCCTCCCAGACACACGACACACCCTCCCAGCTCGCCAGCAACGCTCCCCCCCCCCCCCCACAAACACACAAAAGCTCTATCAGAAAGACACATGAAAATGCAACAACATGGTCTGAAGGATACGTCAGCCTTCAAACAGAAAAAAAACCACAGCCACACCGTCCCAGTTTGCCAACCAAGGCCCCCCCTACCCCCCAATAAGGGAGGAGGGGGGTCAGAGGAGGAGTGGGGGTTGGGAGGAGGAGGGGTGGGGAGGGAGGAAGGGGGGAGGAGGGAGGAAGAGGGGGAGGAGGAGGGAGGGAGAAGAGGGGGTGGGGAGGGAGGAGGAGGGAGAAGAGGGGGGAGGGGGAGGGAAAAGAGGGGGTGGGGAGAAGAGGAGGGGGTTGAGGGGGAGCAGGAGGGGGGAGGGGGCCCTGGAACCTTGCTAGCGCCCGTTTCCTTTCTGTTCGAAACGGGCCTCTTTTACTAGTTTGTACATAATTCCTACTTGCTAATTATCCCCTTTGACATATGGTTGTTTTACTTGCTTTTAAATAAATTGGCTTTTATTTTTATAATATTTGTACTTTGTGTCAGATGCTCGTCTGTGCTCACAGGAGTCAAGAATTCAGATTCACATAATTAGGGGAACGTGGCTTAGAAAATCCTGATACCGTAGTGCTACCATTACACATTCCCACATCCCTTTTATACAGTGTCCTACAGGAGGCACTGGGGCTCATTTTCAAAGCACTCAGATTTACAAAGTACCATAGGTTACTAAATGCTTTGAAAATACACTTCACTGTATCTGTAACTTCTCCTCTACAAGGGGAGCTCAACCAAGACCCAAGAGAGGATTCTAAATGAGGAATGGAGACTGAATACTCAATCTAGGATTCTGAAGTGAGAAGACATCCAACCAAGACCCAAGAGAGGATTAATGAGAAGTGGAGACTGGGTACTCAATCTGGGATTCTCAAGTGACAAGACGAGAGGAGTCCTACCAAGACCCAAGAGAGGATTCTAAATGAGGAATGGAGACTGAGTACTCAATCTAGGATTCTGAAGTGAAAAGACATCCAACCAAGATCCAAGAGAGGACTGTAAATGAGGGAAAGGGGACTTGATATACTGCCTTTCTGAGTTTTTTTGCAACTACATTCAAAGCGGTTTACATATATTCAGGTACTTATTTTGTACCAGGGGCAATGGAGGATTAAGTGACTTGCCCAGAGTCACAAGGAGCTGCTGTGGGAATTGAACTCAGTTCCCCAGGATCAGCGTTGACTGCACTAACCACTAGGCTACTCCTCAACTCACATTTTATACAGAAAGATTCTGCTCAAGATCCAACAACTAAATTATTTAGGACTTTGCTCTTGGGGGAGAATCATCAGATAAAGGTGTTTTTACTTAAAGGTACCCCTTGGTGTGGACTTGCACTTCTTATAGGGCTTTGAAGTGTTTTTGGAGATTTGGGCATCATTTCAGTGAAGGCCTAGGAGCAATTCTGCCTCCCACATTCACAAGAACCTTTAAATGTGTTCACTATTTTCATGTGCCCTTTTGGGGTACTCTCACCCCAACATGAGAACAAGGCCACACAAAGAATTACTAAACACCAAACATATTTGGCAATATTTTTTTTTTTATTTTGTTACATTTGTACCCTGCGCTTTCCCACTCATGGCAGGCTCAATGCGGCTTACATGGGGCAATGGAGGGTTAAGTGACTTGCCCAGAGTCACAAGGAGCTGCCTGTGCCTGAAGTGGGAATTGAACTCAGTTCCTCAGGACCAAAGACCACCACCCTAACCACTAGGCCACTCCTCCACTCCAAGTAGACCACATTGGAAGGATCCAAGACACAATTAGCGGAAATATGTAAAAACGCAATGCATCACAACAAATACTCTAGATAGCCCTATCACCAGTCCCCATCAGGAAGAGGCACTGGGAACTCTTAAAGAACGTTTTCAACAAATACTCCCTGCAGGCGAGTCACAGCGTAGATGACATCACTCGGTCAGTGCTAGACACCTCCAGGAACTCTGTGAGCTCCTGACTATCTAGGATTAGGTGGGAGGGGTATTCCTGGACCTTAGCCTCCATTCTTTAGAAATAGGCGGATAAACTTGCAGCCTTCTATCAGTTGGGCTGCAGCATTCTGAATTAGTTGGAGCTGATGCAAGCTTATTGGAACAACTTAAGATTATGTTCCAGAAGAACCATCAGTTGCTTAATATCCTAGATGCCTGATTCCTGGCTGGTTTCCTTCTGCACTGACTCTTCATATTTAGAAGAAGTTGAATTTGTCAGGAACGAGTGTGCTCCATAGCACATGTTCATTCTACACAGTACAATGTTTCTAGCAAAAAAGGTACCGGTACGCAAATGCTAGGCCACCCTTCAGGGGTGGGGTGATCACTGAGGGACCCACCCCACAATTGCCAGGCCCCCTGCAACCAGTCACAGAATCTATAACAAGGCAGAATTGGTGTGTAGAGCCTGAGCTCTTTCATTAAACCTTGGGGTCCATGGGTCAATTTTAGCAGACAACGGAAAAGGTGCCGGTACTCAGTACCCCCAAGTACCCCCTCAAAAAAAGCCCTGGTTCTACAGGATTTCAAAGTTGGTAGAAGCAATTTGGTTGGTAGATCGTTTCTCTTTCGGTGTCTCCTCCAGACCAGGAAGCAGCTGCACACTCTCCAGGTTCACCGTTGATGCTCTAATGATAAAGAGTAGCCGCTCACCCCTACTGGCTTCAAACAGCTTCATCGTTGCCAAGCTGATCCCACTGCCAGCTCCTCACTATCTGAATGCCTCCAGCTCTATAAGCTCACAGTGCAGCAGGGTGGAAAATCACTGCTCTAAGCTCAAGATAACCTCAACATTCATGGTCATCTTGAACCCCTGTCTGCTCTCACTCTTCCCAAGGAGGACTCAAGAGTGAACGTCATGATGTAGGGTTATGAGACAGAAGTGTCCATCAGCCTCGGGCCTGTGAAGGAGCAGGTGGAATCACTTGCATTTTCGGTCCATAAGGAATTCAGAGTGTTGCCCACAGGACATTCTACTCACAGGCTTCCTGCTTCTGCTATCTTGAACCTGTGATCTCACTTTCAATTGCGCTGTATCCGATGCTGCATTGATAATTGAAGGGTTTGTTTCCAAAACCCTCTAAGTCCAACGCAATTATAGACTCGGCGGGTTTTGAAAATAAGTACATAACATAAGTACATAAGTAATGCCACACTGGGAAAAGACCAAGGGTTCATCGAGCCCAGCATCCTATCCACGACAGCGGCCAATCCAGGCCAAGGGCACCTGGCGAGCTTCCCAAACGTACAAACATTCTATACATGTTATTCCTGGAATTGTGGATTTTTCCCAAGTTCATTTAGTAGTGGGTTCATGGACTTGTCCTTTAGGAAACTGTCTAACCCCTTTTTAAACTCTGCCAAGCTAACCGCCTTCACCACGTTCTCCGGCAACGAATTCCAGAGTTTAATTACGCGTTGGGTGAAGAAAAAGTTTCTCTGATTTGTTTTAAATTTACTACACTGTAGTTTCATCGCATGCCCCCTAGTCCCAGTATTTTTGGAAAGCGTGAACAGATGCTTCACATCCACCTGTTCCACTCCACTCATTATTTTATATACCTCTATCATGTCTCCCCTCAGCCGTCTCTTCTCCAAGCTGAAAAGCCCTATCCTCCTTAGTCTTTCTTCATAGGGAAGTCGCCCCATCCCCGCTATCATTTTAGTCATCCTTCAATTACTGTCAATAATCTATTTTTTTAAGTATTGTTTGTTGCTATGGAGTGTGTTACTTTATAAGAAGTAGTTTCGATTGGTGAGGCATGATGTGGTCTGAACACCTGCCCTATGTTTTTCTGAGGTCTGGGAAGTGCGGATAAGCCATTTTTATCATGGCAATATGAAACAGACGGGTTCACGGAGTCCCTAGAGAGCAGGCTGCTGATAAATTCACTGTGATTACTGCAAGAACATTTTGTTTTTAAGCTGCTATCGGGGAAAACAAAAGATTAACCTTGTGCAAAGGGAGAATTATTTAACCATGCATGCTGTACGTAGAATAAACTGATCTAACCACAGTTTACTAGTAACAATAATCCCTCCACATGGTTTTCTAATTTGTACATTATTTTTATCTGCGGCAAGTTCCAGAAAACCACTTATCAAGGTCTGTGTTCATCACAGCAAACAGCCACATATCTGCCCTCAGCTTTCTCTGCAAGAATGAATTCAAGCTTTGAACGATTGCCAAGGAAGTTCATATATCCCTTTTCTTTTCTTTTTGCTTCTGACACAATTGCAAGTCGTTCAGATTCAAGAGAAAAATAGACCTTCTTAAAGCCTCATTTATTCTAGGAGGTTATTATTATTATTATTTGCTGCATTTGTATCCCACATTTTCCCACCTTTTTGCAAGCTCAATGTAGCTTATATGGGGCAATGGAGGGTTAAGTGACTTGCCCAGAGTCACAAGGAGCTGCCTGTGCCTGAAGTGGGAATCAAACTCAGTTCCCCAGGACCAAAGTCCACCACCCTAATCACTAGGCCACTCCTCCACTGTTGCTACTATTTGAGATACTATTCCACTAGCAACATTCCATGTAGAATCTCAAATAGCAGCAACATTCCATGTAGAATCTCCAGTAGTAGCAACATTCCATGTAGAATCTCAAAGAGTAGCAACATTCCATGTAGAATCTCCAATAGTAGCAACAGAATCTCCAATAGTATCTATTTTATTTTTGTTACATTTGTACCCTGCGCTTTCCCACTCATGGCAGGCTCAATGCGGCTTACATGGGGCAATGGAGGGTTAAGTGACTTGCCCAGAGTCACAAGGAGCTGCCTGTGCCTGAAGTGGGAATCGAACTCAGTTCCTCAGTTCCCCAGGACCAAAGTCCACCACCCTAACCACTAAGCCACTCCTCCTCCACTGTTGCTACTATTTGAGATTCCACTAGCAACATTCCATGTAGAAGTCGGCCCTTGCAGATCACCAATGTGGCCACGCAGGCTTCTGCTTCTGTGAGTCTGACATCCTGCATGTCCTCACAGAAACAGAAGCCTGCGCAACCTTCTACATGGAATGTTGCTAGTGGAATAGAACCTCAAATAGTGGCAAACATTCCATGTAGAATCTCCAATAGTAGCAACATTCCATGTAGAATCTCCAATAGTAGCAACAGAACCTCAAATAGTGGCAAACATTCCATGTAGAATCTCCAATAGTATCTATTTTATTTATGTTACATTTGTACCCTGCGCTTTCCCACTCATGGCAGGCTCAATGCGGCTTACATGGGGCAATGGAGGGTTAAGTGACTTGCTCAGAGTCACAAGGAGCTGCCTGTGCCTGAAGTAGGAATCCAACTCAGTTCCTCAGGACCAAAGTCCACCACCCTAATCACTAGGCCACTCCTCCACTGTTGCTACTATTTGAGATACTATTCCACTAGCAACATTCCATGTAGAATCTCAAATAGCAGCAACATTCCATGTAGAATCTCCAGTAGTAGCAACATTCCATGTCGAATCTCCAATAGTAGCAACAGAACCTCAAATAGTGGCAAACATTCCATGTAGAATCTCCAATAGTATCTATTTTATTTTTGTTACATTTGTACCCCGCGCTTTCCCACTCATGGCAGGCTCAATGCGGCTTACATGGGGCAATGGAGGGTTAAGTGACTTGCCCAGAGTCACAAGGAGCTGCCTGTGCCTGAAGTGGGAATCAAACTCAGTTCCTCAGGACCAGAGTCCACCACCCTAACCACTAGGCCACTCCTCCACTGTTGCTACTATTTGAGATGCTATTCCACTAGCAACATTCCATGTAGAATCTCAAATAGCAGCAACATTCCATGTAGAATCTCCAATAGTATCTATTTTATTTTTGTTACATTTGTACCCTGCGCTTTCCCCTGTGCCTGAAGTGGGAATCCAACTCAGTTCCTCAGGACCAGAGTACACCACCCTAACCACTAGGCCACTCCTCCACTCCATGATAATCGTCATTAGCGAAATAAAAAGAACAAAGTATTATTTCGATTAAGGTAGATGGAATTCATGAGAATTAGAAATAAAGAAATAATTAATACATTACAAGATATGCAAAGAGTAAAATGACAATATGATTAAAGTAACCAATTTAAGGAATTCAGTGTTGATTAGTTCTAATATAGATGTGAAATGAGTTTTTTATGAAGAATTCTTATTATAGGTCTTGTTGAATAAGTTCGTTTTCAGTGACCTCCGGAAAGTTGCTAGATCATGTGTTGTTTTCAAGGTGTTCGGCAGTGCGTTCCAACGTTGTGCGCAGATGTAGGAGAAGTTGGATGCATATAATGATTTGTATTTGAGTCCCTTGCAGTTAGGATAATGGAGGCAGTGGCGTCCCTAGGGCGGCTGACACCCGGGGTGGATCGCCGATGCCCTCCCCCGGGAGCAGCGCCCCCCCCCCCCCCGGGGAAACGCCCCCCCCCCCCCCCGGGTGCATTTTTACCTGCTGGGGGGGTGCCGCGCGCCTGTCGGCTTCGCTCGTTCCCTGCTCCCTCTGCCCCGGAACAGGAAGTAACCTGTTCCGGGGCAGACGGAGCACGGAACGAGTGGCGCTGACAGGCACGTGGCACCCCCCCAGCGGCGTGCACCCGGGTGGACCGCACCCCCCCCCCCTAGGAATGCCACTGAATGGAGGTTTAAGAAAGTACATTAAGAGCTTTTAGTATTTCTTGCTGGTAGGTCTGTCTATAAGGTCTGACATATAAGTAGTAGTAGTATTTTGACTCGTAACCACTTGTAACCACTCGCCTCCACCTACCCTCCTCTCTTCCTTCCCGTCCACATTAATTGATTTGATTTGCTTACTTTATTTTTTGTCTATTAGATTGTAAGCTCTTTGAGCAGGGACTGTCTTTCTTCTATGTTTGTGCAGCGCTGCGTACGCCTTGTAGCGCTATAGAAATGCTAAATAGTAGTAGTAGTAGTAGTAGCCTCTCCGTGGATGATTTTGTGAGCTAAGGTGCAAATTTTGAAGTTGAACATTGGTCTTGACCTTGCAAACGATGAAGTCACTGCGGTGCGTAAGTAAACTCAGGAAAATATATATGAGAGAGAAAAGTTCATCATTAGAAAGGTTCGATTGGTTCAGCAGGTTTCCTTCTTGTGTGGCCTGGCTCCCTGAGGTATAGATTACAGTCCATTAGCCTTACTTTAGGCACGGTTTATAGAAAACGCCCTAGGGCCCGTCCACGCGACTAAACCTAGTCAAGGTAATTTACGCTAAGAAAAACATGATGTCAATTCCGGCAACTAAATTAGGCAAGGAGGGGGTGTATTCTATAACATCAAACATAATTTTTAGGAATGCCCACGATCTGCCTGGTCCATCCCCATGGCCATACCCCCCTTTTTGGAAACTCTCATTACTATTTACGCCCATCTCTTTTACCAGAAGGTGCTGACATCCCGTATCTCACAAGTTTCCTTCTCAGATCTCAGAATCAATGATCAAGGAGGTTTTGGATGGAGACCATATCTTGAAGGACCTAGAAGAATGGTCCTGACATAACAGAATCACAGGGAAGCTCTATCCACACCACAGGAAAACTTAGAACAACTGTTTCGCCCACCCAGAGTGGATGCTGTTGTGACCGGTGAACAGGAAGACAGCTTTTCTAGTGAAGGAAGGGCCTTGGATTCTGAAGGATTCTCAGGACAGGAAGATGGACATTCTCCAAAGGGAAGCCTATCAGGCTTATTTTCGAAAGAGAAGGGCGCCCATCTTCCAATACAAATCGGGAGACGGGCATCCTTCTCTCAGGGTCACCCAAATCGGCATAATCAAAAGCTGATTTTGGACATCCTCAACTGCTTCCCATCATGGGGACGAGCAAAGTTCACGGGGGCGTGTTGGCATCGTAGCGAAGGCGGGACTGGAGCGTGATCAGGAGATGGGCGTCCTTGGCCGATATTGGAAAAAAGAAGGGCGTCCCTGTCGAGCACTTAGCCGACTTTAATTGGTCCATTTTTTCTTGTGATCAAGCCGTGAAAAGGTGCCTGAACTGACCAGATGACCACCGGAGGGAATCGGGGATGACCTCCCCTTACTCCCCCAGTGGTCACCAACCCCCTCCCACCCTAAAAAAAAAACTTTAATTTTTTTTTGCCAGCCTCTATGCCAGCCTAAAATGTCATACCCAGCTCCATGACAGCAGTATGCAGGTCCCTGGAGCAGTTTTAGTGGGTGCAGTACAGTTCAGCCAGGCGGACCCAGGCCCATACTCCCCCCTACCTGTTACACTTGTGGTGGTAAATGTGAGCCCTCCAAAACCCACCCAAAACCCATTGTACCCACATGTAGGTGCCCCCCTTCACCCCTTAGGGCTATGGTAGTGGTGTATAGTTGTGGGGAGTGGGTTTTTTTTTGGGGGGTTTGGGGGGCTCAGCACCCAAGGTAAGGGAGCTATGCACTTGGGAGCAATTTGTGAAGTCCACTGCAGTGCCCCCTAGGGTGCCCGGTTGGTGTCCTGGCATGTCAGGGGGACCAGTGCACTACGAATTCTGGCTCCTCCCACAACCAAAGGGCTTGGATTTAGTCATTTTTGAGATGGGTGTCCTCAGTTTCCATTATGGCTGAAAACCGGGGACGACCATCTCTAAGGTTGACCATCTCAACATTTAGATCGACCATCTCTAAGGTCGACCTAAATGTTGAGATTTGGGCGTCCCCAACCATATTATGGAAATGAAAGATGGACGCACATCTTGTTTCGATAATACGTGTTTCCCCGCCCCTTCGCCAGGACGTCCTTAGAGATGGTTGCCCTTAGAGATGGTCGTCCCCGTTCGATTATACCCCTCCATGTGTCCTCTGCTGTTGGTGTTCTAGCAATAATAGTGGACCACATAACAATGGGCTCTGTGGCCCACGTTCTTTGGTGGATCCATCAAATATCGAAGAGTCCCAATGTTGTATATCTGGAATCGGGGGCAATTTTTATTTATTTATTTATTAGCGGACATTCTGTATCATTTTATCTGCTTCAGTTCTAGGACTGTAGCCTCAGTAGTGGCGAGGAGGTGGTTGTGAGTCTGCAATCGGTCAGTTGATTCAGTTTCCAAGGCGCGTCATAGTAAGTTGCCTTTGGTAGTGTGAACAAGCCTTGTTGCCTTGAGCCTTTAAACACACAGCCAGACTACAAAGGTATGTCGTACAGATCCAAAACACAACATAAGCCTGTCTTCCCTCACAGGCTGACAGCTAAGTTTACAATATATAAAAAAAACCACTTCACTAATATCATGTTCAGCTTCCTTTACTAGCAAGACTTATAATTCAATATCAAAATTCTCACAAAAAATGGAAGAGGAAAAAGCCTCAGACAGTGCAGGACATTTCATTCCATTGTTAATAAACGACCCTGCCACATCGATTACAGACATAAAAAACCTCATCCCCATTAATATTCAAATTTAACATATTTTTCAAATAATTAGCAAGTTATGCTTCTGGATTTTGGTCTGAAGCTTCAGCGCACTGGTCATGTGGCTTCCCACATTTAC
Source organism: Microcaecilia unicolor (assembly GCF_901765095.1). Lineage (NCBI taxonomy): Eukaryota > Metazoa > Chordata > Amphibia > Gymnophiona > Siphonopidae > Microcaecilia > Microcaecilia unicolor. Next base: position 527,253,488 of record NC_044033.1, read on the forward strand.
AAATATCTTCTTTGTAAATCCAGCACTAAATGTACTGGTTTGCGAAGGTGCTGGAAGGAAGACTTGCAGCAACCTATTTCTTGCAAGCTGTGGGAATTGCTTTGGAAGTCCCTTTTCAGGCGCTCTAACTCTTCTACCATCACGCAGTCTATGTACTTCTTTCTGCATAGATCCCTCTGGACGCCGTATAAGTTGCATGTTATTAACCCCTCTAGTCCAGCTGTCTGTTGGTCTTGCCACTCCCAAACGGGTACTCTCAGGCATCTTATATTTGACTGTGTGTGCCTTCACAAGTACTGGTCAGAAATCTGGTCCCAGCTGGTAGCCATTTTTCCCCTCCCTGGTTCCATCTCTTATCAATTTGCGATTCTTCGGGAACAGTCCTTTGGGGGTCAGTTAACTCCTAGTGAGGGGGCTCCTGTTGGTGCCATGGTCTCTTTGGCATTGAAGGTGATCTTCTCTCACTGGAAGTCCTTACATCAGGCAACTTATCAGGAATGGTGGAACTCATTGCTCCAAATGTACAAATTCGGATTACATCTGGCGAAGAAATCTTCTCGCTTCGCTTCCTATAGGGAAAAATGGCTGCCACTGGTGTCCTATTTTGCTTCGGTACAGAGATAAGCACTGAGGTTGATGTATTTTGTGGCCTATGCATGCTCCATGTCTGGATTTGTATCCTCCAGCACCCCCCCCCCCCCCACTCCTCCTTTTTTTTTTCCCTCCACCTCCTCTTTCTTCCCCCTTTTTCTTAATGTGTTTCAAGTTGTGGATAGTTGTTTCTTGAATATGAGCTCCAGTTTTGCCATGTTTGTAACTGTTGCTTGTTGAACTGTGGTGAGCTCCTGCTTCAGGGGGAGAAAAGTGTTTAGGATGCTGCAAAAGAAAACCAAAAATAATTTTATACCTTATTGGAAAAAAAAAACAGTAGCAAAACACTTACTGCTCATCCCACTTAATACCGTAGCTGAGCACGTTCAAAATGGCAGCTCGACGTCTTTCCAGTCGGATTTAAAGTAACAACCAGCCAATCAGAAAACTTCTTATATTATAAACAGATGAAAGGTTTTATGTTCTTATTAGAGAATGACACAGGGACGGGGACCTGCAATAACCGCGGGGATGGGGACGAGGACAAATCCCATGGGGATGGGGACAGAGCTCATGGGGGTGGGGACAAACTTTGTCCCTGTGTCATTTTCTACTTTGAAGCCTGTTAATTACTGGACTGTTATTTATGTTTGAGTGATTCAGACAATATTTTGATTTTTTTTTTTTTTTTTTAAAACAAGCAAACATACTGGCCACAACTAGCAAGATTTGCATGGGGGATCCTGTACATCCTGCTACCAGCACATCTTCTAAGAAGACATCTTCTACTGAAGGAAGGATTGTGGAAGACAGGAGAGCTAGATTGAATCCTGAGATTGTTGATGACTTCTTATTCTTCCACAGATTAAAAAAATCATAACAGTGCTTCATAGGGCATATTTCTCCCCTCACGGGTTGTATTTTGTACCCCTGGACATTTTAACAGGGTGGGTTAGGATTCCTTGGGATAGTGGAAGTCAGCTATTGCTGGGTTTTGAAGGGTAGAGGGTGGTGGTGGTTGGAGGGTTTATTATAGTTGCTCATTGTTATTATTGTTTTCTATTTGTAATTTATACACAACAGTTGCACAGTATATTGTTCCTTTTTATACTTTAATAAAAAGATTGAAATATAAAATCATAATTGTTCGAGGCTTCTGCAGATGAGGACAGAGCCCATAGGGATGGGGACGGGGTGGGGACGGAGACAGACTCGAGGACAAACTCTTTCCCCGTGTCATTCTCTAGTTCTTATGCCCAGGGCTACCAAGAGACAAAGCCAGGCCCCCTGCCCCCCTCCCCACACTTATAGAGATGAAGCCCATGTTAGTAAAATGGAGGAAGTCTCTTTCCCTTCTCTGAAGAACTGGTTATCTGAGTTATATGAAAAGGCCGGCAACCCAACCTACCAACCTCTAGAAGCACTAGTTATTTATTTATTTATTGTCAAATGTATATACAATAACAAGCATCACAATATTTCGTATCCCATATTTATTTATTTCGCTGCATTTATATCCCACATTTTCCCACCTATTTGCAGGCTCATATTCCAGCTTTATTTGATATAATGCCAATCTCAATATTATAATAAATTAGTCTAATGTGGGTGTGTGCAAACCGATCGAACATGTTAGAGCACCGGTCTTGACATCCACAGGTGGCCGGTTCAAATCCCGCTGCTGCTCCTTGTGATCTTGGGCAAGTCACTTAACCCTCCATTGCCTCAGGTACAAACTTAGGGGCCCTTTACAAACTACTACTTATCATTTCTAAAGTGCTACTAGACGTACGCAGCGCTGTATACTTGAACATGAAGAGACAGTCCCTGCTCGACAGAGCTTACAATCTAATTAGGACAGACAAACAGGACAAATAAGAGATAAGGACAAAGAATAGCAAGATTCCATGCAGAATCCCAAAGAATAGCAAGATTCCGGAATCCCAAAGACTACTACTACTACTTATCATTTCTATAGCGCTACTAGACATACGCAGCGCTGTACATTTTAACATGAAGAGACAGTCCCTGTTCGACAGAGCTTACAATCTAATTAGGACAGACAAACAGGACAAATAAGGGATAACGACAAAGGGTAGCAAGATTCCGGAATCCCAAAGTCTACTACTACTACTACTTATCATTTCTATAGCGCTTCTAGACGTACGCAGCGCTGTACACTTGAACATGAAGAGACAGTCCCTGCTCGACAGAGCTTACAATCTAATTAGGACAGACAAACAGGACAAATAAGAGATAAGGACAAAGAATAGCAAGATTCCATGCAGAATCCCAAAGAATAGCAAGATTCCGGAATCCCAAAGACTACTACTACTACTTATCATTTCTATAGCGCTACTAGACATACGCAGCGCTGTACATTTTAACATGAAGAGACAGTCCCTGTTCGACAGAGCTTACAATCTAATTAGGACAGACAAACAGGACAAATAAGGGATAAGGACAAAGGGTAGCAAGATTCCGGAATCCCAAAGTCTACTACTACTTATCATTTCTATAGCGCTTCTAGACGTACGCAGCGCTGTACACTTGAACATGAAGAGACAGTCCCTGGTCGACAGAGCTTACAATCTAATTAGGACAGACAAACAGGACAAATAAGAGATAAGGACAAAGAATAGCAAGATTCCATGCAGAATCCCAAAGAATAGCAAGATTCCGGAATCCCAAAGACTACTACTACTACTTATCATTTCTATAGCGCTTCTAGACGTACGCAGCGCTGTACACTTGAACATGAAGAGACAGTCCCTGCTCGACAGAGCTTACAATCTAATTAGGACAGACAAACAGGACAAATAAGAGATAAGGACAAAGAATAGCAAGATTCCATGCAGAATCCCAAAGAATAGCAAGATTCCGGAATCCCAAAGACTACTACTACTACTTATCATTTCTATAGCGCTACTAGACATACGCAGCGCTGTACATTTTAACATGAAGAGACAGTCCCTGTTCGACAGAGCTTACAATCCAATTAGGACAGACAAACAGGACAAATAAGGGATAAGGACAAAGGGTAGCAAGATTCTGTGCAGAATTCCAAAGAGTAGCAAGATTCCGGAACCCAAATAATAGCAAGATTCCGGAATCCCAAGGACTACTACTACTTATTTCTAAAGTGCTACTAGACGTACGCAGCGCTGTACACTTGAACATGAAGAGACAGTCCCTGCACGATAGAGCTTACAATCTAATTAGGACAAACAGGACAAACAAGAGATAAGGGAATATTAAAGTGAAGATGATAAAATAAGGGTTCTGAACAAATGAATAAGGGTTAGGAGTTAAAAGCAGCATCAAAAAGGTGGCCTTTTAGCTTAGATTTGAAGACGGCCAGAGATGGAGCTTGACGTACCGGCTCAGGAAGTCTATTCCAGGCATATGGTGCAGCAACATAAAAGAAATGGAGTCTGGAGTTAGCAGTGGAGGAGAAGGGTGCAGATAAGAGAGATTTACCCAGTGAATGGAGTTCCCGGGGAGGAATGTAGGGAGAGATGAGAGTGGAGAGGAACTGAGGAGCTGCAGAGTGAATGCATTTGTAAGTCAGTAAGAGGAGTTTGAACTGAATGCGGAAACGGATAGGATAGGAAGGGAAGCCAGTGAAGTGACTTGAGGAGAGGGCTAATATGAGCATAACGACACTGGCGGAATATTAGTCGTGCAGCAGAATTTTGAACAGATTGAAGAGGAGAGAGATGGCTAAGTGGGAGACAAAGCTCTTACAAAGGCATGCAAGGACCTATGCATGTCCAGCACAGACTAAATCAGCATTACCGCCCTTGTACCGTATGCCCCAGGCGGTAATTGCGAATTTGGTGAGCACTAAAAACGTGGTAAAATATTTTCTATTGGCAGTGAGTGCGCGCTGAATGCTTACCGCCTGGGTTACGCATGAGACCTTACAGCTAAATCAATTGGCGGTAAGGTCTCAGGCCAAAAATGGATGCGCGCTGGTTTTCATTTTGCAGCCCATCCATTTCCCGGCCACTTTAAAAAAAGACCCCTTTTCCAGGATGCAGTAAAAATTGGCCCAGCGTACATCCAAAAGACATGCTCGCACTGCCACAGGCCACTTTTTGCCGCAGCTTAGTAAAAGGGCCCCTAAGATTGTGAGCCCTTAAGGGACAGGTAAATACCCAGCATACCTGAATGTAACTCACCTTGAGCTACTAAGTATTGCCATACTGGGACAGACTGAAGGTCCATCAAGCCCAGCATCCTGTTTCCAACATTAGCCAATCCAGGTCACAAATACCTGCAAGATCCTGAAAAAGTACAATACATTATCCAATAAATAAGCAATGGATTTTCCCCAAGTCCATTTTAATAATGGTCTATGGACTTTTCCTTTAGGAAGCTGTCCAGACATTTTTTAAACCCCTCTAAGCTAACTGCCTTTACCACATTCTCTGGCAACACATTCCAGAGTTTAATTACACGTTGAGGGAAGAAAATATTTCTCTGATTCATTTTAAATGTACTACTTTGTAGCTTCATCGCGTGCCCCCTAGTCCTAATATTTTTGGAAAGAATAAACAAGCTATTCACGTCTACCTGTTCCACTCCATTCATTATTTTATAGACCTCTATCATATCTCCCTTGACCCGTCTTTTCTCCAAGCTGAAGAGCCTAGCTGCTTCAGCTTTTCCTCATAGGGAAGTCTTCCCACCCCCTTTATCATTTTTGTCGCCCTTCTCTGTACCTTTTCTAATTCTACTATATCTTTTTTGAGATGCGGTGATCAGAATTTAACAGAATATTTGAGGTGTGGTCGCACCATGGAGCGATACAAAGGCATTATAACATCCTCATTTTTGTTTTCCATTCCTTTCCTAATAATACCTAACATTCTATTTGCACACTGAGCAGAAGGTTTCAACGTATCATCAACGACGACACCTAGATCCCTTTCTTGGTCTGTGACTCCTAACGTGGAACCTTGATAACGTAGATATAATTTGGGTTCCTCTTTTCCCACATGCATCACTTTTGCACTTGCTCACATTAAACGTCATCTGCCATTTAGACGCCCAGTCTCCCAGTCTCATAAAGTCATCTTGCAATTTTTCACAATCCTCTCGCGATTTAACAACTTCAAATAACTTTATGTCTTCAGCAAATTTAATTACCTCACTAGTTACTCCCATCTCTAGGTCATTTATAAATATGTTAAAAAGCAGCTGTCCCAGCATAGACTCCTGGGGAACCCCAGTATCTACCCATCTCCATTGAGAATACTGACCATTTAACCCTACTCTCTGTTTTCTATCCTTTAACCAGTTTTTAATGCACAATAGGACCCTACCTCCTAACCCAAATGTTGGTGATTGTTTAAATAAAAAGTTTACTATTCTTCAGACAGGTTTTTATGAGAATGAGTATCTCCATACAAATATGAAGGACAATGCCAGTCACAGTTATATCCCAAACCCAGTGCCCCTCCAACTCCATTCATACCAGAGGATGGTCTGAGCCTTCCAGGAGCCCAATTTCAGCTCAAGCAAGTGGAACAAAGAAAGGCCTGCATTATAAAAAAAAATGTAGTTAATGTGTAACAGGGATCTGGACAAGCGAGTGTAATTGGGCATTCATATTTTTGCAAACTGATTGATTTTAACCCTTCTGATTTCCTTATATTCTGCTGTTCCATGTTTGGAGATGGCTAATAAAGTTATTTTATTCCACAGTACTGTAGAGACCCCTAGTGGCTGTACCAGGTAATGGATGGCCTTTTTATAGAAACAGACACATGACGGCAGATAAAGGCCAAATGACCCATCCAGTCTGCCCATCCTCTGTAACCCCTAACTCTTCCTTTTCCTAAGCGATCCCACATGCTTATCCCAGGAACAGTCCTCGACTCCACCACCTCCACCGGGAGGCCATTCCACGCCTCCACCACCCTTTCTGTGAAATAATACTTCCTTAGGTTACTCCTAAGCCTATTCCCATTATGACATCACAATATGAGCTCTGGTTACCAGAGACTGAAACTCTTCACACTAAGGGGGGAAAGTAAGCCAAGAATAGGACAATTGAGCCATTGTGACATCACTGATGAGGTTGGCTCTTAGGCATTGGTGGAATGAGGCATTATGACATCACAATCTCAGCTCTGGTTACCAGAGACTGAACCACACTAAGGGGGGAAAGTAAGCCAAGAATAGGACAATTGAGCCATTGTGACATCACTGATGAGGTTGGCTCTTAGGCATTGGTGGAATGAGGCATTATGACATCACAATCTCAGCTCTGGTTACCAGAGACTGAAACACTAAGGGGGGAAAGTAAGCCAAGAATAGGACAATTGAGCCATTGTGACATCACTGATGAGGTTGGCTCTTAGGCATTGGTGGAATGAGGCATTATGACATCACAATCTCAGCTCTGGTTACCAGAGACTGAAACACACTAAGGGGGGAAAGTAAGCCAAGAATAGGACAATTGAGCCATTGTGACATCACTGATGAGGTTGGCTCTTAGGCATTGGTGGAATGAGGCATTATGACATCACAATCTCAGCTCTGGTTACCAGAGACTGAAACACACAGGGGGGAAAGTAAGCCAAGAATAGGACAATTGAGCCATTGTGACATCACTGATGAGGTTGGCTCTTGGACATTGGTGGAATGAGGCATTATGACATCACAATATCAGCTCTGGTTACCAGAGACTGAAACACACTAAGGGGGGAAAGTAAGCCAAGAATAGGACAATTGAGCCATTGTGACATCACTGATGAGGTTGGCTCTTAGGCATTGGTGGAATAGAAACATAGACACATGACGGCAGATAAAGGCCATATGACCCATCCAGTCTGCCCATCCTCTGTAACCCCTAATTCTTCCTGTTCCTAAGCGATCCCACATGCTTATCCCAGGAACAGTCCTCGACTCCACCACCTCCACCGGGAGGCCATTCCACGCCTCCACCACCCTTTCTGTGAAATAATACTTCCTTAGATTACTCCTAAGCCTATTCCCTCATCTTTGTCATATGCCCCCAGTACTTTTCAGAATATTTATTTATTTATTATTTATTTATTTGGTACACTTGTATCCCACATTTACCCAGCTTGTGCGGGCTCAATGTGGCTAACAAAGTTACAAGATAATTACATAATACAGCAGAATATAATAGGAATAGACTTCCTGAGCCCCTACGTCTTGCCCCGTCCTTGACCATCTTTAAATCTATTTATTTATTTTATTGCATTTGTATCCCACATTTTCCCACCTTTTTGCGGGCTCAGTGTGGCTTACAATATGAAATGAATGATGGAAATACAATTTGTTACAAATTGGTTATGGATTACATTGTGCAGAATTATGCGAAACAATCGAAGTGTCGTTAAGGAGTGCAACAGTGGAACACAAACATTGCAACATTGGAAGGAGACAATGGGAGCTTAGACAGCAATATTAAGGCATAAAAAACATATGGCATACATATTTCTGTGAGTAAAGGTATGAGTGATGTGAGATTACGGGGGATGAGAGTTCAGAAGTGGATGTATGATGCATTAATGAACAGTAAGTGTGGACTTTATGTGTTGAAAGCCCACCTCTTTAACATTGCTTTTGACTCGTAACCACTTGTATCCACTCGCCCCCACCTACCCTCCTCTCCTCTTTCCTCTACACATTAATTGATTTGATTTGCTTAATTTAATTTTTGTCTACTAGATTGTAAGCTCTTTGAGCAGGGACTGTCTTTCTTCTATGTTTGTGCAGCGCTGCGTACGCCTTGTAGCGCTATAGAAATGCTAAATAGTAAATACAGTAACGAAAGCAGCTAAATAAGAGAATACAGATGGGAAAACAGGAACAACAAAAGGGAAGCAGACATAAGGCAAAAAGCAGGACATCAAACAAAGCAGAAATAGGGGTTTAAAGAGTATTGTGGTCTTTGGGATAGACTTTACTAAACAAATAAGTTTTTGGTAATTTTTTAAATGTCGGGTGATCCGTTGTCTCTTTCAGTAGTCTCGGCAAAGCATTCCAGGAGTGTGGGCTGATGTACGCAAAGGAAGAAGCGTAGATTGACTTGTACTTTAGATTCCTGCAGGAAGGATAGTGCAGAAGACGAAGCTCTCAGAGTACAAATGTCAGTTGCTTACCTACAGCACCCACAACCTGCGTCCAGATCTTACACTGAGATTTCTGTCAGGGCAACTCAGCCGTCTATCCACTTTCAGTCAGTAAATGAGTAGAGAGATGTGGTAGCCGTGTCAGTCCACTTTTAAAGGTAATCAATAGAAATAAAACATAGAAAAGAAAATAAGATGATACCTTTTTTATTGGATACACCTTAATACATTTCTTGATTAGCTTTCGAAGGTTGCCCTTCTTTGTCAGATCGGAAATAAGCAAATGTGCTAGCTGACAGTGTATATAAGTGAAAACATTCAAGCATTACTATGACAGTAAAATAGATACCATTGGAGATTCTACATGGAATGTTGCTACTCTTTGAGATTCTACATGGAATGTTGCTACTCTTTGAGATTCTACATGGAATGTTGCTATTCCACTAGCAACATTCCATGTAGAAGGCTGCGCAGGCTTCTGTTTCTGTGAGTCTGACGTCCTGCACGTATGTGCAGGACGTCAGACTCACAGAAGCAGAAGCCTGCGCGGCCACATTGCTGATCTACAAGGGCCGACTTCTACATGGAATGTTGCTAGTGGAATAGCAACATTCCATGTAGAATCTATAGAAATCAAACAAAATAAAACATGGAAAAGAAAATAAGATGATACCTTTTTTATTGGACATAACTTAATACATTTCTTGATTAGCTTTCGAAGGTTGCCCTTCTTCCTCAGATCGGAAATAAGCAAATGTGCTAGCTGACAGTGTATATAAGTGAAAACATTCAAGCATTACTATGACAGTAAAATAGATACTATTGGAGATTCTACGTGGAATGTAGCCATTCCACTAGCAACATTCCATGTAGAAGGCTGCGCAGGCTTCTGTTTCTGTGAGTCTGACGTCCTGCACGTACGTGCAGGACGTCAGACTCACAGAAGCAGAAGCCTGCGCGGCCACGTTGGTGATCCGCAAGGGCCGACTTCTACATGGAATGTTGCTAGTGGAATAGCAACATTCCATGTAGAATCTATAGAAATCAAACAAAATAAAACATGGAAAAGAAAATAAGATGATACCTTTTTTTATTGGATACACCTTAATACATTTCTTGATTAGCTTTCGAAGGTTGCCCTTCTTCCTCAGATCGGAAATAAGCAAATGTTGATAAATAACATATATAAGTGAAACATGAAAGCATTTCAGTGACAGTCTAACAGGATGAGGTTGAGGTGGGTTAGGTGAGAGAAAGGGAGATATGCATGTTGATAAGAGGTTGACAAAGCAGTAGAATTTTATGGTTTACTAGTAAAAAAAGGCCCGTTTCTGGACCCAATGAAACGGGCGCTAGCAAGGCTTTCCTGTGGCCCCCCCCCCCCACCCGTCGTCGATGTTGGGGCATTGCTCCGCCTCCGCCCTCAACGTCATAATGTTTGACGCCAGGGCGGTGAATTGCTCCGCCTCCGCCCTCAACGTCATAACGTTTGACGCGAGGGCGGGGCCCAGAGACTGTGATTTTCGAGGCTTCAGAGCTTCGAACATACGAACCTTGGCTTCAGTGACGTCAGAAGCCAATAGAACGTTGAGGGTGAGTTTTATATATATAGATAATGGGCTAGAAAACCCAGATCTTTGTTAAGTCCTGTCTGGTGGGTGTCAAAATATTTAATCATTTTAACTTCAAAGTCTTACGTTCCTCTATTGTTTTGAAGTTTCCTTTCAGTATTCTTACCATAAAATCTCTGGTGCAGTGTTCTGGTTTTGTAAAGTGCTGCCCCACAGTCAGTAAATGAGTAACCAGCTTTAGCTAAGGGGTAAAGATGACTGGGGAAGACAAAGGAAAGCCACCTTGCTAACAGTCGGCCAAGAGACTGTCACACAAGTGTCGACGTCCATAAGTCCTCACAATGTGATACTTGTATTCAGGGGACAACCTTTACTTTCCAGAATTGGGAGGTTTCTCCTTAGCAGTGAGGTCATTGTATGAGGAGAGACCTTAAACTGGAGGAAAAACTGAATGTTATATACATTCATCCCAAGGGCAGTTTCCTGTCTTTGGCTGCCTAAGCCATCGTATCACCCCCCATGCTTTTCTGTGATGTGGTTGGCTAGGCCAGAACACTACTAACCATGTATAACAAGGGGCATTTTCGATGCGACGTCTAAATCTGATTTTGGATGTTTTGCGAAAAACGCCCAGAAATCCAGTAGTGAACATGGCCATTGTCAAACCAGAAAAATGTCCAACTTTTTCTTTCAAAAATGGCCCTTTGCTAGACATTTTTTGTGCTCAGTGTGTCTATCCTTTAGGACCATTTTTGGACAAAAAAATAAGTCCAAGGGGAAAAATGCACAAAAACAAGTCATTGGGATATTTGGTGAGTGAATTTATTGGGGGTTCCTGGGTCCCCTTAATTTAGGTTTATGTGGGGAAGGCTGTTAACGACCCCATCTGACTCCAATCATTGAACCTAGGAGCCCCCAATAAATTCAGGAGCTAGCATTCTTAGTAGACTGGCCATGCTGACATCCCAACGGAGCAGTGGGGCACCATAGGGGACACTGGACTTCGCATAAACAGTTCCAGGTACCCATCTCACCATTACCTCCTTATATTTAATTATTACATTTGTACCCCGCGCTTTCCCACATATAGCAGGCTCAATGCGGCTTACATAGTAAAAAAGTAAATAGAATTACAAAGTCTTAAAGGAGATTATATGAATTATTGTAAATATATTAATAGTAGGGTAAAGGATAAGTAAATTGAGCATTTGAGCGTAGAGGGGAAAGAAAATGGGGAGGGAAGGTTATGAAGGATGGGAAGGAAAAGATAGGGGGTGAGGGTGGGGAGAATGGGAGATGTGGTGATGGTATTGTATGGTATTGTATGGTCAGCCCTCCAAAACCCACCAAAAACCTTCTGTACCCAACTATACACCACTCCAATAGCCCTTATGCCTGCAGGTGTCACCTATGTGTAGGTACATTAGGTATTTAGGGTTTTTTTTGGAGGGCTCACAGTTTCCACCACAAGTGTACCAGGTAGAGTGGGATGTGGGCCTGGGTCCCTTTCTCTACAATCCACTGTTCCTGGGAATGTCCATCATCTCTGACGCTGTCATAGAGCCTGGTATGTACTGTCACATCTTAGAGGGCTGGGATAGGGTCAGTGACCACTGGGGGAGTAATGGGGGTTATTCATAAATCCCTCCAGTGGTCATTTAGGGCACCTTTTGGTCACTTAGGGGCCGTTTTACTAATCCGTGTAGGCGTCTACGTGTGCCCAACGTGCTCCAATTCAGAATTACCGCCCAGCTAAAGCGTGGCCCGGGCGATTTTTTTAACACATGTCCGTTTCCACATACAGTTCAAACTCCTCTTATTGACCTATAAGTGCATTCACTCTGCAGCTCCTCAGAACCTCTCCACTCTCATCTCTCCCTACATTCCTCCCCGGGAACTCCGTTCACTGGGTAAATCTCTCTTATCTGCACCCTTCTCCTCCACTGCTAACTCCAGACTCCGTTCCTTTTATCTTGCTGCACCATATGCCTGAAATAGACTTCCTGAGCCGGTCCGTCAAGCTCCATCTCTGGCCGTCTTCAAATCTAAGCTAAAAGCCCACCTTTTTGATGCTGCTTTTAAGTCCTAACCCTTATTCACTTGTTCAGAACCCTTATTTTATCATCCTCACTTTAATATTCCCTTATCTCTTATTTGTCCTGTTTGTCTGTCCTAATTAGATTGTCAGCTCTGTCGAGCAGGGACTGTCTGTTCATGTTCAAGTGTACAGCGCTGCGTACGTCTAGTAGCGCTTTAGAAATGATAAGTAGTAGTAGTAGTCTTTGGGATTCCGGAATGTTGCTACTCTTTGGGATTCTGGAATCTTTCTACCCTTTGTCCTTATCCCTTATTTGTCCTGTTTTTCTGTCCTAATTAGATTGTAAGCTCTGTCGAGCAGGGACTGTCTCTTCATGTTCAAGTGTACAGCGCTGCGTACGTCTAGTAGCGCTATAGAAATGATAAGTCGTGACCGGGGAGGCCTGGGTTTACCGGATCTACGTCGGTATAATGCGGCGGCAATGCTGCGACTTATTTATGAGGGAGTAGGGGGGTGTCCGCGATTTCTACCTAGGGAAGGATTCGAAGATTGGAGCCACCCGTGGACTTTTCTTAATTTACTTCATTTGGGCACTAGTGGGAATCCTCAGATCACTAATAAATTAGAATTTTTAAAACCAATGCGGAGAGCGTGGATATGGTGGAGACGACAACAGCAACGATCCCCGGATGCTTCCCCATATCTTAGCATGATGGGTAATGTAGCATTTCCAGAGGGTTTGGGATATTCGGTGTTCTCTAAATGGGGAGATAGAGGATGTAGGATTCTGGGTCAGCTTGTGGATGAAGAACAGAGGATTTTCTTCACCTTCGACCAAGTAAAGGAGAAATGGGAGGTCCCAAACAATAACTTGTTACAATATTTGCAGGTTCGACACTATTGGTCCTCTCTGAGGGGGAAGTATGGTGATGGGTGGTCATGGGGCCTGATGGATAAAATCTTATTACAGATACCTAGCAAGGCCAACAGCTTGTCCACTTGGTATAGGGTATTAACCATGAATGGGCCCATGGGGGGTATGGAGATTGGTGAATAAGTGGAATGAAGATCTTGGGACTCAGTACACGGGAATAGATTTTGGGAAACATTTTTCCCTTATCTTTAGAATGGTCAAGGCCGCAGATCTACAGGAGACACAATATAAGATCCTACACAGAGCATATATCACTAGGGCGAAAGGGGCTGTTATGGGATTGTGGAATGACAATAGATGTAGTAAATGCGGTGGAGCAGGGGGGAATCTCCTCCATTCCTTTTTGGAGTGCCCGGCTCTGGGGATTTGAAATGAGGCATTTTTTTGACCTAAATACTACAGTACATAGAACCTTGGAGTGGGACTATGCGACTCTATTATTGGGGGACCAATCCTTATTGGTGACTCAAGGACTTAGATTCCCACAACGACGACTTATTTATGTGTCGTTGTTGTTGGTTCGGAAAATTATCTTGCACTATTGGATATCCTCGGAAAGGATAACGGGGGAGCTGTGGAAGGCCAAAATGAGGGAGGTAGGCAAATACGAGATCCAGAGTTTTCGTAGTTCACCTACATTGATCAATCGCCAATATGCTTATTTGTGGGCTTCCTGTCTAAACAGGTTGGGCTAGGAGGGGGGAGGGGGGATCTAGGTTATGAGGGTGCAAGGGGTTGGATGTTGTGGATGGACATGCATGATTGGTGAGGTGGACTATGTGTGATTGGATGATAGGGGTAAAATGAAAACTCAATACAGAAGGATTAGGGGCTCCTTATTACAACGGACAACATATTGCACAAGTTTATGTACGGGTTTACTTAATTATTGCAGTTGTGTATACTTGTTTGATGAATGAGCTGTTGTATTACATATCTTTCTCTGTTACGTACAACAATTTTGTATTGAGAATAAAACAAATAAAGAAAAAAAAAAAAGAAATGATAAGTAGTAGTAGGTACATGTCCCCTACGTGTGCTGGAAAATATATTTTATTTTCCGGGCGCGCGTCGCTAACTGGGCAGTAATTGGCAGTGTACGCGCGCAGATGATTACCGCCCAGTTAACGTGTGGGATATTACCGCTAAGTCAATGGGTGGCGGTAAGGTCTCGGGCCCAAAATGGACGCACGCGCCAATTTTTATTTTGCTGCATGTCCATTTTGGGCCAAAAAAAGAGGCCGTTTTTGCAGGTGCACTGAAAAATGGACCTGCGAGCATCCAATACACACGCCTACAACAACGCAGGCCATTTTTCAGCGTACCTTAGTAAAAGGACCCCTTAGTCATGACTGAGACAGGCCTAGCCAAAAACATCTTCATTGTGGCCCTAAACGTTTTCGGTTTGTTCCATTATCACAGAAAAACCCCTCCGAGAAAAACTGCGCTGGCTTCCAATCAAAGAACGCATTACCTTCAAAATCTGCACCCTGGTCCACAAAATCATCTACGGCCAAGTCCCAGGATACATGACGGACCTCATAGATCTACCAATCAGATACATAACCAGATCATCTCGAACACACCTAAACCTCCACTAAACCAAACTGCAAAGGACTTAAATACAAAGCAACCTATGCATCCAGCTTCTCCTATATAAGCACACAACTATGGAACGCACTACCTAAAGCTGTGAAAACAACCTACGACCACCTAAACTTCAGGAAATCACTAAAAACCAACTTGTTCAAAAGGGCATACCCCACCGACCCAACATAAATACCTACACTCGGCAACGCAGCAAACCCAAAGCTCGTAATGGACACTACATAACCTTTCCTCGTCCCGACCCCCATTGACCTGTAACACTTGTACTTTTCTATGCCCCTCAATATCACCTTGCATTTCTTTCTCTACCGGACAAGGCGAACGCCTTTACGGTACTATGTAAGCCACATTGAGCTTGCAAATAGGTGGGAAAATGTGGGATACAAATGTAACAAATAAATAAATAACTTTTGGTTCCACCTATGTCCCACCCAAAACACGCCCCCTTGAAATCTGGATGAACTGTGGAGCAAAACGTTTATAATCGGGGTGTTGAAAGTCGCAACTTGGACGTCTTTGAGAGAAAAATGTCCTTCTGCCGCCTTATTTTTGGACTTTTTTGGTTTTGAAAAGAGGGCCTTAAAGGCATCAGAGGCAAAAGGAGGCCTCTGAAGGAAGGAAAGTCGACCGTTACGGCCTATCCTGGAAAAGGAGAGAAATCAGAAGACTACCTGGGGGAGTAGATGCAGGAGCACCGGGGGTTCGAGGGAAAAAGCACCTGTAACCAGTGCCGTAGCGAGGGCTAACGGCACCCGGGGCGGGTCGCCACTGTGCACCCCCCCCCCCCCGGGTGCAGCACGGCGCGACCCCCCCCCCCTGGAGCGCATTGTTACCTGCAGGAGGGCCGATCCGCCCCGAGTGCACGTCACTCGGAGCTGCGTCGGCCCTGCTGGTTCCCTGCTCTCTCTGCCCCGGAACAGGAAGTAACCTGTTCCGGGGCAGAGAGAGCAGGGAACCAGCGGGGCCGACACCCCCCGAGCGCGTGCACTCGGGGCGGACCGCCCCTCCCGCCCCCCCCTTCTTACGCCACTGCCTGTAACTGGTGCTTATGAGAAGACTAGATTCCCCATGTACTGAGGAGAATCTGGTAAGTGAAGAACACGAGTTTTCTCACCTCAAAAGTAGAGTGTGACTTCCACTGTTCTATACACTTTCACTATCTTATCTAATTAAAGATTTTCAGTAAACTACTGTAATCCCCTCAGGGGTATATCCAGACCTCGCGGTGGGAGGGGGCCAGAGTCTGAGGTGGGGGGCACATTTTGATCTGCTGCCCCCTCCGCCGCCTCGCTGTCCCCCCCTGCCGCTCTGCTGTTTCCTCCCCCCCACTGCTGCAGGAAATACCTTGGCTGGCTTAGGTCCCCAACCCCCACCAGCTGAAGCCTTCTCCAGCGCCAGCAAAACCAAGGGCCCAGAGGAAATTTGGGGGGGCCCAGGCCCCCATGTAGCTACACCACTGAATCCCCTGATAAACTGAGTTTGGCAATTTCCCTAGGGGATTACTAGACTGCTGTAGAACTCTCCAAACTCACTGGGGGGGGGGGGGGGGGGGGGATGGAGAGCAGTAATGGATGGGAGGTAGAGAGTTCGGCCCAGGGGGAGGATTTGCAAAGAGTAACTAGCAGTAGGTGTCATAGTGGGATGGCGTTGGAAGGTGACAAAAGGGATGGGATTAGTGAGCACATGGTCTTTGGTTGCCTTCACCCCCACCAGGACCTGTGAGGAGAGGAGGGGAGTCCTGGATAGGCCCAATCACCTAAGGCTGAATAAAAAGGAGGTTTTTAGCCAACAAAAGGATTAATTGGAGTGTGAGGAGTGCTCCAGTTGGGTAGTAAATTCTGCTTGGGATCTTTTTGTACATGACTTCATAGGGCGGCACTTTTTTCAACACTAACACCATAGGGTGGTTGGGGAGCCATATGAGATAGGGGTGGAGGGGTGTGTAGGATTAGCCACACGTTAAATTTCTCTATGTAAAAGCAGGGGAGGAACAGCCCCCCCCCCTCCCATACCGTTCACGCTAGTTCTTTTCTGTGGAGGATGGCTTGGAAAAGGGATGGGGTGGTGGTGGAAGTTTTGCTTATCTGTAACTTTTTTCTCTAGCTCTGGGGCTTGTGGTCTTAAGAACAGCTCTGTTACCCTCTCTTGAGCACAACCTAGGGGCTTCTGCCTGTAAAAGGAGGCTACGGACGGACGGAGAACAAGGTGGGGGCCGGTGGCAGATGCAGAGAGTGAGAGGTTGGCTTATCTGTAACCTGAATGTTTCTCAGGTGAACACACTGCTAAAAGCAAAATACAGCATTCAGATTGTCTGAGGCTGTCCTTTTAGAAGCAAAGCTGGGATTTCCTGTGTTTTAGCTTAGGGGCAGAGCTGAGAATAGCTGTAAATTGATCTCACAGTGAAGGAGTGTGGTAGCCGTGTTAGTCCACTCTTAAGGTTATCAATAAGTACATAAGTACATAAGTAGTGCCATACTGGGAAAGACCAAAGGTCCATCTAGCCCAGCATCCTGTCACCGACAGTGGCCAATCCAGGTCAAGGGCACCTGGCACGCTCCCCAAACGTAAAAACATTCCAGACAAGTTATACCTAAAAATGCGGAATTTTTCCAAGTCCATTTAATAGCGGTCTATGGACTTGTCCTTTAGGAATCTATCTAACCCCTTTTTAAACTCCGTCAAGCTAACCGCCCGTACCACGTTCTCCGGCAACGAATTCCAGAGTCTAATTACACGTTGGGTGAAGAAAAAGTTTCTCCGATTCGTTTTAAATTTACCACACTGTAGCTTCAACTCATGCCCTCTAGTCCTAGTATTTTTGGATAGCGTGAACAGTCGCTTCACATCCACCCGATCCATTCCACTCATTATTTTATACACTTCTATCATATCTCCCCTCAGCCGTCTCTTCTCCAAGCTGAAAAGCCCTAGCCTTCTCAGCCTCTCTTCATAGGAAAGTCGTCCCATCCCCACTATCATTTTCGTCGCCCTTCGCTATACCTTTTCCAATTCTATTATATCTTTTTTGAGATACGGAGACCAGTACTGAACACAATACTCCAGGTGCGGTCGCACCATGGAGCGATACAACGGCATTATAACATCCGCACACCTTGACTCCATACCCTTCCTAATAACACCCAACATTCTATTCGCTTTCCTAGCCGCAGCAGCACACTGAGCAGAAGGTTTCAGCGTATCATCGACGACGACACCCAGATCCCTTTCTTGATCCGTAACTCCTAACGCGGAACCTTGCAAGACGTAGCTATAATTCGGGTTCCTCTTACCCACATGCATCACTTTGCACTTGTCAACATTGAACTTCATCTGCCACTTGCACGCCCATTCTCCCAGTCTCGCAAGGTCCTCCTGTAATCGTTCACATTCCTCCTGCGACTTGACGACCCTGAATAATTTTGTGTCATCGGCGAATTTAATTACCTCACTAGTTATTCCCATCTCTAGGTCATTTATAAATACATTAAAAAGCAACGGACCCAGCACAGACCCCTGCGGGACCCCACTAACTACCCTCCTCCACTGAGAATACTGGCCACGCAATCCTACTCTCTGCTTCCTATCTTTCAACCAGTTCTTAATCCATAATAATACCCTACCTCCGATTCCATGACTCTGCAATTTCTTCAGGAGTCTTTCGTGCGGCACTTTGTCAAACGCCTTCTGAAAATCCAGATATACAATATCAACCGGCTCCCCATTGTCCACATGTTTGCTTACCCCCTCAAAAAAATGCATTAGATTGGTGAGGCAAGACTTCCCTTCACTAAATCCGTGCTGACTTTGTCTCATCAGTCCATGTTTTTGTATATGGTCTGCAATTTTATTCTTAATAATAGCCTCCACCATCTTGCCCGGCACCGACGTCAGACTCACCGGTCTATAATTTCCCGGATCTCCTCTGGAACCCTTCTTAAAAATCGGAGTAACATTGGCTACCCTCCAGTCTTCCGGTACTACACTCGATTTTAGGGACAGATTGCATATTTCTAGCAGTAGCTCCGCAAGTTCATTTTTTAGTTCTATTAATACTCTGGGATGAATACCATCAGGTCCCGGTGATTTACTACTCTTCAGCTTGCTGAACTGACCCATTACATCCTCCAAGGTTACAGAGAATTTGTTTAGTTTCTCCGACTCCCCCGCTTCAAATATTCTTTCCGGCACCGGTGTCCCCCCCAAATCCTCCTCGGTGAAGACCGAAGCAAAGAATTCATTTAATTTCTCCGCTACGGCTTTGTCCTCCTTGATCGCCCCTTTAACACCATTTTCGTCCAGCGGCCCAACCGACTCTTTGGCCGGTTTCCTGCTTTTAATGTATCTAAAAAAATTTTTACTATGTATTTTTGCTTCCAACGCTAATTTCTTCTCAAAGTCCTTTTTTGCCCTCCTTATCTCCGCTTTGCATTTGGCTTGGCATTCCTTATGATCTATCCTGTTACTTTCAGTTGGTTCTCTTCTCCACTTTCTGAAGGATTGTTTTTTGGCTCTAATGATTTCCTTTATCTTACTGTTTAGCCACGCCGGCTGACGTTTAGTCTTTTTTCCCTTTTTTCTAATACGTGGAATATATTTGTCCTGAACCTCCAGGATGGTGTTTTTAAACAGCATCCACGCCTGATGCAAGTTTTTTACTCTGCGAGCTGCTCCTTTCAGTCTTTTTTTCACCATTTTTCTCATTTTGTCGTAATCACCTTTTCTATAGTTAAACGCTAGCGTACTTGATTTCCTAGTTTCACTTCCTTCAATGCCAATATCAAAACCGATCATATTATGATCACTATTATCAAGCGGCTCTCGTATCGTTACCCCCAGCTAGCAACAAAACTTAGAGTAAAAAAATCTGGCGTTTGCTTTTTTCACTGTGAGATTATCAATAGAAATCAAACAAAATAAAACATGGAAAAGAAAATAAGATGATACCTTTTTTATTGCACATAACTTAATACATTTCTTGATTAGCTTTCGAAGGTTGCCCTTCTTCGTCAGATCGGAAATAAGCAAATGTGCTAGCTGACAGTGTATATAAGTGAAAACATTCAAGCATTACTATGACAGTAAAATAGATACCATTGGAGATTCTACATGGAATGTTGCTACTATTGGAGATTCTACATGGAATGTTGCTATTCCAGTAGCAACATTCCATGTAGAAGGCTGCGCAGGCTTCTGTTTCTGTGAGTCTGATGTCCTGCACGTACGTGCAGGAAGTCAGACTCACAGAAGCAGAAGCCTGCGCGGCCACATTGGTGATCTACAAGGGCCGACTTCTACATGGAATGTTGCTAGTGGAATAGCAACATTCCATGTAGAATCTATAGAAATCAAACAAAATAAAACATGGAAAAGAAAATAAGATGATACCTTTTTTATTGGACATAACTTAATACATTTCTTGATTAGCTTTCGAAGGTTGCCCTTCTTCGTCAGATCGGAAATAAGCAAATGTGCTAGCTGACAGTGTATATAAGTGAAAACATTCAAGCATTACTATGACAGTAAAATAGATGCTATTGGAGATTCTACATAGAATGTTGCTACTATTGGACATTCTACATGGAATGTTGCTGCTATTGGAGATTCTACATGGAATGTTGCTACTATTGGAGATTCTACATGGAATGTTGCTGCTATTGGAGATTCTACATGGAATGTTGCTACTACTGGAGATTCTACATGGAATGTTGCTACTATTGGAGATTCTACATGGAATGTTGCTATTCCACTAGCAACATTCCATGTAGAAGCCTGCGCGGCCACATTGCTGATCTACGAGGGCTGACTTCTACATGGAATGTTGCTAGTGGAATAGCAACATTCCATGTAGAATCAATAGAAATCAAACAAAATAAAACATGGAAAAGAAAATAAGATGATACCTTATTTATTGGACATAACTTAATACATTTCTTGATTAGCTTTCGAAGGTTGCCCTTCTTCGTCAGATCGGAAATAAGCAAATGTGCTAGCTGACAGTGTATATAAGTGAAAACATTCAAGCATTACTATGACAGTAAAATAGATGCTATTGGAGATTCTACATAGAATGTTGCTACTATTGGACATTCTACATGGAATGTTGCTGCTATTGGAGATTCTACATGGAATGTTGCTACTATTGGAGATTCTACATGGAATGTTGCTATTCCAGTAGCAACATTCCATGTAGAAGGCTGCGCAGGCTTCTGTTTCTGTGAGTCTGACGTCCTGCACGTACGTGCAGGACGTCAGACTCACAGAAGCAGAAGCCTGCGCGGCCACATTGGTGATCTACAAGGGCCGACTTCTACATGGAATGTTGCTAGTGGAATAGCAACATTCCATGTAGAATCTATGGAAATCAAACAAAATAAAACATGGAAAAGAAAATAAGATGATACCTTTTTTTATTGGACATAACTTAATACATTTCTTGATTAGCTTTCGAAGGTTGCCCTTCTTCGTCAGATCGGAAATAAGCAAATGTGCTAGCTGACAGTGTATATAAGTGAAAACATTCAAGCATTACTATGTCCAATAAAAAAGGTATCATCTTATTTTCTTTTCCATGTTTTATTTTGTTTGATTTCTATTGATAATCTCACAGTGAAAAAAGCAAACGCCAGATTTTTTTACTCTAAGTTTTGTTGCTAGCTGGGAGGGAGTGGGGAGGGGGGGCACAAAGCAGTTGTATTCTGCCTTTCCAAGGGTCTGCAGAGAAAACCAGCTCGGCTCTTACAAAACCAGATCCCCTGGCATTTTTTTCTGTCTCACTTCAGCCTTTTAAGTAATGATCTCTCTTGAAAACAGGAGGGGAGCCAGCTCTTGCATTCTTATGTAAGCTAAAAGCAAGGAGGATGGTTGGTTTATTCTTGTTTTATTTTAAAACCTAAGATGGCTGTCATTCAGTAAAAACAGTTTTAAAAGTAAGCACAAGCATTTTTGAAATAAAAAAAAATGATAAGAAAAAGAAAACAAAAATGTCTATTTTCTTTCCTGTGAGAATAAAAGGTTAAGGTGTGAATGCGCGACTAGATTCTGCCAAGGCGGTAGGGTGCAGTGTCGGGGTTTTTTGACGTCACTTCCTATCACGTGATCCCGTCCAAGATGGCAGCTAGTAGTGAAAACAGGAAGTGACGTGATGCATACGGTGGTGGCTGCCATCTTGAAAAAGGGGCATGGCTATAACATCATTTCCTGCGACATCACCAAAAGGGGTTGGGGTGGGGCTATGCAAATAGGTGAGGCAAGGGGCATAGTCATGCAAAAGGGGCAGGGTTTGGGTGGGATCAAGACGCCATATCTGGTGATGCTATCACTGGGGGCGGGGAGTGGACGTGGCTTGGGCACGGCTTGGGTGGTGATGTCATCAAAAGGGGTGGGAGTGGGCATGGCTGTGGCATGTCCTCACTTCTGATTGGCTGAAAATCGGAAGTGGGCATGGCAGCTGTCAAATTTGATGAAAGCTATGGACATATACTACTAACGTATAAGTTGAAGCTTTTGGATTATTTGGCTTTGTGTGATAATGAACATAACAACTATTATAAAATTAAGATCACTTCTGCTAAACACGAAAAATCCAAAATCCCAGGAATAACATGTATAAAATGTTTGTACGTTTGGGAAGCTTGCCAGGTGCCCTTGGCCTGGATTGGCCGCTGTTGTGGACAAGATGCTGGGCTCGATGGACCCTTGGTCTTTTCCCAGTGTGGCATTACTTATGTACTTATGTACGATCCGAAGGAGTTATTTGCGACTGTTAAATTTATGACTTGTGATCAAGAGAAGTGTGTTTAAGGTGTGGGCCCAAATCCTGATGAATCTGCACAGTATTTCATAGAGAAGATTAAGTTAATGGAGGAAAAACTAGGTAAGAAATAAGAGAATGAAGTGGGCTCTTTTGACTCAGTTGTCTCTAGTAATTGGGTTTCTTTTAGTATGGTTGAGCATGCATTAATCGTGCTCATTGTGCGGAATCTGAAACCAACTAAATCTGTAGTAGATCCTTGTTCTTCGATTGTTCGTAGTCAAATTGCTGAATTGGTTAATGCTCCACTATCTATGGAGGGTTTTGCAGATGTTCATTCAAAGCGGCAGTCGCAGATCACCTCCCTCCGTGTCCCGCCCTCGTCTGATGTAACTTCCAGTTTCTGCGAGGGCGGGACACAGGGAGGGAGGTGATCTGCGATTGCCGCTTTGAATGAAGGGGGCCCGGAACCGTAGAGGCAGGCAGGTGAGACCGGGGACTGCAGCACCAGCGGCCTGATCCCGGCACCGGGCCCCCCTTGGAGACCCGGGCCTGGGGAATTTTGTCCCCCCTGCCCCCCCCCCCTCTTGGCAGCCCTGGAAAGGGGTCCCACAAGGGCCGGCTCCGTCTGCTCTGCTTTTTAATATTTACATGTCATCCTTGGGGCAGGTGTTTGGAGATGTAGTAGCGAGTTAAAAGGATGTATACTAATAGCATACAATTTGTTTCCGTTACAATCTGAGGCAGAGGTGAATTTGAAATTGCAACTTTTCATGACTAATATTAGTGCTTGGATGCAGGATAACAAGCTGTTGTTCAATACGCATAAGAATGAAATTTTGTTAGTAGTAAGGCACTTATTTTTTTCTTTGTTGTAGGGCCGAGGGCCGACGATCCCTGTTAAGTCCACCTTGAGAAGTCTTGGAGTTATCTTGGATTCACATTGGGCAAGTGATGAGATGGCTGAGGGGGGATGTGATTGAGGTCTACAAAATCCTGAGCGGTGTGGAGCGGGTGGAGGTGAATTGATTTTTCACTCATTCAAAATGTAAAAGATCAGGGGGTACGCAATGAAATTGCATAGTAATACTTAAAAAAAATAAGAGGAATGATTTTTTTTTCACTCAAAGAATAGTTAAGTTCTGGAACTCGTTGCCGGAGGATATAGTAACAGCAGTTAGTGTATCTGGATTAAAAAAAAATTTGGACAAGTTCCTGGAGGAAAGTCCATAGTCTATTATGGAGATTTATTTATTTATTTTATTGCATTTGTACCCCACATTATCCCACCTATTTGCAGGCTCAATGTGGCTTACAGAGTGTTGTTATGAATAGTCATGACAAGATCTTAGATACAATCGGTAGTAAGCAGAAGATGTATAAGGGATTAGAGAAGGAAGTGTTAGATAGGGTGGTGTAAGAGGTGTATTTTGATACTTGGGTGGGTTGGGTGGTGATTTGTGTCGTTAAGGGTTCTTTTTGTAGGCTTTGTTGAAGAGATGTGTCTTCAAAGATTTGCGAAAGTTGATTAGATTGTCCATGGTTTTCAGGGCTGTGGGTAGTGCGTTCCATAGCTGTGTACTTCTGTACGAGAAGGTAGTGGCGTATGCCTGCTTATATTTAAGTCCTTTACAGCTGGGGAAGTTTAGGTTGAGGAATTTGCGGGCTGATCTTTTGGCGTTTCTGGGCGGTAGGTCCACTAGGTTTAACATGTAGAGTGGGGCATCT
Source organism: Microcaecilia unicolor (assembly GCF_901765095.1). Taxonomy (NCBI): domain Eukaryota; kingdom Metazoa; phylum Chordata; class Amphibia; order Gymnophiona; family Siphonopidae; genus Microcaecilia; species Microcaecilia unicolor. The sequence goes on from NC_044033.1 coordinate 527,277,822, forward strand.
GCGTGAATTATATTGTGTACGGTCGTGCAGATCTTAAACTCAATGCGTTCCTTGAGAGGGAGCCAGTGAAGTTTCTCTCTTAAGGGTTTCACACTTTCGTATTTGTTTTTTCCAAATATGAGTCTGGCTGCGGTATTCTGGGCTGTTTGGAGTTTTTTAATAGTCTGTTCTTTGCAGCCAACGTACAGAGTGTTACAGTAGTCCAGATGACTTATTATCATTGACTGTACCAGGGTATGGAAAATGTTTCTCGGGAAGAAAGGTTTTACTCTTTTGAGTTTCCACATCGAGTAGAACATCTTTTTCGTCGTGTTCTTCACGTGGGTATCAAGTGTGAGGTTTCGATCGATGGTGACTCAAAGATTCTTAAAATTTTCTGAAATGGGAAGAGTGCAGTATGGTGTAGTTTTGGTGGAGTAGTTGTTTGTGTTGAATTGGGAAGTAAGTACTACACATTGAGTTTTTTCTGCATTGAGTTTTAGCTGGAATGAATCTGCCCAGGAGTGCATGATTCGGAGGCTTTGGTTGATCTCGTTGGTGATTTCGTTTAGATCATGTTTGAACGGGATATAGATCGTGACATCGTCTGCATAAATGTATGGGTTAAGGTTTTGATTAGCTAAGAGTTTGGCTAATGGTATCATCATTAGATTGAAAAGAGTTGGTGAGAGGGGGGATCCTTGAGGAACTCCGCATTCCAGTATCCATGGAGGTGATCTTTCAGCATTTGTTGTTACTTGGTAGGATCTGGTGGTGAGGAATCCCTCGAACCATTTGAGAACTGTGCCTCCGACTCCGAAGTATTCTAGTATATGAACATGGGGGAAGCCACTGCATGCCCCAGGACTACTAGCATGAAATGTTGCTACTAATTGGGTTTCTGCCAGGTACTCATGACCTGAATTGATCATAGTTGGAAGCAGGATACTGGGCTAGATGGACCATCGGTCCGACCCAGTATGGCTGATCTTCTGTCCTATCTGCACATGTTGTTGAAACTGAGTACCGTGTTGGAAAGGTATGATTTTAGAACTGTTGTAAAGTCGTTGGTGTTGTCCAGACTGGATTTTTGTAATGCATTGCATTTAGGGTTGGCAGGAACACGCTGTAAGGCATTGCAAATGATACAAAATTCTGTAGACAGATTGACTTTTGGAGTTATGAAATGTGCACGTCGCCACTGTTGCAGAAATTACGTTGGTTGCCCATGAGATACCCTATCAGTTTAGTGCTTCAGTGTGTGAAGGAAGAGCGGGACTTGGGGGTGATTGTGTCGGATGACCTTAAACCTTTCAAACAGGTAGAAAAGGCGACGGTCAAAGCCAGAAGGATGCTTGGGTGCATAAAGAGAGGCATGACCAGCAGGAAAAAGGAGGTGATAGTGCCGTTGTATAAGTCTCTGGTGAGGCCCCATTTGGAGTACTGTGTGCAGTTCTGGAGACCGCACCTATGGAAAGATATAAACAGCATGGAGTTGGTCCAGAGGGCGGCTATGAAATTAGTAAGCGGTCTTGAATGCAAAAATTATAGGGACAGGCTTATGAATTTCAACATGTATACGGTGGGAGAGAGGAGACATGATAGAAACGTTTAAATATCTCAAGGGCATTTATGTACAGGAAGAGAGCCTTTTTCAAATGAAGGAGAGCTCTGGAATGAGGGGGCATAAGACAAAGTTAAGAGGGAATAGGCTTAGGAGTAACCTAAGGAAGTATTATTTCACAGAAAGGGTGGTGGAGGCGTGGAATGGCCTCCCGGTGGAGGTGGTGGAGTCGAGGACTGTTCCAGAATTTAAAAAGGCATGGGATAAGCATGTGGGATCGCTTAGGTACAGGAAGAATTAGGGGTTAAAGCCCACCTCTTTGCTACTGCTTTCGACTCCTAACCATGACTCTCTTACTCAACACCCTCACTTATCACCCCTACCACTGCAATTTCCCCACTCCTAGCTGTCTGTTCGTCTGTCCAATTTAGATTGTAAGCTCTGTTGAGCAGGGACTGTCTTTTCATGTTCATCTGTACAGTGCTGCGTAAGTCTAGTAGCGCTATAGAAATGTTTAATAGTAGTAGTAGTAGTATGAGCCAAGTATAGGACAGTCAAGCCATTGTGACATCACTGATGAGGTTGGCTCTTAGGCATTGGTGGACTGAGGCATTATGACATCACAATGTCAGCTCTGGTTAAATCACCGCAGCTCCTCAGTACCTTTCCGCTCTCATCTCTCCCTACACTCCTCCCCGTGAACTCCGTTCACTGGTGAAGAAAAGGTTGCCGCCACTTTTGTAGAGAAGGCTAGACGATATTTAATATAAACAGTGTATTTACAATTTTTCTGCATAGCTCAATGGGCTATTGCAGGAAGCATTTTTTGATAAGCAATATACAAGCCAGAATGAATGATCAAAACAAAGCAATGTAAAGCAAAGAAATCAGAATGCTATATGCAGAGAGAGAAATCTATATACAGACAAAGACAAATTCAAAATGCTTACTTATTTCTTTGTTCCCTCTCTTTTTATACCGGGCCTCTGACTAATTCTCTCATACAACATTCCTGTGCAAGTCTCTGAATACCACAAACTGTTAATCATGGGCAGAACATATGCTGCATCTGGTTCCCATTATCGGCCCCCCCTTTCTTGCCAGACTTTCTGGAGCCGTGCCTTTTTGGCTGATGTGGGCCTCATCATGTCCCAGGAGGTTTAGTGTTAAAACAGCTTGTTGTAATCATGGAGCCTTCCACTCCGCATTTTTCATACTTTTATTCAACAAATCTTTCATACTTTTGTTCAACAAATCCTCCCTTTTGAGGCCTGGTATTCCAGGACTCAAACATCTGTTTCAGCTCCAGTCTGTTGTTTCCTTACCTCCCTTCTAAATCTCCTCCCCCTTTGTTTGTGGCATTCAGTTTCTGCACGCTTTTTCAATATTTTTGGCTGACATATTAAAGTTCTATTTATTCTGAATTTCAGTTATCATTGTTATTTTAAAAACATCCTGGCACATCTTTGCAAACATGCTAATACATGTTGCATTAAACAGATTTAATTGTACTAGGGTACAAAATTTATATCTCTTGAGGTATATAATTTATAGGACAGTGAGCTTCATCAAAGGGAAGTACACTGTCATTCATTCTTACTTTTCATTAGCTGATGTGGCATTAACAATTACACAAATTAAAAGCATAACATTCATTGAATCAGTTGTTACAACATTCTGCGTGTAAGTGCACTTTATCGGGGGAATGTGTTCAGTTGTCATACTATTAATCAGACACCAACATGATGTCTGTGGGTACTTGTCCATAAGCAAGGCTTGCTTATAAATAGTCTCATTTGTCCAATGAAGGTTTTCATCATCTCTTACACAGGTATTATTGGGATAACAGACATGATTTTATCATTGTAGTCCCATATATCATAGTTGGCAAGGACAAGGATGATGTCAGTCAGTGGGCACATATGATACAATCAGTCAAATTCAACATCTTGGCCACTGTAACAAGTCTATTATCATATGTGTTCATTGTCCATTAACAAACAACAACAGTCCAATACCATCATGTTTAGGGACATGATGTTTGTTTATTCTTTGTCCATTTCAATGTTATTAATTCGTCGAATATCTGCTAAATGTATCCAAGAAGTATGACCTTCCAGACAGGCAGCGGTCTGAGTAAGGGCCGTGATAGCAAAAGGCCCTACATACACAGGATCCTTCCATGTTTTATGTGTAAAGTTCTTTCGTAGCACTAGGTCACCTACTTTAAAAGCACAAACATCATTAGTAGTCCCTGCCTGTGATGTTACATTTGTTCGGATCATATCACTTGTCAGGTTCAACATAGGTTGTAGCTTTTGCCAGTACTGAGCTGTGCTATCAGTACTTGCTGTCTGCATCGGGAAAAAAATGACGTCCTGTCTGAATTTGGAATGGGGTCAATTTAGTACGCCCATTAGGTTGGGCCCTTATAACCATCAAAGCTAATGGTAACAAATCAAGCCAGGTATATGGTTTACCTGCTGTTTCCTTGTTTAAAGCCTTCAGTAATACTCTCAATTTAGTTTTTAAAATACCATTGTAGCGTTCCACCAAACCATTGGAGGTGGGGCGATATACTGATACCTTTCTGTGTGTTAAACCCATAATCATTGCCATTTCTTTCAAAACACTGTTATTAAAATGCGTCCCGTTATCAGAAATTATTCTAGACGGACACCCATGTCTTGGCATAATATGAGTTACCAGGCATTGTACCACTTCATGTGCTGTCTCCCTTTTACATGGAAATGCTTCTACCCACCTTGAAAAAGCATCCACCCAAACTAACAAATACCTTTTTCCCTGCACTGGAACAATCATATCGGTAAAATCAATATACCATTCTTTTGCTGGGCCTTCTGGTATTGGAAGTGTCCCAGGCGATATTTTAGGACCTCGTTTAGGTATGTTAATATTGCATACCATGCAATTTTGCACAACCTGTTGAATCAGGTTATCAATTTTTAAAGTCCAAAATCTTTGCTCAAATTGTTGCCTCATTGTTTCCTTATTCCAATGCATGGTTGCATGCCACTCAGCCAATACCTTAATCACCTGGCTCATTGGCATACAAGGTAATCCTTCTTCTGCATTAAACCATTCACTTCCCAATTTCATACATCCTCTCTTCAACCATTTTTCACTTTCCTGTCCCTCTGGCTGCCACATTTCAATCTTATCTACATTCGTAAGTGGCCCTTCCTGTGTCTGTCTAGTATTATACAAAATCTTTTCACTTTGCTTAACCACCTCCGTTGCTGCTGCATCAGCCATTGCATTACCTAGTGCTTCAAAGGTTGGCTTTTCAGTGTGGGCCGGGGTCCACACAACTGCAGTTTTTCTACCTTCACGTTCCCTTCTTGCCAAAATTTCAAACAGCAATTTCCAATATGTGTAATGTTGTAGATTTTTACCTGCACTGGTTATCATCCCCCTACGCTGCCATTTTAATATATGATACTGTAGTGAACTTGCAACATAACCACTATCAGTATATATAGTGACATTTTGAGTCATATCAGTGTGTTGTAAGGCCGTAATAACGGCTAAAAGTTCAGCATGCTGTGCAGTCTGGTTAGGAGGGGTTTTATATTGTACTTGCATTATCTTTCTTAGATTCTCATCTACCTGCACGCAGGCAAAGCCTGCAACAGTCCTTTCACAAGCTCCATCTGTAAACCATATTAACCCATCAGATAAGGGTTCAAAAGTAAGACAGTGAAATGTAGGGATTTCTATAGTATCAATCTCACCCTCTTGATCGACAGGAAAAAGCAGATCTATCTTATTTCTCTGTTCTTTAGTTAATGGTATTATTCTTATATCTTGTCCTAAAAGTACTGCTTGATATTTTCCAAATCTAGTGGCTGTCAATGCTGTTTGGCTAGGGCTCAACAGCGTTTTAATCGTGTGGTTAGTATGTATTACAATAGGAACAAAAGGCATTTGTGCTCTCCACTTGCCTACTGCAGCCACTATAGCTGTCAGTAACTTTGGTATTTCTTTCATTCCTTTTTCCACATGATTAAAAGAGCCTGACAAAAAAGCTACTGGTGCATTTACTTCATTGTTTTGATTAATCATAGCTGCCCAACTATTTCCCATGTCTTTTACCCATAGATGCACAGGTGATTGGATATCTATTACTGCTAACGGTCCTGGAGATAACAAATCCCTCACAATCTTAGCTAATATTATCTTATCCTGCTCTTCCAATACAATTAATGTATTCTTTGGTGTAGCTGCGGGCAGTTTCAAATGTTTATACAGTCTCATTACTTTTTGTGTATAATTTGGTATCCATTGTCTGCAGTAATTTAACATTCCCAAAACAGCACGTAACTGGGTAACTGTTTGCGGTACCGGAGTTTCATTTAAAATAGATATAACTTCCGGTATAATGACCTTATGTTCTGCTGAAACATTTTGTCCTAAAAAGGTGACAGTAGACTGAGCTATAACACATTTTTCCCTGTTACATTTATATCCTAACTCTCCTAATAACAAAAATAATTTTCTAGTCCACTCTAGGCATTCTGCTTCAGTCTCAGCAGACAGTAGAATATCATCTACATAGACAAACAATGACACCGTGTCAGGCAAGTGACTCCTGAAATCCTTTAAATCCATCATTAGTTGTTTTGAGAATACCGATGGACTATCAGTAAAGCCTTGAGGCATCCTAGTCCACCTGTATGCCTCATTCTGTACTATAAATGACGTCAAATCCCTAGACTCTGGATGAAGAGGTATTGAAAAGAATGCATTAGACAAGTCAATAACAGTGTTATATGCATATATATTCTGAGTGTGCAGAAGTGTAGCAGGATTTGCACAAATCGGAAATTGATTTTTTGTAACCTCATTTAGCTCTCTTAAATCATGTACTATCCTTACATTGTTTTCCCCTTTCGGGACAGGAAACAATGGGGTATTATACGGGGATACTGAAGGTTCAATAATACCACATTTCAATAATTTATCAATGTGTTCCAAGGTTTTGGATACTAATTTAGGTCGTATGGGGTAAGGGTCTTGCTTCGGCCCCTTTGCCCCTTCTATTAATTCTATCTTATGGGGTTTTGCATTTACGGCTAGTCCATATGGTGAATCACTTGTACTCCAAATATGTTGTGGTAATTCTTCCATAACCCTTACTTTATTTTCATTATTCAACTGCTGGACCATAGTGAGCAAACTTGGTATTTCTTTATTTCCAAAATCTAAACACAATCCTAATTGAGACAACAAGTCTCTACCACACAAATTTACTGGGCAATCAGGTGCCACTAAGAAGGGTACCACAGCCTCCCTTGAACCGTGCGGTTGGCATTCCAAGCGCACCAGAGTCGGTTCCGTTAGCCTTTTTCTTTGTTCTATCCCCGTAAATCCCACTGTTGTTCTATACTGATTTGAAAGCTTAACTCCCTGCGGTTTTGCACATAACACAGAGGTACTCGCCCCTGTATCTATCAAAAATCTCACAGGAGTTCCATATTTGCCAATTGTCAATGTAATAAAGGGTTCCCTTGTGTCTAACCTGAAAATCATTCCCTCTTCCTGACACGGGTTTGCTTCCAGTCAATAGCATTGGTCTGGAATATTCTGCCAAGTTGGAAAAGCATTTACAGTACCCTGTCTCTGTACTGCAGCCCCTGGTCCCTGTGATTGCGTCGCTGGCTGCTGTATTGCAGTCTGCGGGGCACTCACAGGCATCCCTATTACTTGTGGCATCAATCCTTGCTGCGTTTGCATTTGTACTTGGGGCATTCCTGCATTCTGATAATATTCTGACGCATAGTGACCAAATTGCTGACAAATCATATTGTTCAGATGTTATTAGAGATTTTAAATCACCTCTTTCCCTATTAGCCCTACACACAGAACTAGCTAGGACTGTGACTAATTTAAGCCAGATGATCTCTTAACACTGCAGGAATCTCACTTAAAAAAGAGTCAAACAAAGTTAAATTGCAAAGACATTCCACATAGAGAACTAGAACTCATTAATTAAACAGAATAACACATATTTTAAAATAAACAGAGATCACCTTATAAGACAAAATCAAACTTATTTAAATCTAATCTAAAACAATCTTTTAAAAGGAACAAAAAAAATTTCAGTTCTTTCAGACCTTTCTAACCGTTAGCTTAGCAACAGCCAGACACCGAGAAATCAAAAACAGATGACATTCCTCAACCTTCAGGCTGAACCAAAGGCTGCTTTTTTTTTCTACATCTGCATTCTAAGCTTTTCTTCTTCTTTTTATTTTGTTGTAAGTATTCCAGGAGAGATAATAATTTTGGACGATCAAACGATCCATCCTGAGACCAGCTCAAAACAGAATCTTTTGCATCACATTTGATCCATTTCTCATGTTTCTCTTCAATCTGTTTTTTTTCTAACGGGAATAATTCTATGACATGCTGCAAAGGGGAGCATTTTTTTGAACTATCTAAATCTAAATACATAGCATATACAGGAGGCTGTTCTTTCTTATCTGCCCCTTTCCCTTTCATTTTATTCTGACTATTACAATTTCTCCTATAGAGCCACAACCTACAAAAATATACTACTGCACCTAAACCAAGAAAATATACAAAACAGAAAACTACAAAGCTAAACAAATATACTACTAATGTCCACAATGTAAGCTTACTCACGCGTCTTCTTATTTCTCTTTTTAGCAAGCCCAGGAGTTATCACCTGTATGTCCACGTCAATAGTTTGATCAATCCCACTTCAGTGGTACACAGTAATCAGGCGTAAACAACGCTTGCTCTCTCAAAATCCTGTAAAAAACTTCATTAACAACACACACTTAATTTGTTCTTCGTCTCGCCTTCTCTTTTCCGTTTGCGGCCTACTCCTGGCTGGCTCGCCACTTTGAAGAAAAGGTTGCCGCCACTTTTGTAGAGAAGGCTAGACGATATTTAATATAAACAGTGTATTTACAATTTTTCTGCATAGCTCAATGGGCTATTGCAGGAAGCATTTTTTGATAAGCAATATACAAGCCAGAATGAATGATCAAAACAAAGCAATGTAAAGCAAAGAAATCAGAATGCTATATGCAGAGAGAGAAATCTATATACAGACAAAGACAAATTCAAAATGCTTACTTATTTCTTTGTTCCCTCTCTTTTTATACCGGGCCTCTGACTAATTCTCTCATACAACATTCCTGTGCAAGTCTCTGAATACCACAAACTGTTAATCATGGGCAGAACATATGCTGCATCTGGTTCCCATTATCGGCCCCCCCTTTCTTGCCAGACTTTCTGGAGCCGTGCCTTTTTGGCTGATGTGGGCCTCATCATGTCCCAGGAGGTTTAGTGTTAAAACAGCTTGTTGTAATCATGGAGCCTTCCACTCCGCATTTTTCATACTTTTATTCAACAAATCTTTCATACTTTTGTTCAACACTGGGTAAATGTCTCCTGTCGTCCCCCTTCTCCCCCCACTGCTAACTCCCGGCTCCGTTCCTTCTATCTCGCTGCTCCCTATGCCTGGAATACTCCCTGAGCCGGTACGGCAGGCTCAGTCTCTGGCTGTCTTCAAGTCTAGGCTTAAAGCCCACCTCTTTGCTACTGCTTTCGACTCCTAACCATGACTCTCTTACTCAACACCCTCACTTATCACCCCTACCACTGCAATTTCCCCACCCCTAGCTGTCTGTTCGTCTGTCCAATTTAGATTGTAAGCTCTGTTGAGCAGGGACTGTCTTTTCATGTTAATTTGTACAGCGCTGCGTAAGTCTAGTAGCGCTATAGAAATGTTTAATAGTAGTAGTAGTAGGGTTACAGAGGATGGGCAGACTGGATGGGTCATACGGCCTTTTTCTGCCGTCATATTTCTATGTTTCTATATCATATATAATGTTCTGGTTTTGACTTCTCAGATTTTATATCAGGGAGGTCCAAGGTATTTCAAAGATGTGATAGAAGTGTAAACCCCTGTACGTTCTATGCGTTCAGTCACTGAGAGGAAGCTGTTTGTGCTGGTATTAACTATATTTCACTAGGCTGAATCAATGACTTTGCACGTACGCTGCAGCTGGCCTGAGGTTATGGAATGCATTACCGGGTCATACCCGATTTTGTTCATCTGTACAGCAATTCAGGAATGTGTGCAAGCTTTTCCCGACTCCTATGGCAGATCATTAGTTTGATTTTTTTTTTTTGTATAATTTGTTGTTGTACATTAACATTTGGTTTTTAAAAATTTTATGTATGTTTTATTATGCCACCTAGGGATCGGCAGGGTATAAATTTTTTAAATAAATACATAAATTCCTGGCTTGTGGCACTGCCAAAGGGGAGCAGTTTTTGAGAGGAAGATTTTATAATATGCCTCAAGCCCCATCCAGGGCCGCCAAGAGACTGGGCTGGGCCCAGGCCGCCCCCGGGGCCCCCCCCCCCCCCCCTCCCCCCCCCCCCCCGTGGTCACTGCCGCCGCCCCTCCCCCTGCCCTCCTCTGTCCACCACCGGGCTGGGCTCCCTGCATTGAAATCACAGCGCCTCTCACGTCCGTGTGAAAGTGCAGCAGGGCAGCAGATCGCCTCCCTTCGGCCCTCCTTCCCTCCTTGTGTCCCGCCCTCGTGGAAGTTACGTCAGACGAGTGCGGAACACAGGAAGGAAGGAGGCCTGAAGGGAGGCGATCTGCTGCCCTGCTGCCTGCAGCACTTTCACACGGAGGTGAGAGGTGCTGTGATTTCAATGCAGGGGGCCTGGCCCGGTGGCAGACGATCGACGATGGAGGGCAGGTGGGACTGCGGCGCCGGGCCCCTCTTGGAGGCCCGGGGAATTTTGTTCCTCCTCCCCCCCCTCTCGGCGGCTATGGCCCCATCCCATTCCACCCAATGCCCATGTTGCCTCCTAGTTCCATTCCCTGTCCCACCTCAACCTCACAATCATTCCAGAAATGGGCCATGGCCCTTTTCAAAACCCCGTATTGCCAAAACTGTGTCGACCATGCTGGGAGGAAGCAGCTGTAAGAACCAATAGGGTAGTTTTCTTCAATGCAATGTCCAGAGGTCAATGGCAGCCCCTGGAAACCTCTGGGATGGCCCCCACCATCATCCAGAGTGGTCCTGATTTAAAAATTAGTGACGACCACTGTCATAGAGGCATGTAGAGAGCAGGCACCAGGTAAAAAATAGCCACTGGGTCCAGTACAAGGTGGAGCAGAAACCAGAAACAATATCAGAAACTCCTGCGACTTAGCCTATCCTGCTTCTGCTGGGGTTGGATCTGAATCAAGGTGAGATCTGGCCAGTCTCCCCATGCGCCACAGCCCTTCACCCACAAAAGACCACACTGGCGGACAGAAGGGGCTTTAGACCCCACTGCAGAAACCTGCCCCTGACCGTGGCAGGCAAAACCTCCATTCTCCATCCCCATGCCCAATGACAACATGCTTCCTGGGTTTTCCAGGTAGAGACAGGTGCACAGCCCCTCCTCCCCCCCCCCCCCCCCCCCCTGTGAACGGCAGCCCTGTGCACTAGGGGACACTTTGCCTTATCTCTTCTCCTTTACAGACTTGCAAAAGCAAGAAACCTGTGAAAATATATCTGGGAAGTCCATAGAGCACTCAAAAAATCAGCGAGACAGGAGATTTGCAATCATTCCTGTTTTCTGCTCAGGAACACAAAAATTTCCATTTCTGTCTGACCGAAGGTAAAGGATGTGGCAGGCTCCAGCTCTTTCCCAGCAGTAAACAACTGGTATGAATCACATATGGTTAACATCATCTATTTTTTTTTTTTCATCCCAAAATGTGAAAAACACTGTATCAACATGAGAGAGACTGGAGCGCTGTGGTTTCCACACTGTGCTGTATTTTTCCACTGGGTTCAGCAGAAGGCTAAAAGGAAAGCAACTTAGCATCTGCCCACAGGGCAGCATCTAAAAATAAAAGCATCACATTTAAGGTTTTGTGACCCAGAGCTTTAGATACCAAGCTGAGGGAGAAGGGAAATGCTCGCACTCTCTCTCTTTCCAATCTCGGTCACAGTAACAGTGGGGGTATTTTTTCCTGCTTTTCACCAGACAACTGTCTGGCTAAAGATCTGCACAGTGTATCAGAATGGATAGGATCCAGGGTTTACCCGAACCCTATCAGAACCACCTCAGTGACAATTCTCCGTAATACAGTTAACAGTTGCTTTTCTTATATTGCGCTAATGCCATTTACATAGTTCAAAGTGGATTACAAAAAAAAAGCCCCTAGACCATAAGAAATGTCTGCGATGTAACAATAATTTATTTTATTTTATTTTTTTATTTGTTACATTTGTATCCCACATTTCCCCACCTATTTGCAGGCTCAATGTGGCTTGTATAGTACCGGAGAGGCGCTTGCAGACTCCAGTGTGAACAAATACAAAGTGATGTTGTGGTAAGATAACGTTTGTGTGGTACAGCCACAATTATGGAATCGGAGAACGGAAGAGTTGTGTTATGTCCATTACGTGCTTTAGTTTGGTCGTGTTGCAGAGAACGGAAGAGTTGCGTTATGTCCATTACGTGCTTTAGTTTGGTCGTGTTGCAGAGAACGGAAGAGTTGCGTTATGTCCATTGCGTGCTTTAGTTTGGTCGTGTTGCAGAGAACGGAAGAGTTGTGTTATGCCCATTACGTGCTTTAGTTTGGTCGTGTTGCAGAGAACGGAAGAGTTGTGTTATGCCCATTACGTGCTTTAGTTTGGTTGTGTTGCAGAGAACGGAAGAGTTGTGTTATGCCCATTACGTGCTTTAGTTTGGTTGTGTTGCAGAGAACGGAAGAGTTGTGTTATGTCCATTACGTGCTTTAGTTTGGTTGTGTTGCAGAGATTAGGCATTTAAGTTGGATCGGTAGGGTGTGCCTTTTTAAACAGGTTGGTTTTTAGTGATTTCCGGAAGTTTAGGTGGTTGTACGTCGTTTTCAAGGTTTTTCGAAATGCGTTCCGCAGTTGTGTGCTTATGTAGGAGAAGCTGGATGCGTAGCTTGATTTCTTTTTAAGGCCTTTGCAGTAGTGAAAAAAAAGGAACAGAAGTCGACAAAGCTAACACCTTCTACTTCTTAGCCACATATTCAGAAATCAATAAAGTCTTAACACCTTTCTTGTACACATCATAGGATAACAAAAAGACGTAAATTAACAGGTAAAACTCTCCAGAATTTAGCTGCCTGATACAAAAACAGACTTTTGAAATATTCCTTCATGAGAATATCTTTAGGACTTGGAAAATCAAACAAAAGAAATTTACAATTGTGATATGATGTGCGACCTAACATATAACCAGGGGGCGTAGCCAGACCTCACGGTGGGAGGGGGCCAGAGCCCGAGGTTGGGGGCACATTTTGAGTGCTGCCCCGCCGTCCCCCCAACACCGCCATGCCTCGTCTTGCTTCCTCGCCCCCCCACCGCCTCGCCTCCTCACCACTTCCCCTGACAAACAAATACCTTTGCTGGTGGGGGTTGGGGACCCCCACCAGCCAAACCAGGGGCTCGGAAGAAATTTGCGGGGGGACCAGGCCCCCGTGGCCCCCCATAGCTACGCCCCTGCATATAACATACCACAGATGTCAAATAAATAGGCAGTAGTCCCTGAACAATTCCTATATAACAATTCTCACCTCCAACGTTCTGACTTGCTGCCTGGGACCATGGCTCATTCCGAGTTGGGCTGCTAGGCTCCGTAGATCAGGCTGACATCACCGTAGCCATTATGATATCAACTTCAGAACCCGGGGGGGGGGGGGGGGGAACATGCCTCACAGTTGATCCATGTCCAGAGGAGGGTCGCTGGACATGGGTGGATGGAGGGGGGGCAGGGGAGAGAGGAGGGTCGCTGGACATGGCTGGCTGGAGGGGGGGCAGGGGGTTGCTGGATATGGGTGGCTAGAGGGGGGGCAGGGGAGAGAGGAGGGTCACTGGACATGGGTGGCTGCAGTGGGCGCAGGGGGAGAGGAGGGTCGCTGGACATGGGTGGCTGCAGGGGAGCCGAGGAAAACCTTGCTAGCGCCTGTTTCATTTGTGTCAGAAACAGGCCTTTTTTTTATTAGTTTTTCCATAAAAAACAACCAAGTTTGAAAGTTATCCTTGCCTCAACGGAAGCCAATCAAGCCAAGAAAGCTGTATAGGACTCTTTTACTAAGCCACGTAAGCGTCTATGTGCAACTAATGTACGTGAAAATGGAGTTACCGCATGGCTACTGCGTGGCTCTTGTGGTAATTTCATTTTTGGCGCGCGTCCGAAAAATTATTTTTGGACGCACGTATCGGATGCGCACCAAGTGGCACTTGACGCGCTTAGGTCATTACCACCCGGTTACCATGTCGGTCTTTACCGCTAGGTCAATGGCCGGCGGTAAGGTCTTAGACCCAAAATGGACGAGCGGCAATTTTGATTTTTTAAAAAAGGCCTTTTTTTCACAGGCACGCTGAAAACTGGATTGGCATGCGCCCCAAAATCCGTGTCTACAGTACCGCATGCCATCTTTAAGTGCACCTTAGTAAAAGGACCCCAAAGTTTGTCAGATTTCCTTAAAGAATAAATCAGAGGTTCCTAAACTTTCTCAGTTCACACTCACAGCGCCCTTAGGGGTCCTTTCACTAACGGTGCGCTGAAAAGTGGCCTGGGTTGGTGTACACGTGTGTATTGGATGCGCGCAGGTCCATTTTTCAGCGCACCTGCAAAAAAGGCCTTTTTCTGGGGGCCGAAAATGGATGTGCGGCAAGATAAAAATTGGCGTGTGTCCATTTTGGGCCTGAGATCTTACCATCACCCATTGACTTAGCGGTAAGGTCTCACGCGTTAATTGGGCAAGTAAAGGTCTACGTGTGTACAATCCGATTACCACCCGGTTAGTGCCGCATGCTGGAAAATTTCCGGTGTGCTAAGTAGACGTGCGTAAAAAATGAATTTACCGCCAGGGCCACACAATAACATAAGTACATAAGTATTGCCATACTGGGACAGACCAAGGGCCCATCAAGCCCAGCATCCTGTTTCCAACAGTGGCCCAAGATCCCAAAAAAGTACAAAACATTTTATACTGCTTATCCCAGAAATAGTGGATTTTTCCCCATTTAATAATGGTCTATGGACTTTTCCTTTAGGAAGCCACCCAAACCTTTTTTAACTGCTAAGCCAACTGCCTTTATCACATTGTCTGGCAATGAATTCCAGAGTTTAATGACATGTTAAGTATATTCAGGTACTTATTTTGTACCTGGGGCAATGGAGGGTTAAGTGACTTGCCCAGAGTCACAAGGAGCTGCAGTGGGAGTTAAACTCAGTTCCCCAGGATCTAAGTCTGCTGCACTAACCACTAGGCTACGCCTCCAATAGTCTGAAAGCATATAGTTGAAAACATGAAGTTGAAATTTGCATATATACCCAACTGGGCATTTAAAAATGTGTCCTTTAACGATGCCACAAGTTCAGAAATCATAGCCATAAGAATAGACAGTTATTCAAATATTATTACATGCATACACACACTGCAAAAGTAAACAACTTCTACAGAGTACATGCACAAGTTAAGATAGAAATTCTGAATGTTGAGCATCTACTTCTCAGAACATGATGTTTGTTTTAGTGGCTCTTTACCAGGAGGAAAAAAAATATAACTCTGCACGAATATAACACATGTTAGGGTGTCCCCTCCATAATAAATAATAATACTACACATGATCTATACAAAACCGATCTCTTATCACATGACTGATTAACCTCTTTGATTCTAATGATCAAGCAATACCACTTTAAACCTTATGCTGAATAGGGTCTATCTATAATCAATGACCTAATGTATGTTACAATCCAATTTATTACACAGGAACCCTCATGCAATACCGTAATCTATTCTTCTTTACCATGTATATATGCACATGGATGGTGTATATATATACCATGATCTGTTCCTTATATGTTATGTTCCATGTATGTTATGTATGCACCTTAAAGTAATAGCACATGTAATTCTGTTACCCGGAAATGGCAACCGCCATTACAGCAAATAAATGTAAGCCACATTGAGCCTGCAAATTGGTGGGAAAATGTGGGATACAAATGCTACAAATAATAATAAAATAATAATATGACACACTGATTACTACCTATGAAAATTTTTCTCCTTATTATTCTTCCTCTGTGTACATCCGTACGCTGCACAAGCTGAAAATCTATGTGAGATTTAAATAAAAATGCTACCAACAACAATAAGCTCATAGGTTTGCTTGCTTTGTTTTGAGTGTACTTGAATGACGGCGGCGCGCGGGGGGAGGGGAAAGAGAGATAACCTAGGCGTCTTCAACGTCTCGACGTCATCCCGCCTCCACGGCTCCGGCACATGCTCAGTTCATGCCCGTGCGGCGTCGGCGGCGTGACGTGACGTCGTTTTGCGTGAGCGTCGTTGCTGGTGACCCAGTAGTCCTAGTTGCCGCGGTTTTTTTGAGCGTCGTCGGCGGGCTCAGGATGTCCTCAGTAGGCGAAGGGCTGCGGGGACCGACCAAGGTAGTCAAGGGTTGAATTTGGAAGCCCAGCTCCACCGCGGGGCTGTTGTCAAGGACAAGAACTAGTTGCTTCCTCTAGACTCCCTTATTAGCATTGCAGCAATTCTCATTCCACCAAGCATTTGATATTAACAGGCCTTTTTCTCCACAGTAGAAATTTCAATGACATTTATTGATTTATTGCATTTGTTTCCCACATATTCCCACCTCTTTGCAGGCTCAATGTGGCTTACAACACATCATGAATACTGGAAATATTATGGAAAAATAGGCATTTAGTGTTACAGAAAATTTTTGGTAACATGATAATGATAAGACATGATAGTAGTATGACAAGCAGATATTTTAAGACAATTCTGGATGTATGTGGAGGGGTTCACTTTTGTTGATCTTTGTGGTATACCTTGTTAAAGAGATGGGTCTTCAGTAGTTTGCGGAAGCTCGTTAGTTCATAGATCGTTTTTAAGTTGCGCGGCAGGGTGTTCCATAACTTATTTTCGTTACATTTGTACCCTGCGCTTTCCCACTCACGGCAGGCTCAATGCGGGCAATGGAGGGTTAAGTGAGTTGCCCAGAGTCACAAGGAGCTGCCTGTGCCTGAAGTGGGAATCCAACTCAGTTCCTCAGGACCAAAGTCCACCACCCTAACCACTAGGCCACTCCTCCACTGTTGCTACTATTTGAGATTCTATTCCACTAGCAACATTCCATGTAGAAGTCGACCCTTGCAGATCACCAATGTGGCCGCGCAGGCTTCTGCTTCTGTGAGTCTGATGTCCTGCACGTACGTGCAGGACGTCACACTCACAGAAGCAGAAGCCTGCGCAGCCTTCTACATGGAATGTTGCTAGTGGAATAGCAACATTCCATGTAGAATCTCCAATAGTAGCAACATTCCCTGTAGAATCTCCAATAGTAGCAACAGAACCTCAAATAGTAGCAACATTCCATGTAGAATCGCCAATAGTATCTATTTTATTTTTGTTACATTTGTACCCTGCGCTTTCCCACTCATGGCAGGCTCAATGCAGCTTACATGGGGCAATGGAGGGTTAAGTGACTTGCCCAGAGTCACAAGGAGCTGCCTGTGCCTGAAGTGGGAATCCAACTCAGTTCCTCAGTTCCCCAGGACCAAAGTCCACCACCCTAACCACTAGGCCACTCCTACACATAACTGTGTACTCAAGTAGGTAAAGTTCAACGCATGCATTAGTTTGTATTTTACACCTTTGCAGTTGGGGAAGTGCAGGTTAAGGAATGTGCGGGATGATCTTTTAGCATTCCTGGCTGGGTGGGTAAGTCTTATCAGGTCTGACATCACATGGTAATAGCTGATGGTGACTGGTTATCATTATTATATTATTTGGTTTGGAATTTTTGGAAAGTTTAGCTTGCTTAAGGGTATTTTACACTTGATTTCACCAAAAAACTTGTCTGGTTAGTGCTGGGGTGTTCTAAAAAGCGAGCCAGAACTGGGCACTTATTTCACAGCAAGGTGGCAGCTAGTCCGGGCCCTTTCGTCAGCTCCGCTTGGCTTAAATGCTATGAATGTACCTCAACACGAAATATTTATTTATTTATTTAATTATTGCATTTGTATCCCACATTTTCCCACCGTAAGGCAGGTTCAATGTGGCTTACATATTGCTAAAAAGGCGGTTACAAAATTTAGATTTGTAGAAGTCTAGTACATAATACATAAGTACAATAAACACTTTGGTTGATATATTAGCACATTGTGAAAGAGGTTAATATTATTATTTTCCATTTCTGAACTTTTTGTGATGTATGTTGGTGTGGGATTAGTATATATAAAATTGTCATTTTTCGTATGGTTTATATAATCACTTTGGTTCTGTCAGTTCAGATTTGTATTGATTAAATTTGGGATTCGTCTGAGGATGTTATTCATGATTACACATACTTGGATATCAAGATAACGTTTATCTGTACAGTAGAAAGAATCATAACTTTAAGTGCCACTTGGGCTCACTAGAACTGTCGTACTAGGCCTACTGCATACCTGGTGGTGCCGCCCATTACATAAACAGATTTGTATTTTTCATGGGACCACTTGTATATACAGTCATCTATCAACATTTGCTTATTTCCGATCTGACAAAGAAGGGCTACCTTCGAAAGCTAATCAAAAAATCTATTGTTAGTCCAATAAAAAAGCCATCATCTTCGTTTCTTTTCTTTGTTTTATTTTATTCTATTTCTATTGACTACCTTTAAAAGTGGACTAACACGTCTACCACATCTTTCTTTCTTCTGAAAGTGATATCAGCATTTCACCTCAACCAACCTGTGGAGTTTACGTTCTTTTGCAAACAGGACAAAGAGGCTCCGTATTCTTCCTTGAATCTTCTCAATGTGCATAGAGTCCTCATTGGATATCTGGAAGTCAACGAATGAGTTTTGCAAATTGGGCGGAGTGTACCTTTTGGTTAACAGGGGCTTTGCCTCATAGCTTCCAAGCCTGCAATTGCTAGATGGCTGAAGAAGAAGCTTATTTGCTCACAGGGAAGCAGGCTCTTCAGGCCTTGTGGGTTTGTTCTGCGAGGAATACGGCGACATCCTGGGTGGATATGTGCAAGGTGGCGGCTTTGTCGACACTGCATACCTTTTGCCAAGCACTACAGAGTGGATATTGCAGCGTGCTGAGAAGCCGGTTTTGGGTCTTTTGGTCTTCAGGGTGGCAGCACCAGGATCCCACCCATTCTAGGGATTGCTTTTATACATCCCACAGCTTCTGGAATAGTGAGAAGGCACGTAATAAAAGGAAAAATTAGATCTTACCTGATAATTTTCTTTCCGTTAGTCCTTCCCACTATTCCAGAGGCCTGCCCGATGTTTTGGCTGCGTGAAGTAATGGGTCAAATAATGACTGTCACATGCATAGTGTTTCCTGCATATCTCTTGTTCTCTACAAGTTGTCCAGAGATGAGAGATCCATATTTTTGTTCATCTGTTTAGTGTTAAGTTAGCGACTTGTTTAAGGTTGTGTTTATTCTGAGTATTATCCTTACTGCTTGCCTATATAAATACAGAGGAGCTGGACCGGATGCCAAGAGATGTCTTGGCTCCTTTTTCAGTTCTATATCTCCACCTGCTGGTTGATGGACATAGCTATTCCATAAAGGAGTATTGCTAGTCGGCAAGAGGAGGGGGTGGACGTAATGGGGGTATGTCCTTGAAACTGCTTCATGTGAAACATGTGCCATGTTGGACAGCTTGCCCCTGAGCCAACAAAGCTAAGACTTTTGAAAAATCTATTAAGAGAAATTAAGCTATAATTTGAATTAAGAATAATAGATAAGAAGACCAATGACAAATTGAGTGCTTGATTCTTGAAGCAAAAATGTAAACCTTTGAGTTTCACTACTGAGGTGTTTATAAAATCTACATTCCTTGTTACTTGCAGCAGATGAATCCAGGAACTAGTGGGTTAAGTCCACCTACCAGCAGGTGGAGATAGAGATAAACTGAAGGCAGTGATGCCAGGTGAGCAGCTCCTTCCTCAGTTAGTATGTCTCTATCTCAGCAGGTGGTGGACGGCTTTTTCTCCAGCTCCTGGGCCCAAGGCCTCTGAGGGTGCTCCTGGGCCAGTGGCCAGTTTGAGCTGGGGGTGGTGGACTGGTGGTGTCCCCTTTGGCAGCATACGCAGTTGCTGGGTCCCTGCTGCACCTCAAATTCCCTCTGAACAGGATTTTGCTGTTCCTTTCCTTCCCTGTTTCTGCCTCCTCCTACTACTACTACTACTACTACTACTATTTAGCATTTCTATAGCGCTACAAGGCATACGCAGCGCTGCACAAACATAGAAGAAAGACAGTCCCTGCTCAAAGAGCTTACAATCTAATAGACAAAAAATAAATAAAGTAAGCAAATCAAATCAATTAATGTGAACGGGAAGGAAGAGAGGAGGGTAGGTGGAGGCGAGTGGTTACAAGTGGTTACGAGTCAAAAGCAATGTTAAAGAGGTGGGCTTTCAGTCTAGATTTAAAGGTGGCCAAGGATGGGGCAAGACGTAGGGGCTCAGGAAGTTTATTCCAGGCATAGGGTGCAGCGAGACAGAAGGCGCGAAGTCTGGAGTTGGCAGTAGTGGAGAAGGGAACAGATAAGAAGGATTTATCCATGAAGCGGAGTGCACGGGAAGGGGTGTAGGGAAGGACGAGTGTGGAGAGATACTGGGGAGCAGCAGAGTGAATACATTTATAGGTTAGTAGAAGAAGTTTGAACAGGATGCGAAAACGGATAGGGAGCCAGTGAAGGGTCTTGAGGAGAGGGGTAGTATGAGTAAAGCGACCCTGGCGGAAGATGAGACAGGCAGCAGAGTTTTGAACCGACTGGAGAGGGGAGAGGTGACTAAGTGGGAGGCCAGCAAGAAGCAGATTGCAGTAGTCTAAACGAGAGGTGACAAGGGTATGGATGAGGGTTTTGGTAGAGTGCTCGGAAAGAAAGGGGCGGATTTTACGGATGTTGTAAAGAAAGAAACGACAGGTCTTGGCAATCTGCTGGATATGAGCAGAGAAGGAGAGAGAAGAGTCAAAGATGACCCCCAGGTTTCGAGCTGAGGAGACAGGGAGAATGAGAGAGCCATCAACAGAAATAGAAAACGGGGGGAGCGGGGAGGTGGGTTTGGGGGGGAAAATGAGAAGCTCGGTTTTGGTCATATTTAATTTCAGGTGGCGTTGAGACATCCAGACAGCAATGTCAGACAAGCACGCTGAAACTTTGGTTTGGATGCAAGGTGAGATATCAGGGGTAGAAAGGTAGATTTGGGAGTCATCAGCATAGAGATGGTAGGAAAAGCCATGGGATGAGATTAATGAGCCAAGGGAAGAAGTGTAGATAGAAAAAAAAGAGAGATTTGTCGGGCGGCTACTTGGGCGTCCCGTCATACTTTTGCAAAGCATTTCAGGCTAGACATGTCTGCTCGGGAGGATGCGAGTTTTGGGGCGGGAATGTTGGCGTGGGGAGCGTCGGCTTCCCACCCTACTTAAGGAATGCTTTGGTACATTCCACTAGTTCATGGATTCATCTGCTGCAAGTGACAAGGAAGGTAAAATTATGTCTTACCTGATAATTTTCTTTCCTTTAACGCAGCAGATGAATCCAGGATCCCTCCTTAGTTCAGCCGACGTTTTTTTCATTTTCCGCGCAGTGTAGCTAGTTTTTCCTTCCGGGTTCTCTTTTGCAGAGTTCAGACTGATATGGAAACACGGAAAGGATTCCGATTTCTGGATCAAGTTGCAGTTATTTTGAAGTTCTTATTTGGTTGTTATTGGTTTCATATTTTTGGCCTTGGCAAATGCTTACGAATGACGTACTCACTGAGGAAGGAGCTGGCCGTCTGGCATCACTGCCGTTAGTTTGTTTATCTCTATCTCCACCTGCTGGTAGGCGGACTTAACCCACTAGTTCCTGGATTCATCTGCTGCGTTAAAAGGAAAGAAAATTATCAGGTAAGACATAATTTTACCATAGATAATAATGTGTTGAAATCTAGTGTATTAGTTTCGGGATATAATATCACCTTCTGGAGGTGGAACAATATATTGCCATCATTATTGAAGTACTAGTAAAAGAGGCATATTTCAGAGCAAATGAAACGAGCGCTAGCAAGGTTTTCGTCGCCAACACCCCCCCCCCCCTCCCTGGCCACCCCCTTCGTTGTTCTGCCATTGCTCCGCCCCCAACGTCATGACGTTTGACGCGAGGGCGGGGCCCGGAGCGATTTCCCACCCCGCCTCCCTCCCTGTCAACCCCTTCGTTGTTCTGCCATTGCTCCGCCCTCGAGGGCGGGGCCTGGAGCGATTTTGGTGGCTTCACCACCACGAACCTTCGAACCTTTTTGAAGGAAGTCAGGGCTTGGCTTCACTGACGTCAGTGTCCTCAGAACGTTGAGGGTGAGTTTTATTATAGTAGATTCTAAACATTTGTATGCAATAATGCACACAAGCTTGGGCGCCTAAGTTATAGAATTGCCCTTTATGTGCTTAGTCACCTGGATGGTAGTTCCTCAGTTTCCCAGGACCAAAGTCCACCACCCTAACCACTAGGCCACGCCAACGCTTCCTTTAGTTTTTAACAGGTAACATTAGAATACCTTTAATATGAGTTTGTGTTGGGAAAATTCAGTGACTCAGATACGTGTACATGAGGGATTACACACTCCTTAGGCTCCATTGGGAGTTGACCTTCCTTTTTTACTACTCTCTCTTCTGGAAGTCTCCTAAGTTCTGTTGTCTTAACGTTACTTCACACGCTATTCTAGAGCTTTAGTCTCATTGAGCTCTCTCTTCGTGAGCGTGCTTACATCTGTCTTTTGGACTGTACCTCTAGCGCTGAAAGCATAGGGGCTTTAGGACATACCATGTTGTCCAAGGGCTACAATTATAATATAGACTACAGGCTGACTTGGCCACAGTTCTGCAGTGGTACTCTGTAGACAGTCAAGTTTGTATGGCTGACAGTTGGGAGATATTTTGATTGCTTTGACTGTAAGTCACTGAGCTTTGTGGTCTTAGCGTCTGCTAAATTTAGTAAATTAAATGAAGTAACTCAGTGGCATTTACTCACCGTCCATGAGGGCCACAACCGAGTCAGGTTTTCAGGATATCCCTTATGAATGTGAGAAGAAATTTGCCTCCATGGAGGCAGTATGCTTGAAATCCCATACATATTCATTAGAAATATCCTGGGAACCTGACCCCTTGGTAGCTCTCGAGGACTGGGAGTGAGTACCACTTGCTTAGTGAATAGTGAGGTGGGCTTGATGATTAAAGGTAAAGAAGGATGTTGGCTATAGCTGAAGTTTAATAAAAGTGGTCAACGTGTACAACTAGTTGGTCAAATATCCTCAACTATAATACTGTAGGGAGGGTCAACCAAGCAGACTGGGTGAGCAATTTGCTATATGAATGGTGCTGTATGTGCATATGGACTTTATCTTTTTTTTTTCCGCATTTTCTTTCCCTTGCATCTTTGTGCTCTCATCTGATCTGTAAAATGGATTGTCAGGAGAGATTAACCTCCTCTGGATTGTGAGGTCCACTGTTGGCCTACAGATGTTCTGGGCCAGGAGAACATTGGATTGAAGGAGAGAGGCCTATTCCTGATGGCTTCTTGATTTTATTAGCGTTTGTAGATAGTAAGCTGTATTTCTGTGCTCCATTATGGGACATTTAAGCACTAAATGAAAGCTGCAGAAATACCTGCTAATGGCAGTGATGTATGCTTTGAACCAGTTGTCATTATGTTATATTTAATTCCTTTCTCTCCCTCCCCCCCCCCCCCCCCCATCTCTACAGAGTATGGATTCAGAGTTCAACAGTTTTGTGGGGAGTTTCCATCAACCTCCAAACAGAATTTCTCTTACGAACTTCACCAACTACAAGTGTTCTCAGAACTCAGAGCTAATTGGTTTGAAAAGTCAAGTGGGAGCCACTTCTGACCTGTCTTCTGCACCAAATACTAAAGGTGATGTAAACGCATAAGGAGAAAAAACAAAATATAAGTGCAGCAGTCTAGAGCTTCCATCCTGTATAACTGAGAATAAAGCGACTTAGGTCTTTTGAAGAAGGCCTCTAGACAAACTTCTTCAAGCTGCAACCCCATGATCATAGCTGCAGCAACTGTTGTGACCCACTCCTAGGTATGAAATAATGACGCATCTATATAGTGCCTGCCCAGCTCCTGACTGACAGTTTGGGGAGTTACTGTAGACGTAGGTCAAGTTATTTGATATGTGTGCATGTGTAAATGAGAGAAGGAACCTGTACTTAGTCTTGCAACCACAAACTTTCCTGTTTATACCTATGGAGACAACCACACAAGGTGGAGGAACACACAGTCCCTACTTGCATCAGCAAGGGAGAGTCCAAGGAGTAGGGTGGATAGGTTCGTCCAAAAAACCGAGGGAGATGCTATTTGAAAAAGGTGTTCTTTATTGAAACAACTTCAAAAGACTCGACACAACTGCTGTGTTTCGGCGTAAAACGCCTGCTTCAGGAGTCTTGTAATATTCGTTGTGCAAGGGTTGATAACGTGTCCAACATCACAAACGAGTTTAAATGAATGAGGTTATCAATAGAAATCAAACAAAATAAAACATGGAAAAGAAAATAAGATGATACCTTTTTTATTGGACATAACTTACCGTATTTTTCGGACTATAAGACGCACCGGACCATAAGACGCACCTAGGTTTTAGAGGAGGGAAATAGGAAAAAAAAATTTTCCTTTTTCCCTCCTCTAAAACCTAGGTGCTCCGGTGCGTCTTGTCCGAGTTTTGGATCGCCCTCCCCTACTTACGTGACGCGATGTTCCCTGGTGGTCTAGTGACGTCGGGGCAGGAAAGAGCCCCCTCTTTCCTGCCCAGCGCGCTGCTCTCCGTGCTCCTGACTGCTTCTAGACGGTCTCGGCGAGATTCAGGAAGCAGTCAGGAGCACGGAGAGCAGCGCGCTGGGCAGGAAAGAGGGGGCTCTTTCCTGCCCCGACGTCACTAGACCACCAGGGAACATCGCGTCACGTAAGTAGGGGAGGGCGATCCAAAACTCGCTACCTTCGGACTATAAGACGCACCCCCCATTTTCCTCCCAAATTTTGGGGGAAAAAAGTGCGTCTTATAGTCTGAAAAATACGGTAATACATTTCTTGATTAGCTTTGGAAGGTTGCCCTTCTTCGTCAGATCGGAAATAAGCAAATGTGCTAGCTGACGAAGAAGGGCAACCTTCCAAAGCTAATCAAGAAATGTATTAAGTTATGTCCAATAAAAAAGGTATCATCTTATTTTCTTTTCCAAGTTTTATTTTGTTTGATTTCTATTGATAACCTCATTCATTTAAACTCGTTTGTGATGTTGGACACGTTATCAACCCTTGCACAACGAATATTACAAGACTCCTGAAGCAGGCGTTTTACGCCGAAACACAGCAGTTGTGTCGAGTCTTTTGAAGTTGTTTCAATAAAGAACACCTTTTTCAACTAGCATCTCCCTCAGTTTTTTGGACGAGCCTATCCACCCTAATAGCTGTGAATGAACTTCTTTCCTTCCACTAACTTGGCTGCCTTCCTTGGTTTTAGAGAACCTGACTGGTCTTTCGACCTTCAGTACCTAGAATAGGGCCTTGCCTAATAAAAAAGGATCAGACAGTATATAAATATAGCACCATTCAGCATCCATAGTCTCTGTTCACTGAAGCTTTCTCATTCGGGGTGAATTTCTTACCACTGGTCAAAATTACCTATCTGATCAGTGCATACTACTTCTTGGAAAGAAGACCATACCTTTGTTATTCAGTATACCTGATACTCCTCCTCCTGGCATAGGCAAATGTATAAACGCAGTAAATCCTGGGATATGTAAATTAGTTCAGTCTTTTTCAGAGGCTTCTTCCTGGTATGTGAATTAGATTCCTCATTTTGGAAAGATTGGCACGTTAGGAGGTTTCTCTTGCCTCCCTGGGAAGTCTTCATTGGGAAATCTATCTTATATGTACCCTTCTCCACTGCCCAGCAAAGTTTAAAAAGGCATACCCTACCGATCCAACATAAATGCCTGATCTCTGCAACACGACAAAACTAAAGTACGTAATGGACATAACACAACTCTTCCATTATACGATGCCCTAATGTGGATGTGCCACATGAACTTTATCTTACCACAACATCACTTTATATTTGTTCACACCGGAGTCTGCAAACGCCTCTCCGGTATTATGTAAGCCACATTGAACCTGCAAATAGGTGGAAAAATGTGGGATATAAATAAAGTGATTTGAGTGGTAACTGCTGTTCTGTGCAGGTTATCTTTATGTCTTTGCTTAGGGTTCTGACTAGTGCTTGTCCCCATGGCATCTTAAAAGCACAGAAGTCACGTCCCTACTGTTTTCAGATGAAGCACTCAGATTCTATTGGTTTGTCTCCACCATCCATCCACCACCCTTTCCATAAAGAAATATTTCCTGTGTTTGTGCTTTATCCTGTAGGCTCCATTACTTCGGAACAAATTACGTCCCAGTATACACATTTGGAAACCTGTCTTAGAACATTTAAACCAA
Organism: Microcaecilia unicolor; assembly: GCF_901765095.1. Classification (NCBI taxonomy): domain Eukaryota; kingdom Metazoa; phylum Chordata; class Amphibia; order Gymnophiona; family Siphonopidae; genus Microcaecilia; species Microcaecilia unicolor. The sequence goes on from NC_044033.1 coordinate 527,303,940, forward strand.
CTTTGAAGACTTATTATTTTGGTCAGATGTTTCCCACTGGTTGATTCTCTTACCCCATATATGCGTGTGGATTAAGCCTCACAGCGTGCTCCGCATTGCTGTTCTATGAATTGCTATCCTGGCGTGCTTTTTTACTGCCCATCCTTCCTACTCTATTTTGATTTAATATTAAGAGTTTCCCTAGTTACCTTCATCCCCTGATATATTTTAACTTACTTGTAACTTAGGTATCCTTGTTTATGAGTCCCATCTGGATGCTTGCCTTGATGATTTAATTTTTTTAAACCTCTTAAGACTTTTAGCTTAGATTTGCAACATAAAAAAAGTGAAATGTAATATGCTACAAGGAGGTCAAATATGAAGCAATATGTCTCCTAGTTCTAAAGCTTCCTCTCCTTTGCAAGGGGTTCATTAATACTGTTCCTTTATTTAAACGTCTGTATCCTATCTCCCTTCTTCCTCGTCTTCTTTACGTAGACATATGTCCTTAAGTCTCTTCTCACAGGTCTTTTCATGCAGACCCTGCACCATTTTTGCTTGCTTTCCTCTGGACTACCTCTTGTTTTATTGAAGTACAGCCTACAAAACACATTATGTTTGAGGTGAGGCCTCACCGATGACATGTACAGAGACGTTGCCTTTGCCTCTTTTCTGCTGGTTATACCTTTCTTAATGGAGCCTAGCATCCTTCTGACTTTGGACACCATGATATGTTCTGCTACCTTTAGGTCCTTACACTTTTACCTTGTGCACAGACTAGACGAGAGACCTTTCTAATGTAGTCCACCCCCAGACTGTTAGTTTATTCATTAGTCTCCTAACAGGAACAGTATCAAAGGTTTTGCTGGAATCCCAGTAGACCACACCTAGCATTTGCCTTTTTCTAGTTACCCAATTGAATAAATCCAAATTATTTGGTACAAACTGCTTCTGTAAAATCATGTTGCTTCAGTGCTTGCGTTCCACCATACTCTAGACCAGTGATTTTCAACTCAGTCCTCAGGGACCACCTGGCCAGTCAGGTTTTCAAGATGCCCACAATGAATATGCATAAGACAGATTTGCAATCACCTCCTCCTTTTTATGCGTATCTATTTCATTCATATTAATTGTGGGTGTCCTGAAAACCAACTGGCCAGATGGTCCCTGAAGACTGGGTTGAAAACCGCTGGTCTAGATAGACATAACGGAAAGAAACCTTACTAAACTGTTACTTTTTCCACTACTAAGCAAAGGCTTACCTGCCTTAGCTTTTCAGAAGGACTACAGCTGCTTTTCTGCAGATATCTATTAAACACATCCTTCAGTGGACCCACTAGAACCTCTCAGGCTCTCTTAAATCTTAGGATGTATCTTCGCTGGTGCCCTGGCTTTTATTTGGTTTGTTTGCAAGTTGTTCATAAAATCCTCTAATCAATGAGCAGTGCATTATCTACTCCAAGGTCATCTTCCAGGAATACCTTGGAGAAGGCCCATAGCAAATGACATCATAATGCTGCAATTGTTAAGCAACTGCATCCATTATTACATCCACAACTATTCAAAGCTTTGAGTCTTTCCCCCCCCCCCCCTCCAAAAAAGTGTGGTTTCCCAAATGAGCAATGACAAGTGATAACTGTTTTCAGAAATAATCTGACAAATCCAGTGGCAGTCTTTCTTTGTGGTGTTCTCTAACATTTTCCTCTGATTTGTAAACAGCACTGATGTTGGCTCTGAAACACTTCAGGAGAAGATCAGGGCGGCTGGAGCTGGAGCGGATGCAGGCTGAAGACAATCTAACCTGCCTGTCGAAGAATGCGGCCGAATACAAGAAAACCCTGGAGAGGGAGAAGAATGAGAATGATCTAGTTCATCAAGAAGTGGCAAAACAGAAACATGGTAGTTACCCTCATTTGGGGGGGGGGGGGGGGAGGTATTGTGTGGGATTTTATTTATTTATTTTGCCTATATTTGAAATTACTCTGTTCGGGAGTTTCCTCTAGCTCCTTTGGTCTTCTGCATCTAAAATAACCTAAAAAATAAGATAGGAGAGTTGGAGTATATAGCACTAAATGAAGAGGTAAATATAATAGTGGCCTAGTGGTTAGGGTGGTGGACTTTGGTCCTGGGGAACTGAGGAACTGAGTTTGATTCCCACTTCAGGCACAGGCAGCTCCTTGTGACTCTGGGCAAGTCACTTAACCCTCCATTGCCCCATGTAAGCCGCATTGAGCCTGCCATGAGTGGGAAAGCACGGGGTACAAATGTAACAAAAATAAAATAGATACTATTGGAGATTCTACATGGAATGTTGCTACTCTTGGAGATTCTACATGGAATGTTGCTACTATTGGAGATTCTACATGGAATGTTGCTATTGGAGATTCTATTCCACTAGCAACATTCCATGTAGAAGGCTGCGCAGGCTTCTGTTTCTCACAGAAGCAGAAGCCTGCGCGGCCACATTGGTGATCTGCAAGGGCCGACTTCTACATGGAATATTGCTAGTGGAATAGCAACATTCCATGTAGAATCTCAAATAGTAGCAACAGTGGAGGAGTGGCCTAGTGGTTAGGGTGGTGGACTTTGGTCCTGAGGAACTGAGTTGGATTCCCACTTCAGGCAGCTCCTTGTGACTCTGGGCAAGTCACTTAACCCTCCATTGCCCCATGTAAGACACATTGAGCCTGCCATGAGTGGGAAAGCGCAGGGTACAAATGTAACAAAAATAAAATAGATACTATTGGAGATTCTACATGGAATGTTGCTACTATTGGAGATTCTACATGGAATGTTGCTATTCCACTAGCAACATTCCATGTAGAAGGCTGCGCAGGCTTCTGTTTCTGTGAGTCTGACGTCCTGCACATATGTGCAGGACGTCTGACTCACAGAAGCAGAGGGCTGCGCGGCCACATTGGTGATCTGCAAGGGCCGACTTCTACATGGAATGTTGCTAGTGGAATAGCAACATTCCATGTAGAATCTCAAATAGTAGCAACAGTGGAGGAGTGGCCTAGTGGTTAGGGTGGTGGACTTTGGACTTTGGTCCTGAGGAACTGAGTTCGATTCCCACTTCAGGCACAGGCAGCTCCTTGTGACTCTGGGCAAGTCACTTAATCCTTCATTGCCCCATGTAAGCCACATCGAGCCTGCCATGAATGGGAAAGCGCAGGGTACAAATGTAACAAAAATAAAATAGATACTATTGGAGATTCTACATGGAATGTTGCTATTCCTCTAGCAACATTCCATGTAGAAGTCGGCCCTTGCAGATCACCAATGTGGCTGCACAGGCTTCTGCTTCTGTTTCTGTGAGTCTGACGTCCTGCGTCAGACTCACAGAAACAGAAGCCTGCGCAGCCTTCTACATGGAATGTTGCTAGTGGAATAGCAACATTCCATGTAGAATCTCCAATAGTAGCAACATTCCATGTAGAATCTCCAATAGTATCTATTTTCTTTTTGTTACATTTGTACCCTGCGCTTTCCCACTCATGGCAGGCTCAATGTGTCTTACATGGGGCAATGGAGGGTTAAGTGACTTGCCCAGAGTCACAAGGAGCTGCAGTGGGAATCGAACCCAGTTCCCCAGGATCAGAGTCCACCACCCTAACCACTAGGCCACTCCTCCACTGTTGCTACTATTTGAGATTCTACATGGAATGTTGCTATTCCACTAGCAACATTCCATGTAGAGGTCGACCCTTGCAGATCACCAATGTGGCCGCGCAGGCTTCTGCTTCTGTGAGTCTGACGTCCTGCACATACGTGCAGGACGTCAGACTCACAGAAACAGAAGCCTGCGCAGCCTTCTACATGGAATGTTGCTAGTGGAATAGCAACATTCCATGTAGAATCTCCAATAGTAGCAACAGAACCTCAAATAGTAGCAACATTCCATGTAGAATCTCCAATAGTAGCAACATTCCATGTAGAATCTCCAATAGTATCTATTTTATTTTTGTTACATTTGTATCCTGCGCTTTCTCACTCATGGCAGGCTCAATGCGGCTTACATGGGGCAATGGAGGGTTAAGTGACTTGCCCAGAGTCACAAGGAGCTGCCTGTGCTTGAAGTGGGAATCGAACTCAGTTCCTCAGTTCCCCAGGACCAAAGTCCACCACCCTAACCACTAGGCCACTCCTCCACTGTTGCTACTATTTGAGATTCTACATGGAATGTTGCTATTCCACTAGAAGTCGGCCCTTGCAGATCACCAATGTGGCCGCGCAGGCTTCTACATGGAATGTTGCTAGTGGAATAGCAACATTCCATGTAGAATCTCCAAAAGTAGCAACATTCCATGTAGAATCTCCAATAGTATCTATTTTATTTTTGTTACATTTGTACCCTTGTTTTGTGGATTGCTTGAGACAGAATAAAGAAGAAGAAGCGATTTATGTAGCCTTAACCCTTTGTCCCTGAGGAAATTGTTTTGAAACCCCGCGGAGTCGGGCGGATCCAGGGGAAGGCAATTGCTAATTGTTTCAGCAAGGCAACACAGTTCTGCTAGAGAGGCAAGAACTCACGAGATAAGTGTACAGTTTTTTTCACCTAGTATATGTAATCTTTTAAACAAATGAATAAGTGATTTTATAGCACTGTGGTGATTGGGATGCAAAAAAATATGAGCAGAGGTTGCTCTTTACCCCAAAAAAATTCAGTAGGAGTTACCCAATGAAAGAAGTGCTATGCCACGTTGTAGCAGCATTATTGACTGCAGTCACGGTGGTTTATATCTGAGGGTACTCTACACATAAAAATTATTGATCACATACGGGTGAAATAACTGTTTGTTACTACACTTACTCGCAGTAGGTGGCTTTTGAGTCCTGGTTTGTGTTTATTAGCAGTTGAATGTTACCAGAGACATTGATATTGTGAACTCGTTTTCTGCTAGTAGAATAGCAACATTCCATGTAGAATCTCCAATAGTAGCAACATTCCATGTAGAATCTCCAATAGTATCTATTTTATTTTTGTTACATTTGTACCCTGCGCTTTCCCACTCATGGCAGGCTCAATGCGGCTTACATGGGGCAATGGAGGGTTAAGTGACTTGCCCAGAGTCACAAGGAGCTGCAGTGGGAATCGAACCCAGTTCCCCAGGATCAGAGTCCACCACCCTAACCACTAGGCCACTCCTCCACCGTTGCTACTATTTGAGATTCTACATGGAATGTTGCTATTCCACTTGCAACATTCCATGTAGAACTCGGCCCTTGCAGATCACCAATGTGGCCGCGCAGGCTTCTATATGGAATGTTGCTAGTAGAATAGCAACATTCCCTGTAGAATCTCCAATAGTAGCAACATTCCCTGTAGAATCTCCAATAGTAGCAACATTCCATGTAGAATCTCCAATAGTAGCAACATTCCATGTAGAATCTCCAATAGTAGCAACATTCCATGTAGAATCTCCAATAGTATCTATTTTATTTTTGTTACATTTGTACCCTGCGCTTTCCCACTCATGGCAGGCTCAATGCGGCTTACATGGGGCAATGGAGGGTTAAGTGACTTGCCCAGAGTCACAAGGAGCTGCCTGTGCCTGAAGTGGGAATCAAACTCAGTTCCTCAGTTCCCCAGGACCAAAGTCCACCATCCTAACCACTGCTGTAATCACTCAAGTTGGTCAAGACAGGGTAGAATGAGGTGCCAAAATAAGAAGTAGAATTATAGTGATGCGGTGGACTCTGCTGTAGGATGGGGGAGGGGAACTGTGGTACAGAGAGACATGTTTCATCAGGTACATATCAGGCCTCATGTTCTGCTGTTCTCCACAGATACAACTACTCATCTGAATACAGCCAAAGCCCGCTGTGTCCTGCTGGAGAAACAACTGGACTACATGAGGAAAATGTTCCAGGATGCTGAGATGGAAAGGAAGATTGTTCTACAGCAACAGGTCAAATTCTGGCATTTATATCTTAGGAATTGGGTAGATGTTTCTCTGTGTGGGACAAATGTGAGCTGGCATAGCAGTTATTGAAGTGGACCACAGGTGATGACAAGGTTACATAAATATTGCCATACTGGGACAGACCAAAGGTCCATCGAGCCCAGCATCTTGTTTCCAACAGTGGCCAATCCAGGTCACAAATACCTGGCAAGATCCCAAAAAAGTACAAAACATTCTATATTGCTTATCCCAGAAATAGTGGATTTTCCCCAAGTCCAATTAATATTTTTTATTTATTTATTGCATTTGTATCCCACCTCTTTGCAGGCTCAATGTGGCTTACAATATATCATGGATAGTGGAAATGAAAGGAGAATTGACATTTAGTGTTACAGAAGTATTTTGGGTTGCATGGTAATGGAAAACATGATCAAACCTATAAATGGCAAGTGACCGACTCACCTGCAAATGCGCAGTAGAGACTTCCCTCTCTGTCCCGCCCCCGCGTCAAGACGTGATGACGGGGAAGGGGGGCGGGACAGAGAGGGAAACTGCGCTGAAGGGGAGGGCAGGAACCGCTGATGTCGCTACCGCTCCCCCCACCCCCGGAGTCGCCACCACCCCCCCTTCACCCGGCCCGGGCCGTCTCTTCGTTATTCAACTTACAGCAGTGCCGAAACAGCAGCAAGCAGCTCAGCTTCAGCTCCCGTCGGCCTTCCTTCCCTGCCTGTGCCCCGCCCTCGCCGACGTGACGTCACACGAAGGCGAGGCACAGGCAGTGAAGGAAGGCCAACGGGAGCTGCTGCTTGCTGCTGTTTTGCCGCTGCTGTAAGTTGAATAACGAAGAGAGGGCCCGGGCCGGGTGGAGGGATGGCGGCAACTCCGGGGGTGGGGGGGGGGTGCGGTGGCGACCTCGCGGGGAGGGGGAAGGAAAACACCAATATCAGCCCGTTTTTACGGGCTCAACGGCTAGTAATGATATAATGTAAGGCATTCTTAACGTTATTAGATATATGTGGGGATTTCACCTGTTTTGGTCTTTGTGGTATGTCTTGTCAAAGAGATGGGTCTTCAGCAGTTTGCGGAAGTTGGTCAGTTCATAGGTCGCTTTTAGGTTGCGTGGCAATGCGTTCCAGAATTGCGTGCTCTTATAGGAAAAGGTTGATGCGTGCATTAGTTTATATTTTAGGCCTATGGACTTTTCCTTTATGAAGCCGCCCAAACCTTTATCACATTCTCTGGCAACGAATTCCAGAGTTTAATTACACGTTGAGTGAAGAAACATTTTCTCCGATTTGTTTTAAATTTACTACATTGTAGCTTCATCGCATGCCCCCTAGTCCTAGTGGACAGGATGCTGGGCTCGATGGACCCTTGGTCTTTTCCCAGTGTGGCATTACATATGTACTTATATTCCATACACACCAATAGTTATCTTGCCAACCACTGTAAAACATAGCATCATTTAGCCTTGTAAATGTAATTGAATCAATGTAATCTCTAATGACTGTTAAATGTAAGCCAAATTGAACAAAAACTTGTTTTTGGATAATTGTGGGATACAAGTATGAATAAATAAAAATAAATATTATATAATTTATTATGAGTTTTTCTTTGGCGTTTCTGGGACATAGACTGTAGAAGTCCGTCTGACTCTGTTCTTATGTTCCATCTACTGGAGTTACCGTCGAAGCTTACTCCAGCCTACCAAATCCGTCTTGTCATTGCGGGACCCAGACCGTAAAAGTCTGACCAGCACTGTCCTTGGTTCCAGCTACTGAAGTTGCCATTGAAGCCCTTTCCAGCCTATCCTAAACTGGATTGCCATATACAGACACAGCCTGCAAAGTTTGCCTAGCATGAGGCCGCAGGGCAGTAGGAGAAGCCAGGAAGAGGAGGATGTAGAGAAGGCTGAGTGATTAGACCCTGGGAGGACAGGAGAAATGAGTGATCTAGTACTGAAGTGAGCTTACTTGTCCACTTCCCTCCTCTGCCTGTCAGTCAAAAAGCCTGTTTAGAAAGAAATCTTTAGGACTCCCCAGAAGAGGAGAGAAGCCTGGAAGGCAGATGATCTGCAAAGTTAAGCGGTCCTTTTTTAGCTTGATTTACCTCCAAATCAAATGCCACATCAATTTATAGTCATTGGTTGTACAGTATTTATTTATTACATTTGTACCCTACGCTTTCCCACACATAGCAGGCTCAATGTGGCTTACATAGTAAAAAAAAACCCAAAAAACAATACAATTTCTGTAAGAGAATATTACAAGCTGTAATAAACATTACTAATACTCACCTCGCAATACAACACGAACAGATTCACCACCATTGACACACCAAAACTGAATCTTCCAATTTCGGACACCCTAAAAATTCTTGGAGTTACCATTGGCTGACACCTAATACTTGAGAGTCACGCGAAAAACACAACCAAGAAGATGTTCCATTCAATGTGGAAACTAAAAAGAGTAAGACCTTTCTTCCCGAGAACCGTCTTCCGCAACCTGGTACAATCAGTGGTACTCAGTCATCTAGATTACTGCAATGCACTCTACGCTGGCTGCAAAGAGCAAATAATCAAGAAACTTCAGACAGCTCAGAACACTGCAGCTAGACTCATATTCGGTAAAACAAAATACGAAAGCGCCAAACCCCTACGAGAAAAACTGCACTGGCTCCCACTCAAAGAACGTATCACGTTCAAAATTTGCACCCTAGTTCACAAAATTATTCACGGAGACGCACCAGCCTACATGTCAGACCTGATAGACTTACCACCCAGGAATGCTAAAAAATCATCCCGTACATTCCTTAATCTTCACTTCCCAAATTGTAAAGGTCTCAAATACAAACTAACGCATGCGTCTATCTTTTCCTACCTGAGCACACAATTCTGGAATGCGCTACCGCGAAACCTAAAAACGACCTATGAGCAAGCCAACTTCCGAAGTCTACTGAAGACCCATCTCTTCAACAAGGCATACAACAATGATCAACAAATGTGAATTCCTGTACACACATGCAGAATTTCCCCTACAATATTTGCTTGCCAAACTACTATCATGTTTTTCATTATCATATTACCCAAGATCTTCTACTATTACTAAATGTACATTTTCTTTATAACTCTTATATATTTCTTAAATATCTCTTACAATGTTTGCTTGTTAAAATACTACCATAGTAACATAGTAGATGACGGCAGAAAAAGACCTGCACGGTCCATCCAGTCTGCCCAACAAGATAAACTCATATGTGTATACCTTACCTTGATTTGTACCTGCCTTTTTCAGGGCACAGACCGTACAAGTCTGCCCAGCAGTATTTCCCGCCTCCCAACCACCAGTCCCGCCTCCCATCACCGGCTCTGGCACAGACCCCGTATAAGTCTGCCCTCCACTATCCTCGCCTCCCAACCACCAACCTCTCTTCCACCACCCAATTTTGGCTAAGCTTCTGAGGTATCATGTTACCCAAAATCCTTCTGCTACTACTAAATGTATACTTTCTCATGTACTCTCATTATTCATGATGTATTGTAAGCCACATTGAGCCTGCAAAGAGGTGGGAAAATGTGGGAAACAAATGCAACAAATAAATTATAATGATAAGGTTTTAAGAATAAATGATTTGGATATGGGAAGGTAAGGATAGGATAGGCAAAAGGAAAGGAGATTGGGAGGGGTATGGTATGGAAAGATGGAGAAGAAAGGAGGATGAGTATGATAAGATTTGGGAGAAGGTCAAAGGTATGCTCAGAACTCCGTATTTTTTAAAGTTATAGTAACCTTATTTGCAGCCTCTGAGACTTATGCAGGGTTTACACAGCGTGGCTATACAAGATATGTATCAGGATGCACAGATCTCCTAACAGATGGGTTAAAAGTTTACATTTTGAAGAATCTGGCTGCTGTGCTGAGACGTTGTCATGCCAAAAGTTCATTTTGTCTGTTTTACAGACCTCGCTTGTGAGAGAGAAAGAACAGAACCAGGCAGAAATTCAGGCAAAACTGGACAAGCTTGAGCTCTTGGAGAAAGAATGCCATAGACTGACAGCCACTCAGGTCCTCACAGAGGTAGGTCACTCAGCCAGGGCACACAGGTGTTCGCAGGCTGCGCAGCTCTTGCAGGATGCTTGCTGAATAAGCTGAGCACCAATGAGTGTCTATTTTTATGACTTTTAAACTAAAAAATACGACAACATTGATGAAAGCAGGAAAAGATGATCCAGGCCATCCTTAAATGCTAGATTTTGTCGCCTGTAGCTAATGACATTAAACAGAGGAGGCAGTATCTGTTGGAGTTCCCCAGGGATCTGTCCTTGGACCCCTTCTCTTCTCAATCTACACCTCCTCCCTAGGCTCACTGATCTCATCTCATGGTTTTCAGTATCATCTTTATGCTGATGACACCCAGCTATACCTCTCCACACCAGACATCACCACGGAGACCCAGGCCAAGGTATCGGCCTGCTTATCCGACATTGCTGCCTGGATGTCCAACCGTCACCTGAAGCTGAACATGTCCAAAACCGAGCTCCTCGTCTTTCCACCTAAACCCACCTCTCCTCTTCCTCCACTCTCCATCTCAGTTGATAACACCCTCATCCTCCCCGTCCCATCTGCCCGCAACCTCGGAGTCATCTTCGACTCCTCCCTCTCCTTCTCTGCGCATATCCAACAGACTGCCAAAACCTGTCGCTTCTTCCTCTTCAACATCAGCAAAATTCGCCCTTTCCTATCTGAGCACACCACCTGAACTCTCGTCCACGCTCTCATTACCTCTCGCCTTGACTTCAACTTACTCCTCACCGGCCTCCCACTTAGCCATCTATCCCCCCTTCAATCCGTTCAGAACTCTGCTGCACGTCTCATATTCCGCCAGAACCGATATACTCACATCACCCCTCTCCTCAAGTCACTTCACTGGCTTCCGATCAGATACCGCATTCAATTCAAGATTCTCCTCCTCACCTACAAATGCACCCGGTCTGCGGCTCCTCACTACCTCTCTACCCTCATCTCCCCCTATGTTCCCGCCCGTAACCTCCGCTCACAGGACAAATCCCTCCTTTCAGTTCCCTTCTCCACCACTGCCAACTCCAGGCTCCGCTCATTCTACCTTGCCTCACCCATTGCCTGGAACAATCTTCCTCAACCCCTATGCCAAGCCCCCTCCCTACCCATTTTCAAATCTCTGCTTAAAACTCACCTCTTCAATGCTGCTTTCGGCACCTAACCTTTTGTGCAATATAGTATTCCCTATCAGACGGACTCTATACTTGTTTTTAGTTTGTACACCTGTCTTTTAGATTGTAAGCTCCTTGAGCAGGGACTGTCCTTCCATGTTGAATTGTACAGCGCTGCGTAACCCTAGTAGCGCTCTAGAAATGTCAAGTAGTAGCAGTATGTGTTATGAATAAATGTATGTCCAAACCACCTCTTTTAGAACAAGATCAGCCAGCTGACAGAGAAACTCAGTGAAGAGGAGCATCAACGGAAGCTAATCCAGGACAAAGCTGCCCAGGTAGGAGACACGTATGTCCTGGAATACCTGGGGGTCAGGCCTCCTCCCGCAATCCCCCCTCTCCCCATGTTATACCCAAAAGCAGTGAGAAGAAACTGCGGCCTTCTTTCCTCAGCTGAATATTGGTCCATAAAATGCTAAGCTTTATTCACAGGCTAAAAATACAGCTAGAGTTCTCTGCAGAAACACATTGAGAGCTGATGTAAGTCTATCTTGCTAACCTTTTGACATATTCAATATTTACTTCTACAGTGACTTGGCATTTTCTGGTTTTATACCTTTTTTTTAAAGTCTTTTCCCTTTCTTCCCTGTTCTCGCTGGTAGCTCCATGTAAATAGAGACCAAGCAGCCACATGCAGACAATCCTAGATGTAGACTCCTGATTTGTTACATCAGCAGCCTTATGACATCAGTGACGTAATTATGAGCTCATCACTGTACTGGACAGACCCTATCTTTTAGCTCTTGGCAGCGAGTGCCTTGCTGACTGTGTTCACCTTCAGAAACATCTCTGATATACGCTGGCTACAGGGCTCCTGTAACTGTAGTTATCTGGGATGTGCACTTTCCTTTTTTTTTTTCATTAGTTTTTAAATGGTACAATCCAACAAAGGACTTTCAAAATGGAAATTACAAACACAATATCAATAACCGATAACCTAGGTGACTTCAAGGAGCTGCCCATACCTGGATAAGGGCCCCACAAGGCTTCCCTATCCCCTGCCCGCTCCCCCAACCCCTTCCAACAGTCATAACAGTCTGATCACTAAAAAGCAACCTGTTCAAAAAGGCATACCACAATGATCTAGCCTAAATTCCAGATAACAAAACTTATACCAGAACTGGACAAAATTGAACCCTCGATACTTGATTTCTTAATTTACCCTGTCACCATTGAACTTTAACGCAATACTACTCTGTATTTCTCATTCCGATAATGGCAATCGCCACTACGGCATAATGTAAGCCACATTGAGCCTGCAAATAGGTTGGAAAATGTGGGTTACAAATGTAACAAATAAATAAATCGCATAAACAATTAGAAATCCAACTAGCCCACATCTCGAGAACTGGTGCTACATAGAAATGAAGAATATATTAATTAGGATTTCCCTAATAACATTAAACAGTGTTACTCACTAAATTACAAACTCCCAAATCCTCAGAGTTTTTTCTCATAACTCTTAAGAAATTACTCTTAATTGATGAGGGTCCCAAAAAACAAAACCTTTATTCTGGAGAGAAAGCAAACGCATGGAAATTTAAGGAAAAAAGTGGCACCCAGGGCCTGTACTCTAGACTTCAAGACCAAAAAGGCTTTGAGTTGTTTAGCCGTGGCCACATCCGGAAAAATCATAATTTTTTTTCCCTTAAAGTTTCATAATCAACGCCTTATCACTCTCATTTATAACAGTTACCAAGAGGGCAGCACATGTTTCTCTATCACAGAAAAGCGAGGATATGCACTTCGGATTCATATTTCCCTGATTATATATATATATATATATATATATATATATATATATATATATATATATATATATATATATATATACATGCTTCAAATTGAGCAGGCAACTTAATTGCTTAACGAGGCAATCTGCATCAGTAATTGACTGCTAACAACCAGTTATTAGTGTTAATTAGCCTTAATTAGGATTTATGCATGGTCGTATTCTATAATGATCCGTGCATAGATCCTACTGCGCATAAACCCAAGGGGATGTGACCAGTTTCGTTGGGGGGGGGGGGGGGACACACGGCATTCCCAGAATTTACGCGTGTAATTAGAGTATGGGGGAAGCATTCTTAATTTCGGTGTGCAGATTTGCACCACAAATTAGGTTTGATTCCTGGCCGTAAGCACTGTTCTTTAAACCATTCCTAACTTTAGAATAGAGGAGTATCCTAATGGTTAGTGCAGTTGCCTGAGAACCAGGGGAACTGGGTTTGGTTCCCACTGCAGCTCCTTGTGACTCTAGGCAAGGCACTTAACCCTCTGTTGCCCCAGGTACAGAATAATTATATGTAAAGCATTTTCATTGGTATTAGTCCCATCCTCTATCCCTCAAAGTTGAGTGTATTAGTTCCTGTGCACACTCATGAAAAGTCTCACAAATACACAATCAAACACACAAGCATTTTTCTAATACTTTATCCTAATGAACAAGATATAGAAGGGTTTGATGACAAAATTGGACTCCAGGGAAAAGTTCTAATTCTGGGATTAAAGGATTGTTTTTTTTTTTTTTTTTTTGAAACCTTTATGGAGGTAATTTTATGAAGTCATTTTCAAATGTATGTGGTCGCTCCATTTCTGGTAGAAGAAACGTCTAAGGTCCTAGGAATTAATTTGGACTCTTCGTTGTCATTTGAGCCGCAGATAAATAACTTGAGCTTAAACGGCTTCATTTGACTCAATCTTACTTTTATGAGGAACATTTTGTCTTACTGGCCCAAATGTTGATTGTACCTCATCTGGACTATTATAATTCACTGTACTTAGGCTTGACATCAGAATTGCAGAAACAATTACAACTCATTCAGAACACAACAGCACAGCTGATTTTTCTACTTAAAAAAATATGATAGTGTTTCTCAGTCACTAATAACATTTCACTGGTTTCCTATACAGGTCTGCATAAGTTTTGTTTTTCAGATTTTTTGTGGCTGCAAATCTGAATATGTGGTTAATTTGTTGAAAGACTATTATCTAGATGTTTTTCTGGAGGTTGGGAGGCGGGGATAGTGCTGGGCAGACATACGGTCTGTGCCAGAGCCGGTGGTGGGAGGCGGGGATGGTGCTGGGCAGACTTATACGGTCTGTGCCAGAGCCGGTGGTGGGAGGCGGGGACAGTGCTGGGCAGACTTATACGGTCTGTGCCAGAGCAGGTAGTTGGGAGGCAGGGCTGGTGGTTGGGAGGCGAGGATAGTGCTGGGCAGACTTATACGGTCTGTGCCAGAGCCGGTGGTTGGGAGGCGGGGTTGGTGGTTGGGAGGCGGGGATAGTGCTGGGCAGACTTATACAGTCTGTGCCCTGAAAGCACAGGTACAAATCAAAGTAGGGTATACACAAAAAGTAGCACATATGAGTTATCTTGTTGGGCAGACTGGATGGACCGTGCAGGTCTTTTTCTGCCGTCATCTACTATGTTACTATTGTATTCTCCCATTTAAAGGTCTGCGTTTTAAGCAACTATTTAATTCTTTATTCTGGAACAATTTACTTATGAACATCAAAGAAGGAGGAAAGTATCTTCTTTTTTTTTTTTAATTTGTAGAAGGCTTTATTTTGAGAAACATTAAAGAGTCAAATAATACACAGCCATTTACATAGGCAAGTTAAACCTATATGTAAACCTTACAATAGCGCATGTACTTCCGAAACAAAGAAACATTATATTAAACTCTCAATGCAAGAAAGTTCACTAACAAGGTACTTTTAGTACTTGTAACAAGGTTTTTCCATTACACCTCCCCATCTTCCAAGCAGGAGTGAGGAAGTTAGTGGGGTGCCTCCACCGCCAATGCTAGCACTGCCCGAGCATGCTCAGTTCATGCACAAATTGAACATGCTTGGAGAGTGCAAGTGCTGGTGGCTGGAGGCACCGCGCTGACTTCCTCACTCTTGAGGCAGTACGAGGCGGAAGAGGATGACTCAGGGAGCGGGTTTCTTCGGATGGCAAGGCTTCATCTACCCCACCAGCCATTGAACAGATAGTGCAGGTTTGGAGGGGGTCTGAGCCCATTCTCTCTCTCATATGTACACCCCGCCGTTGCCCATTCTCTCTGTCTCATATGTGCCCCCCTGTGCCTTCACTCGTTCTTTCTTTCTTGTTTCTCCCTTTACCTTCACCCGTTCTCTCTCTCTCGTGTGCCTTCACCCATTCTTTCATGTTCCCCCTGTGCCTTCACCCATTCTCTCTCTCATGTGGATCCTGTGCCATGAAGGCGCATGCTGTGTTATTACATACTTGCTGCATGTGCTTTTGAAATAGAAGCTGCAGAAAAGCCCCTCTCCACATCTTCAAGCCCCTGGGGATAAAGGCACACCTAGATAAAAATATCATAAAGAACTTAAGTGACTCCCACTTCATCTACGTTTTTTTTATCCCTGTATGATGCCAAGATGTAATATTTTTGTGTAGTCTCAATGCAGTCATGTGACATTTTAATCTTGTTTTTGGAGATAGCTTCAGACTGGGCTTGAAGTGAACAGAATCATGATGTCCTTGGCTTCTGCACAGAACGGACCAAAGAGGAAAGTGAAGAAGCTGTCTGGGAAGGTAATGCTCACGAAAAACACCCTTTTCCCATTTTGTACATAGATAGAATCTCTTACTATCTGATACACAGCTTGACTGATTGAGAGAGAGGGCAGCTCACAGGAGCAGAAAGAATAAAAGATACTGAAGTATCTGGAATCCAGCAGGTTGTAAGATCTGAGGCAGCATGATTGTACTCGACAGACAAATCTAGTCAGATGAAGGAGGTGTAACAACTGTAGTTTACTTGGATTTCAAGAAAGCTTTTGTTAAATTTAATTTGTACATTTATATTCTGCTAACTACAAAGTTCAAAGCGGATTACAATTGAGCAATAATTCAGTCACAATTATTAATACATACAAAAAAAGAAAATTCTGTGTAACAATTAAAGTCAACCATCTCAAATAAGACAAAATAAAATACTTTAAAACACTATCTGTGACTAATCAGAGCCCTTCTTAATCCCAAATAATTATGGATAGATCTAATTTCCTGTGGTAACGTATTCCAATCCCTGACCAAGGACTGTTCTGTTTCTGGTAATAGATGGCACTGTTTAGAGGGAACAGATAGACCAGATCTTTGAGGATGGTAAATCCATATATATTTCAACAGGTAGCTAGAACTCAAACCATAAAGAATTTTTAAAAACAATCAACAGCACTTCAAATTCAATTCTAGCTTTGATAGGGAACCAGTGTAATTGTATTAATAAAGAAGTAGCATAGTCAGACCAGCTACCACCCAGAATTAATTCTGCTGCGGCATTTTGGATTATCTGGAGTCTATGCAATTGTATTTCTGGAAGTCCTAAATAAGCAGAATTTACAGTAATCCATCTATGACAATATCGTTACCTGCACAACCATTTGTAACTGCTCCAACGAAGGCTTTAATCTCTAAAGTGTTTTCTGAATTAATACACTTTTAATCCACAAATTTTAATTTCTGACTTTAAAGGAACTTCGACCCCTGCTAGCTTTGGAAATAGCTGTGGTAGATGCCGCTTACTGCTACCCACCCATAAATATTGCCAGAGATACAGTGTCTCAAAGTTGCCGAAATCTCGGAGTCATACCATAGAAGGCTGCAGTATGGGGTCAAACAGATTACTTTATCTCAGCAAGTATTGCATCGGCGAATGTAAAACTTTACCAATGTTCATTGGTGACATGCATGAATGTTCACAGAAAATTTCATCGAAATCCGTGATGGTCGAGCAGGGCACTTCTCTGAAATCAGACCACTTGACATGGAATGACCAATTTAACTGCGGTAAACTCGCCCTCATGGCGGGCAGGAAGGCACCTGTGCATTCGCGGTGGAGCATGTCTTGCACTCCACAAAGCTCTTAAAACTTGTTATAAAGCCCAGACCAGGCAGTGTGGCACCGTGTTACCCACTTGTGAGAATATAAGGCCTGCTGACCTCAGAGAGTACCTGCTACAGAAAAGTATCTTTGCCATTCTGCACAGAGCGACAGGTATAATCCCAAACAAAGACATAGAGGAGGTAACCTGCGTGTTCTGCACAGAGCAGCAGGTGCAAGTCTAGCCACCTTGCTGGGTAGACTAGTTGCCCTCTGGAGGAGTAGCCTAGTGGTTAGGGTGGTGGGCTCTGGTCCTGGGGAACTGAGTTCGATTCCCACTTCAGGCACAGGCAGCTCCTTGTGACTCTGGGCAAGTCACTTAACCCTCCATTGCCCCATGTAAGCCGCATTGAGCCTGCCATGAGTGGGAAAGCGCGGGGTACAAATGTAACAAAAATAAAATAGATACTATTGGAGATTCTACATGGAATGTTGCTACTATTGGAGATTCTACATGGAATGTTGCTACTCTTTGAGATTCTACATGGAATGTTGCTACTATTGGAGGTTCTACATGGAATGTTGCTACTATTGGAGATTCTACATGGAATGTTGCTACTATTTGAAATTCTGTATGGAATGTTGCTATTCCACTAGCAACATTCCATGTAGAAGGCTGCGCGGCCACATTGGTGATCTGCAAGGGCCGACTTCTACATGGAATGTTGCTAGTGGAATAGCAACATTCCATGTAGAATTTCAAATAGTAGCAACAGTGGAGGAGTGGCCTAGTGGTTAGGGTGGTGGACTTTGGTCCTGGGGAACTGAGTTCGATTCCCACTTCAGGCACAGGCAGCTCCTTGTGACTCTGGGCAAGTCACTTAACCCTCCATTGCCCCATGTAGGCCGCATTGAGCCTGCCATGAGTGGGAAAGCGCGGGGTACAAATGTAACAAAAATAAAATAGATACTATTGGAGATTCTACATGGAATGTTGCTACTATTGGAGATTCTACATGGAATGTTGCTACTCTTTGAGATTCTACATGGAATGTTGCTACTATTGGAGGTTCTACATGGAATGTTGCTACTATTGGAGATTCTACATGGAATGTTGCTACTATTGGAGGTTCTACATGGAATGTTGCTATTCCACTAGCAACATTCCATGTAGAAGGCTGCGCAGGCTTCTGTTTCTGTGAGTCTGACGTCCTGCACATACGTGCAGGACGTCAGACTCACAGAAGCAGAAGCCTGCGCGGCCACACTGGTGATCTGCAAGGGCCAACTTCTAGTGGAATAGCAACATTCCATGTAGAATCTCAGATAGTAGCAACAGTGGAGGAGTAGCCTAGTGGTTAGGGTGGTGGACTCTGGTCCTGGGGAACTGGGTTCGATTCCCACTGCAGCTCCTTGTGACTCTGGGCAAGTCACTTAACCCTCCATTGCCCCATGTAAGCCGCATTGAGCCTGCCATGAGTGGGAAAGCGCGGGGTACAAATGTAACAAACAAAAAAAACCCTGTTACTGCGATAACAAATTCATGAATGAACTGAATTTGCTGGAGTAGATTAAAAATTGTGTGCCAGATAGACAGAGGGTAGTGGTTAAATAAGTACACTGTGAAGAAGGGAGGTTTAGTGAGCAGAGACCCCTGAGAGAGGTCTCACTCCTGCAAATGCGATCTGTGTTAATAGCCTGCTCCCTGCACTTAGCCTAACCATTTACACTGGAGCACATTCAAACTAAGAACTTAAACATTGATGTTTCTTCTTCTTCTACCCTGGTTAGAAAATGCCCGACACGAAGATAGCACTGTCCCCACGACAGGTTTGCCTGAAGGCCGGAGTCCTGCCGTTTGTAGCAGGGAAGGTAAGTGCTATGAGTTATCGTTCAGATGTGATCAGGTTTTAAAATTTTGAGCAGAACCCCCCCCCCCCCCCCCCCCTCGTTAGGTTAGTTTGCTTTGGACATGATTGTTAGCCAGGGATTTTTATTTTGGCAACCTCAGGAAGGGGCAGAAAGTATGCAAGGAAGAGTTTGTGCAAAAAAAAAAACCCTGTGAGATTTGCACAAATTTGCTTGTACACAGTTTTTATCTAGGTTTCCCCTTTTCCCCTACCATCAAGCTTTGGTTTCCTTAAACAAATGGACTTGCCCAGATCCTAATCCCGCCTCTGAATTTTGCCTTCCTGCAGTCTGCCAGCGACAGTCACTCTGTTAGCGCCAACGTACAGAGTGTCCTGCATATGATGAAGCACCAGAGCTCACACACCAACCAGGAGCGCAGAGGAGCGGCTGAGCGAAGGGTGCGCAGACCCCTCTCCTCCTACACTGCCATGTCCTCCACTGGTGACGGCCTCGCTGACATTCTGCTGACTTTGCAGGACGAACTGGGCCAAATGAGTTTGTGAGTATATAGGATAAGATTCTTAATTTTTTTTTTCCTTCTGTTGTTCCTCCTTACAGTAGAAACAATTGCCAAAAAATATATCATTCATGGTGATGCACCAGCCTATATGTCAGACCTGATAGACCTACCACCCAGGAATGCCAAAAGATCATCCTGAACATTCCTTGATTTGCACTTCCCGAACTGTAAAGATCTAAAATACAAACTAATGCACGCGTCAAACTTTACTTACCTGAGCACACAGTTATGGAACGCACTACCGCACAACTTAAAAACAATCTATAAACTAACGAACTTCCGCAAACTACTGAAGACCCATCTCTTTAACAAAGCTTACTACAAAGATCAACCAATATGAATATAAACAACTCCCCCACATATATTTAGAACTGTATTATAATATCTGCTTGTTATACTATTATTATGCTTTATCATTATCATGTGTACAAGATCCTTCTATACCACTAAATGCCTTTTATATATTTCCATTACTCATGATTTATTGTAAGCCACATTGAGCCTGCAAAAAGGTGGGAAAATGTGGGCTACAAATGCAATAAATAAATAAATAAAATAATTTCCTGACCCAAAAGGTTAGAGGTGCTCCCTTATAAATGCTAAGACTGGAATTACCGAAATCCACTTAATAGGAGTCACGTGCTACTGAACGTTTTCCCCTTACCAAGTACCAAGATTTAACTTATATTCTGCTTAAGCAATACACGTGAACTTGATTTTTATTCTTGTTAAGTGTCAAGAAATCTAGGGCACCCCGACAAAATAGCCCTTGTCAAATCGCCCTTGACAAAATGGCCCTTCCCACAAAATAAGCCTTGACAAAATAGCCCCCTTAACAAAATAGCCCTCTAGAAAAAAAATAGCACATCACAAAAAAAGATAAACTACAAGTGAAATCTTCACTGATAAAGGCTCCTACCAGCATTGCATTGTATAAAGCATATATAAAAAAAAATAAAATTCTGTAGCTATCTATTCATGATCTGTTCTGTTGTTTAAGGAAACTATTCTTCCATCAACATGCTAATTTAAAAAAAAACCCCAATATTGTTATCATTTTCATAGTCTTACCAACCTTATCCTGTTTGGCAAGTTACATAAATACATAAGTAATGCCACACTGGAAAAAGACCAAGGTAAGATTATTAAGAAAAAAATGCATATTCTGGGCAGTCTGATTGGGACCTTTTGTTGGGGGGCTAATTTTTCAAGGGCTATATTGTGGGTAGGCTGTTTGGACAGTGGCTGTTATGTCGGGAGCTCTTTTGTTGGGGGCTATTTTGACTGGGCACTGAAATCTAGTACTCTTAATGAGCCATCACAGTTCCACGTTTTCAAGCACCAAAGGTAGGGTTGTTTCAAGGAGTAATTACATTTGCAGGTGAGGGTTTGTGGCGCCAGAATTCTGGTTCTAAAATGAGCCATGCAAGAAGGAACTGTGGGCCAAAAAACAAATATATAATTATAACCTGCTTGGAAGAGTTCACACATGCTGCAGTTCACTTGTAAAGAATAATACCAAGCGGTATCATAATGAAAACACGTATATACCAGTTTAGTGGAGCAGTCAGTCTCCTAGACTTCAGTGGAAGAACGTGTCCCTTCACCAGCACTGTTCCCTCTAACCTGAGTGGGAGCCCTCCACCTACAGTCCTGCCAGCAGGGGAGTGCTGTTTCATTATCACATTTTCAATAGTGAGGGACAGGCAAACTTTGCAGGACTCCAAGGAACCTGCCTGACCCTAGTTATTGAAAACATCATTTTGAAGCACCGCCCCCTACTGACAGCAGTGCAGTTGGAGGACTCCCACTCAATTTAGATGGAGCAGTTCGTTGCCAGAGAATGTGGTAAAGGCGGTTAGCTTAGCGGAGTTTAAAAAAAGGTTTAGACGGCTTTCTAAAGGAAAAGTCCATAGACCGTTATTACATGGACTTGGAGAAAATCCACTATTTCTGGGATAAGCAGTATAAAATGTTTTGTACTTTTTTGGGATCTTGCCAGGTATTTGTGACCTGGATTGGCCACGGTTGGAAACAGGATGCTGGGCTCGATGGACCTTTGGTCTTTCCTATTATGGCAGTACTTATGTAATATGTAATCACCAGGCTCATTTTACTCTCCTGTTTTTGTTTTAATATCTTGAGGCCTCTTGCAGGCTTATTTTATAATTGTCTTCTGATACCCTCTGCCCATTTTTTTTAACTCATCCTCATATTTTTCTGCTGTGCCTCCCTTCATCTTCCTGTCTTTTCGTTCTCCCTCCCTGAAGCTGGGAGCGTTTGCATACGGGGACTGATATTTATATGTTCTCATGATCACGCAAATGCTTGTGCTGTAACAGAAGGGATCATGTGATGTGGGAGATTGGAGCACTTTCTCCATCCCCTCCTCCTTTTGCAGAAATCAGTCCATCTCTGGTCTGTTCTCCCCATTTACCTAACAGTCAAGGGTTTTTAAGTGTCTCCTGATCAGGAGCCAGGACTGTACTGGCAGGAGAGTGGGAATGCCTGCGAATTCTATGCAGAAATGCACCACCGAAACCTGAAATCTGGCGTTGTGTGCAGTACAGGACAAATCAGTACAGATGAGACTCAGGGGAGGAGTCGGAGCTGGGTTATAATATGGGGAACATGTAGTAGGGAGCAGGTCTTTATTTAAAACTAGTAAAAAATGCCCGTTTGTTAAGGGAAGGAAACGGGCGCTATCAAGGCCATCCCCCACCCTCCCTCGCTGTTCCAGACTCTGCCCTCCCTCCGTTTTCACCCTCCCCCTCTCCCGCGTTACGGACCCCTGTACCCCCCTTCCACGACCCTGTCGGCCCCCCCTTCTCGGCGAAAACCGTCCCCCGCTGCCGTGGAGTACCTGTGCTGACGGGGGGCCCCAACTCCTGTCAGCCGAAGTCCTGTGCTGGCCTTCGCGGCGTTGCTTCCTCAATGATCTTCTGTTGAAGTTCCTCTGCGTGCGTCTGATGGATGCAGAGGAACTTGAACAGAAGATCCTTGAAGAAGCAACGCCGCGAAGGCCAGCACAGGACTTCGGCTGACGGGGGTTGGGGTCCCCCGTCAGCACAGGTACTGGACGGCGGTGGGGAACGGGGGGGGGGGATTGACAGGGTCACGGAAGGGGGATACAGGGGGACGTAATGCAGGGGGGGTGTTGAAATCGGAGGGAGGGCGGAGTGTGGAACTCGGTGGGGGGTGCATGAGGGGACACGGGGTGTTCATGCTTGTCGGGTGGGGGGCGGGTTGGTGATGAGGGGGGGGGTCTGTGTTGCCCCGCTCCCTGCGACTTGCTCCGAAGTGGCAGGGAGCGGCGCACTGACAGCTGATTCCCAGGCAGGTGGAGGCGTAGGGAAACTGACGTCAGTGCGTGCCTGCCTAGCAGACCACCTCTGAGGGAGGCACGGTCCCAGGCACATTAGAACGTTGGAGGTGAGAATTATTATATAGGATCTTACATGCCACCTAAGCAGTAACCATACAGCAACTAATTTTAACTTTCTTTTAAATCTCAGTATCGGATATGCAAGAAACACTTGGACTGTAGGAATGAGAAAACTTTATCATTGGTGATGAGTGTTAATGTTATAGTGATAGCACTGAAAATGGACATAGGTTATTCATGTCTCTTTCTTTGCGCAGTGAACATCAGGAGCTTTTAAAGGAGATACAGGAAGCCAAAGCTGATGAAGTGCGTGAGGACCTGGAGCGGGAACTGGATTGTCTGGTGAAGCAGATGGAAATCAAGAGTGACCAAATCCTAAAACTTAAGAGTCACCAAGCACACGTGAGGGAAAGTTGCTTGCTGTTTTCATGCATTGTGCTGGCTAGGTGGGTCGGTGCCGGCCTGGCACATGTACTGTGAGATGTGAGGAAGACCTGTGAGTCCAGAAAAGATTTGTATAAAGGCTGCTGAAGCGCAAAGCCTCCGAGCTTTAGTAGTCCCTGCGAGACGTGGGCAAGATGATTTTTCACAGTGTTGAAAGCACTTTTAATAGAGACTGAAAGGACACAGGGTTTCCCTGGTGTACGTTCTTATAGCCAGGGTGAAGAGACGTGCTCTGAGGGGTCTGTATAGGTTGGGAGAGTAAAACAGGGTACCTGCTTTTAGCCAAGATGAAGAGGTGATCTCCGGATATGTATATGTTGGGAGAGTGAAACCGTATATGTGCATTTAGCCAGGGTGAAGAGGTGCTCCTGGGTTGTGTATAGGTTGGGAGAGTAAAACTGTGCACCAGGCATTTGGTTTTCAATGCTACATATGTTTTCTGCCCCACCCCCCCCACCCCCACACACACACACATTTTCTGCTTGCTATTTGCATTGGCAAGCAAGTCTGCTGGTGTATTTAAAACACTCAGTTTGCTGATACTGATTTCAGGAGGGGAGAACAACATGCATGGGTTTCCGTTCAAAGCTGGATATGTGCTATATACAAATAAGATAGCAAAAGAAATATAGGTTGCGGCTGATAGTTCAAATACACTAATAAAATAACACAAAGTAATACTACTGCTACAGTGCAACAAAATTGTTCATAATACAATTAACATAAAGCATGACACTTCAGCAAAAGATGGTGTAATTTATTTTGACTGCTTGATATACCACAAAGGCCAAAAGCTGGCTTCAATATGGTTTACAAAAAAAAAAACAACAAATATATGGCAAGGCAGAAAAGAAAAGACTCTGAGGGGGGGTGTGAGAATTTTGAATTAATGCGGGCAAACATAGGTAACCATCAGATATGTTCAGAACTCACCATCAGTTCATTGATCCTATTTTTATCTCTGCAAATGCTGACGCCGGACAGACTTCTATGATCTGTGTCCCGCAAATGGCAAAAAAAACCTAAAGATGATTTGGCATCTCCAGTATTGGGGGAACTTAAGCCGATGTTAGACAGTCTTCTACAATCTATGACCTGCAAATGGCAAAAGACAGGCGAAGCTTCGGCAACTCCAGTGTTGTAGATCACTTTATTGTCACATGTTGTAAATGAGGGCGCTGTGCAGCTCAAGGGGAGGAGAAGAGATCTTGACTAGTAAAGTTGAATACTATCAGCAATACTTCGAGTTGGAGCATCTGTATCACTTCGCACTTGTCCACATGAAATTTCATCTGCTGTTTTTGAAATTTAATGTGGACAGGTTAAGACAAGTGTCTACCAGTTTTGCATGGTGAAGTTGCCAGAGAATGTGGTAAAGGCGGTTAGCTTAGCGGGGTTTAAAAAAAGGTTTGGACGGCTTCCTAACGGAAAAGTCCATAGACCATTATTAAAATGACTTGGGGGAAATCCACTGCTTATTTCTGGGATAAGCAGCATAAAATGTATTGAACTTTTTGGGGATCTTGCCAGGTATTTGTGACCTGGATTGGCCGCTGTTGGAAACAGGACGCTGGGCTTGATGGATCTTTGGTCTGTCCCAGTGTGGCAATACTTATTTACTTAATTGATGAGAGAACAGAGGTTGCTTTCTTCTTCTTCTGATATTGGAGGGTGGTTGTGAGGAACATCACAACAGTACAGTGTTTTATTTATGGTTTTAACCAAGACATCTAGATCATCTCCCTTCCCCCACTCTGTGTGTGTCCTAAGTCAAGGATTAGGTTTGGCAGCGTTCTTCAGTGGATCTATTTATTTTTCTTTCAGGTTCAGAAGCTGAAGCAGAAAGCCCAGAAAACGAAGAAGCGCGCTTCCTCTAGTAAGCCAAAGGATAACAGGGCTGAAAACAAAAGTGCACCGGCCACGCCTGAGTGCAGTGTGAAAAAAAGCACGGTCGTCCAGAAATGCAGGAGCTCACTGCAGCTGTTGCGATGTGCACAAAGCCTGCGAACCTCACTGAAAAAAGATGACATCATGTGGGAGAAATAAACTGGATATGTTCCCTTCTGTATTTATTTTTTTATTCTCGTGCTTCATCCCACCATTCACCATCCTTCTTCATATACCAGTCTCACAGGGAACTGTCCGGGCTAGACGTTGAGGCAGGCCTCTGAAACCAGCGAAGCTGCCTACTGCAGCTCACAGCACACCTCCAGCCTGCCCAAGTCTTTCAGATCCCGGTCCCTGTGTTTTGTATTGCCTTTGCTGTGCTGTGTATTTTAAAACAGGGTCATTTACTATAAGCCAATTTTCAGACTGTGATTTTTTAATAAATTTTTAAATGTGAACTATTTGTAATAAAGTTGAGCTTTTATTCTTTTTATAGTGCTCTATGTTGGAGTCTTTTGTTTTTGTAGACTTTGAATCGTTCTAGTAAAACCCAAATAAGGCTTGATGAGCACCCCAGTTATTCTAGCCCAGATTTGGAAGTTACGTTTTTCTTAATGTCAGCTCAGTAATGATACTATGGATGTTCTCTATCTATCCCATCCACTTAAATTCAGATACTTTTGGCTCCACCACCCCTTTTTTGTAAGAGATTTTCTAATGTTACTACTACTACTACTTAACATTTCTAAAGCGCTACTAGGGTTACCCAGCGCTGTACAATTTAACATAAAGGACAGTCCCTGCTCAAAGAGCTTACAATCTAAAGGACAAGTGAACAGTCAGTCTGATAGGGGTAGTCAAATTGGGGCAGTCTGGGTTTCCTGAAAGGTGAGAGTTAGGTGCAGAAGGCAGCATTGAAGAGGTGGGCTTTGAGCAAAGACTTGAAGACGGGCAGGGAGGGGGCTTGGCGTAAGGGCTCAGGAAGGTTGTTCCAGGCATAAGGTGAGGCGAGGCAGAATGAGCGGAGCCTAGAGTTGGCGGTGGTGGAGAAGAGTACTGAGAGGAGGGATTTGTCCTGTGAGCGGAGGTTTCGGGCGGGAACGTAAGGGGAGATGAGGGTAGAGAGGTAGCGAGGGGCGGCAGACTGAGTGCATTTGTAGGTAAGAAGGAGAAGCTTGAATTGAATGCGGTATCTGATCGGAAGCCAGTGAAGTGACCTGAGGAGAGGGGTGATATGAGTATATCGGTTCTGGTGGAATATAAGACGTGCAGCAGCGTTCTGAACGGATTGAAGGGGGGATAGATGGCTAAGTGGGAGGCCGGTGAGGAGTAGGTTGCAGTAGTCAAGGCGAGAGGTAATGAGAGCGTGGACGACAGTTCGGGTGGTGTGTTCAGAGAGGAAAGGGCGAATTTTGCTGATGTTGAAGAGGAAGAAGAGACAGGTCTTGGCTATCTGCTGGATATGCGCGGAGAAGGAGAGGGAGGAGTCGAAGATGGCTCCGAGGTTGCGGGCAGATGAGACGGGGAGGATGAGGGTAATGTTACTCTTTGCTCTACCGTCTCTGAGTCTCGTGTATCACATTACCTCTTTCTCTAGACTAAAATGAGGTGCAATGAGGGGAAGAAAATGAGACTGGCCTAGTCCTTCAAAGAGAAGGCTGGAAAAATAGATAGGGAAGGTAGGATGGAAAAGCAGAAATAAGTGAGAATAAGAGAAGATAAATGGGCTGATGAGATTTTTTTCCAGATGTGACAGTAATTGGAGGAAGTGAAGAGGCAGTATTACAAGACTGTGGAAGGTAATCAGTTAAAAGCAGAAACATCGAACAATGTTTTTGCCCTGCACTCACTGACTGGATTAGGGAAGGACTTTTACTGGTTGGCAGGGGTATATACATATATTAGGGGAGAGAGGGTTTGTATGGAATTAAAATTGAAAGTAATATGCTATTGGTGAGGTTCTGGTGAGTCCATTGGAGAATCTCTCTTCTGGGACTGGAGAATAATGGATGTTATCCCTCTCTGTAAAAATAGCAACACTAGAGGTTAGAAACTGCAGGCCAGTTAGTCAACCTACTCCTCACTGGTCTCCCACTTAGCCACCTATCCCCCCTTCAGTCCGTTCAGAACTCTGCTGCACGTCTTATCTTCCGCCTGAACCGATACACTCATACCACCCCTCTCCTCAAGTCACTTCATTGGCTTCCGATCAGGTACCGCATTCAGTTCAAGCTTCTGCTACTAACCTACAAATGCACTCGATCTGCAGCCCCTCCTTACCTCTCAACCCTCATCTCCCCTTACGTTCCTACCCGTAACCTCCGCTCTCAAGACAAATCCCTCCTTTCAGTACCCTTCTCCACCACCGCCAACTGCAGGCTCCGCCCTTTCTGCCTCACCCCACGCGTGGAACAAACTCCTCGAGCCCATACGCCAGGCCCCCTCCCTGCCCATCTTCAAATCTCTGCTTAAAGCCCACCTCTTCAAGGTCGCCTTCGGCACCTAACCTCTACCAAAGAAATCTAGACTGCCCCGACTGCCCCAACTTGACATTTCGTTCTTTGAGCAGGGACCTTTTTGTTTATTTTGTACAGCGCTGCGTAACCCTAGTAGCGCTCTAGAAATGTTAAGTAGTAGTAGTAGTCTTCAGTGATAAGAAAATGGAGGCTTTACTCATGGTAAAGGCAGTGAAGTATCTAGAATCCAGTGGACTGCAGGATCTGAAACAGCACACATTCACCAGAAGTAGGGACTGTCAGATATCTGGTCACTTTTTCAGGACTTGGAGGTTTTCATGTGATTTATGTGGTGTCAGCAGGCCACCACCTTCAGGCCTTCCTGCAGGTATGAACTCGGCTGACCCTGGAAGGGCCCTTCCCTGGACAGAGCACTCCCAGAAGCAGACTCCAAAAATATGCTTAAAACCGCTTTATTCCATCAGCAAGGCCAAGACATTTCCTCTTCCACACACACTCCTTGGTTACAGCACATATCATAGTAACATAGTAGATGACGGCAGAAAAAGACCTGCACGGTCCATCTAGTCTGCCCAACAAGACAAACATATGTGTATACCTTACCTTGATTTGTACCTGCCTTATTCAGGGCACAGACCATACAAGTCTGCCCAGCAGTACTTCCCACCTCCCAACCACCAGTCCCGCCTCCCATCACCGGCTCTGGCACAGACCGTATAGGTCTGCCCTCCACTATCCTCGCCTCCCAGCCACCAACCCCTTTTCCTCCCACCTGCTCCGCCACCCAATTTTGGCTATCACCCCTTGTTCCTTCCCCCTGCCGGCCACAGCTTCTGGATACAGTTTAAATCATTTGCTGCTTCCCCAGCATGGCATGACTTCTGGACACAGTTTAAATCACTCACTGCTTCCCCAGTATGACATGACTTCTGGACACAGTTCAAATCATTCACTGCTTCCCCAGCATGGCCAGGTTCTTGGACACAGTTCAAGTCACTACCTGTTTCTCCAGCCGGGTCTGACTTCTGGCCACAGCTGAAATCATTCACTGCTTTACAGCACGGCACCTCTCTCCCCCTTGAGTGGAACAGCTGCTTAACTTTTTTCCTTTTTTTTTAGCAGGAAAAAGACACAGATGTCATGCGGCACAATAGTCTGCTTAGCTATCATTGGCAAAAAAAAACAACCCAAACCTTCTTTTCTTAAATAATCTTAATTTTGAAACCACAGGAAGAAAATCTTTTTAGACTTAAGTGTTCAGATGATCTGCTCAGGAAGTGGCTACTTTTCTGTTAACTAAACTTGTGCCTCGTTTTGGAGTCCTTCATGCAGGGGCGTAGCCAGACCGCGGGGGGGGGAGGTCCAGAGCCCAAGGTGGGGGGCACATTTTAGGCCGCCGACCCCCCCCCCCCCTGCAGCCGCTGCCACAAGGTACCTTTGCTGGTGAGGGTTCCCAATCCCCGCCAGTCTTCTTCAGCGTTGGTCTCCGGCACTCCGCCAGCTGAAGAGGACTAAGGCTGGCAGGGGGTGGGGATCCCCGCCAGCAAAGGTACCTTGCCGGGGGGGGGGGTTGAAAGTGGAGGGGGCCAGGACTAAATCTGTGGGGGCCCATGCCCCCGTGGCCCCACCTAGCTACGCCTCTGCCCTCAGCGCATTATCACTGATAATGAGACATTTTAAAAATACTTTAATGACAGCCTTAAGAGTAAACTTGTCTTTTGACTGGAGATATGTTTCTGTTTATTCTCCGACTTCTAATGGATTGGTGGAAAAGTGTAATGGTTTGCTGAAACAGAAGCTGTGGCTGATTATGGCACAAGAGCCTCAGACCTGGCATCAAGCATTACCTGCAGCATTATATGCTTTGCGAAACACATCTTTAAGGGTTTCTACAGTTACTCCTTTTGAATTGTGAAGTGGGCCCTTAATGCTTCTGCCTATTTTGTCACACCTACTACATGTAATTGTATCACCTGATAAATTGAGGCAAGAAAGGAGTGCCCTATATACAGGGACTACATCTACCACACTGCTTTGGGATGTAAGTTGGGAAAATGAGGACAGGCCAAAAGTTTCCCTCCTGGAATACGATAACTTGGCAGCTCAGTTAATTTGCAGTTAGTAGATAGCATGCTCTAGGGAATCAGCCTTAACATGGTCAGGTGGAACATTCCCCATCTTGCACCCAAATTTGGTGGCTATTAATATCGGGTCTGGAAGGTACATAAGTATTGCCATACTGGGAAAGACCAAAGGTCCATCTAGCCCAGCATCCTGTTTCCAACAGTAGCCAATCCAGGTCACAAATACCTGGCAAGATCCCAAAAATGTACAAAACATTTTATACTGCTTATCCCAGAAATAGTGGATTTTCCCCAAGTCCATTTAATAACGGTCTATGGACTTTTCCTTTAGGAAGCCGTCCAAACCTTTTTAAACTCCGCTAAGCTAACCACCTTTACCACATTCTCTGGCAACGAATTCCAGAGTTTAATTACACGTTGAGTGAAGAAAAATTTTCTCAGATTCGTTTTCAATTTACTACATTGTAGCTTCATCGCACGCCCCCTAGTCCTAGTATTTTTGGAAAGCGTGAACAGACGCTTCACATCTACCCGTTCAACTCCACTCATTTTATAGACCTCTATCATATCTCCCCTCAGCCGCCTTTTCTCCAAGCTGAAGAGCCCTAGCCGCTTTAGCCTTTCCTCATAGGGAAGTCGTCCCATCCCCTTTATCATTTTTGTCGCCCTTCTCTGCACCTTTTCTAATTCCACTATATCTTTTTTGAGATGCGGCGACCAGAATTGAACACAATCTTCGAGGTGTGGTCGCACCATGGAGTGATACAAAGGCATTATAACACCCTCATTTTTGTTTTCCATTCCTTTCCTAATAATACCTAATATTCTATTTGCTTTCTTAGCTGCAGCAGCACACTGAGGCATTTAAAGCTGAAGTAGAGAGCTGCTGTGGGTGGTAACCTGGAACAAGGGCGAGCAAGCCCAGACTCCTCCCCTTCCAGGCTGAGCTTGCAGCGTTTAGTGTACCCCAGTTACCTTGGTAACCCCAGGCACAGCCAGTGCAGAAAGCAAGGATTAGGTTAATAACCCCAGAGGATTGGCAAAGCTCTTTTTTTTTTTCCTATTATGTTCTCCGCCTAGAACCAAAATGAAATGTTGAGCAGGTAATAGAGAGGCCTGGGATCCTACCTTCATCCCAGCAGCTGCAGGAAGCAACCTGGCTCAGGTGAGCTTGAACAGGTGCGTAGAGGTGTTTCTCTGTCTCCAGGTGGTATAATGCAAATTGATCACATTTAGAACAACAGTGAAGGGGAACTGAATCGTGTAGCATGAATAAGCATTACATTAAAGCACATTTTTAAAATTGGCTTTTCCCTGTCAGGTTGCCTGTTTACTTGTTTGACTGCAGCTTAGTCTGTTGGCTATGTGCAGATTAAGAAATCAGTCCCAGATGCTGAGAAACCCCTCTTATCCTAAGCTTGAATATCAAAAGCCCTTCTTAGCAGGATGCTGTTTAAAGACCATGTTTCTTGCCAAATATAGATGAGAAACTAGAGGAAAATATCCATATCAAATATACAGCTAAAACACACAGAAATCCAGTGGATCTAATGGACAAAGCAACAGATGTGTTTTCTTTCTTTTTTAACAAAATTTGTAGCCCATCCATCCAACCGTCTGAGTGGGTTACAATAAAACATACACAGCAACGTACATTACAAAAATAAAACGAACAGACCCCAGCTACCAGATACGACACATTATGTAAACCAAATTCCTGATGTGTTTTGAAAATTTTGCCAAATATAGCATTACATTTCAAACTTCTATCCTGCTTTAACCTCACAGTTCTAAGCAGGTTACAGAAGTCAAGATGCTGGAACAATCTCTGGGAATTACAGAAACTCTATATACATACAAACACAACCTAAAATATTTTCTTGTAAAACATTTTTTTAATAAATTTTAACCTTCCTTCTAAATGTCAAGTACTGCTGAGAGACTGAGGAAAAAAAAGCAGCAAAGTTCTTTCAGACCCTTGCTCTTTGAAAGGCCAGCAATTTTTCAAAGATCATTAAACGCTTTTTTCCCCTTAACAGAGGGGAAAATCAAATATTGTGAATATACCAAGACGGAAAATAATCTGGAACCCTGTAATAGTTTAAATTTTTAAAAAACCAAACATATTTAAAGGTAATTCTGGCCTCAACTGGCAACCAATGTATCCTAACATAAAGCAATATGCAATCACATTTAGAAAGCCCAAATACTAAATGAACCTTTTTGCATAGTTTGCATACAGCTATTATAGTTTTAATATTTAAGTATTGTGTTTAAATAAATGTTTCTGATTATAGTAGGTCATCAAAATATCCTGCTTTCATTTAAAGTAATACTGAAAAGAATCCATTCCACTAATCCTTAGAAACTGGGGATAAACACTGGTGGGATTGATTATTTTCAGCATTGTATGTATCTGTCTCTCCCTCAGAGTTCTATACAAGTCTTCATTTAAAGTAAAGCACAAGGGTGTGATTGGAGCTGGTTTTCTGATTATTAAATTCTTTTGGGAGATAATCCTATATAATAATTCTCACCTCATAAGTACATAAGTACATAAGTAGTGCCATACTGGGAAAGACCAAAGGTCCATCTAGCCCAGCATCCTGTCACCGACAGTGGCCAATCCAGGTCAAGGGCACCTGGCACGCTCCCCAAACGTAAAAACATTCCAGACAAGTTATACCTAAAAATGCGGAATTTTTCCAAGTCCATTTAATAGCGGTCTATGGACTTGTCCTTTAGGAATCTATCTAACCCCTTTTTAAACTCCGTCAAGCTAACCGCCCGTACCACGTTCTCCGGCAACGAATTCCAGAGTCTAATTACACGTTGGGTGAAGAAACATTTTCTCCGATTCGTTTTAAATTTACCACACTGTAGCTTCAACTCATGCCCTCTAGTCCTAGTATTTTTGGATAGCGTGAACAGTCGCTTCACATCCACCCGATCCATTCCACTCATTATTTTATACACTTCTATAATATCTCCCCTCAGCCGTCTCTTCTCCAAGCTAAAAAGCCCTAGCCTTCTCAGCCTCTCTTCATAGGAAAGTCGTCCCATCCCCACTATCATTTTCGTCGCCCTTCGCTGTACCTTTTCCAATTCTACTATATCTTTTTTGAGATACGGAGACCAGTACTGAACACAATACTCCAGGTGCGGTCGCACCATGGAGCGATACAACGGCATTATAACATCCGCACACCTGGACTCCATACCCTTCCTAATAACACCCAACATTCTATTCGCTGCTCCAACATTCTGAGGCTGCCTGGAACCGTGGATCATGTTGGCGTAGATAATAGTGATGTCACACAACCCACACCAGATTGGCCAGTAGAAGGGAGAGGGGCGGAGCCACGATACAGGGAGCAGCGAATCAGCACAACACGGGGAATGCACAGCAGCAGGAACAGAAGCCTCTCTCACACAGTCACTCTCTCAAACATACACACTCAGAGGAAAACGTTGCTAGCGCCCGTTTCCTTTCAAACAGAAACGGGCCTTTTTTACTAGTGTTGTATAATGTTGACAGGACATTGCAACCTCTCTATATTAAAGTATATATCTCTGTATTTATCTCTTCAGCTTGAAGAAAAAATGTCAGAAGGGGGGATGTAAGTTTATAAAATCAATAGGGGTGGGACGATTGTTTAAGAACACAGGAGTTGCTCTACTGGGTCAGACCAAAGGTCCATCTAGCTTGGTATCGGGCTTCCAAGAGTGGTCAATCCAGGTCTTTATAATACTTTCCACCATTTTGTTGGATATTGTCATCAGCCTTAGTGGTCTGTAATTTCCCAGATCACCCCTGGAACCCTTTTAAAATATTGGAGTTACATGGCCACCTTTTAATCTTCATTCACCATAGATGATTTTAACCTGTCGAGCAATACAAAAAGAAGAGGACACTCCATAAAACTCAGTGGCGTAGCCACAGGTGGGCCTGGGTGGCCCGGGGCCCACCCAACAGTAGCACATGCTTAGCAATAGCTGATGGGGATTCCAAGCTCTACCAGCTGAAAACTTCCCCCTGATGGTAATGAAAATGGTGTGCGCTATGTTACTGGCACCTGTGAATGCTCAGTTTTCAGTGCATGCCTGCTGCAGACTGCCAAGATAGAGAGAATCATTTTCCCACCAGCTTAGATATTTGGGGGGGGGGGGAGAGGGGGAGAACACTTGGTGCCCACCCACTTCTTGCCTAGGCCCAACCAAAATCTGCTGTCTGGCTACGCCCCTGCGATGAAACTAACATGGCAGCAGATTGAAACCAAATTGTAAAATATGCTTAATTAAGCTATGGAATCTGTTGACGGAGGATATGGTCAAGACAACCAACATAGCAGGAGTCAAAAGAAATCTGGACCAGTTCCTGGAAGAAACGTCCCTAAACAATTGTTACCCTTTGCACATCCCTGGAAAGAGGTATGAGAGATTTGATTTCCTTTGTGCGATCTTCTAAGTATTTATGATCCAGCCTGGCCACTGCTGGATACAGAATGCTGAACTTGATAAGAAAAGGCGTGCTGAGTCAGACCAAGGTTTATACAATTAGTTAATTCGCTTATAGCTCGCCGTTCCCGTATAAATAGTTCACAGTGGATTACAGCAAGATTCTAGAATGCAATAGTCTAGGAAATTACATAGTATGATTACAAGATGTACTTGAACCTAAACAGGATCATAATAAGAGAAAAATAATAACAGTAACTGCAATCAATTATTTCTTAGTCTGAAACAACAACATAATATAGTTAGTAATAAGTTGTAAATTAGCTGGTACAAATTTCCAAAATTTAGCAGCTTGAAAGGCAAACAGATAATTTTAAAAATTATTTGGAGAAATAATGCCAATGTTTGAAAGATATATAAATAACTCACCAATGAGTTACGCACAAGAGAAATCGTATATAATGGAACTTGTCCAAATGCAATTTTCCATAACAAACAACCCAGCTTAAAAAGTATCCCGGCCTCATCAGTTAACCAGTGAAGCTTAACAAAGTAGGGATTAATTCTATCTGGTAAAATGCAGTTTCTATTTCACGCTGACTCTGAAAGATCAAATAACTGCAGTATTTATTTTATTTGTTTATACATTCCATTCTTTAGCCTAGCCTGTCCTGCTGACAATGCCCAGAATGGGTTACAGAATTATATTTATAATATTTATTTTTAACATTTATACCCCACATTTTCCCAATGTGGCTTACATCAGACCGTAAAGGCAATCACCAATCCGGTAAACAAACAAACGAAGTAAAGTAAGGTGAATAGCAAGGATTGTAATTACAAGGGATGAGGGAAAAGAGGGGGAGGGTAATAGAGTCCATGAGGTCCATAAATTAGTTGTAGTCCAGGAATTATGGATTTAAGACGGGTCCATTAAGGTAAGCCTTTCCAAATAAGCTGGTCTTAAAGAGATTTTTTTGAAGTTCAGATGATCATGAATAGTGAGACCATTACAGGTAGGATGATCTGGAAGAATTCCTAGGTGGCAGATTGATAAGGGTGGTCATGTAACCTGGTGCTTCACCATAAAGAATTTTATAATGTAATAAAACAGTACAGCATATAAGAACAATAAGCCATCAGGTGCTGTCCTGTATGTGTAATTATGGTGCTGAGAGAAGGATGTTTGGACTTCAGAGCATAAGAAAAGCCACGCTGAGTCAGACTAATGTCCATTGAGCCCAGCACCTTCTACCTAGCAGTGGCCAGTTTGGGTCACAAGTACCCGACCACACCATGGGGATTACTTTTAAAGGGAAGGTGAGTTTTGATGACTGGAGGAGGGAGCAAAATGCCCCCAAGCACTCACTGATTTGTAAAAACACTGAAATTTACTTCCACACCACTCTAAAGAACAAGTCCTCAGGCTATGTCCTTTCAATAAAACACACCATTTTTTGGTGAAAGCCACAAAGTTTAAAACTATGCTGAAAAAGATAAAAATATAACTCGGGTGCTTCAGCAAAGGAAAAATGGTTCAGTTCCATTAAAACAAAGTCCACTTTGAACAAGCAGGTGCTTCTTCTCTGGTTATCGGACTGCTTCCTGGATACTCAATTTGCCAGCCTCCTTGGTGATGTGTCCTTGTCTTTCCCTGGGTATCGGGTCGAGTATCCCAGACTTCCTCCTCCTCCTCCTCCTCTGAAAGACACTCAGATACATAGTAACATAGTAAAAGTCAACAAATACACACCTGCATGGTCCATCCAGTCTGCCCAACAAGGTGGCCAGAGTTCAATCTGTCACTCTGCACAGATTCCTCTTCATGATTAAACAGTGGAGGAGTGGCCTAGTGGTTAGGGTGGTGGACTTTGGTCCTGGGGAACTGAGGAACTGAGTTGGATTCCCACTTCAGGCACAGGCAGCTCCTTGTGACTCTGGGCAAGTCACTTAACCCTCCATTGCCCCATGTAAGCCGCATTGAGCCTGCCATGAGTGGGAAAGCGCAGGGTACAAATGTAACAAAAATAAAATACATACTATTGGAGATTCTACATGGAATGTTGCTACTATTGAGATTCTGTTGCTACTATTGGAGATTCTACATGGAATGTTGCTACTATTTGTAGATTCTACATGCAATGTTGCTACTATTGGAGATTCTACATGGAATGTTGCTAATGGAATAGCAACATTCCATGTAGAATCTCAAATAGTAGCAACAGTGGAGGAGTGGCCTAGTGGTTAGGGTGGTGGACTTTGGTCCTGGGGAACTGAGGAACTGAGTTGGATTCCCACTTCAGGCACAGGCAGCTCCTTGTGACTCTGGGCAAGTCACTTAACCCTCCATTGCCCCATGTAAGCCGCATTGAGCCTGCCATGAGTGGGAAAGCGCAGGGTACAAATGTAACAAAAATAAAATAGATACTATTGGAGATTCTACATGGAATGTTGCTACTATTGAGATTCTGTTGCTACTATTGGAGATTCTACATGGAATGTTGCTACTATTTGTAGATTCTACATGCAATGTTGCTACTATTGGAGATTCTACATGGAATGTTGCTAATGGAATAGCAACATTCCATGTAGAATCTCAAATAGTAGCAACAGTGGAGGAGTGGCCTAGTGGTTAGGGTGGTGGACTTTGGTCCTGGGGAACTGAGGAACTGAGTTTGATTCCCACTTCAGGCACAGGCAGCTCCTTGTGACTCTGGGCAAGTCACTTAACCTTCCATTGCCCCATGTAAGCCGCATTGAGCCTGCCATGAGTGGGAAAGCGCAGGGTACAAATGTAACTAAAATAAAATAGATACTATTGGAGATTCTACATGGAATGTTGCTACTATTGAGATTCTGTTGCTACTATTGGAGATTCTACATGGAATGTTGCTACTATTTGTAGATTCTACATGCAATGTTGCTACTATTGGAGATTCTACATGGAATGTTGCTAATGGAATAGCAACATTCCATGTAGAATCTCAAATAGTAGCAACAGTGGAGGAGTGGCCTAGTGGTTAGGGTGGTGGACTTTGGTCCTGGGGAACTGAGGAACTGAGTTTGATTCCCACTTCAGGCACAGGCAGCTCCTTGTGACTCTGGGCAAGTCACTTAACCCTCCATTGCCCCATGTAAGCCGCATTGAGCCTGCCATGAGTGGGAAAGCGCAGGGTACAAATGTAACAAAAATAAAATAGATACTATTGGAGATTCTACGTGGAATGTTGCTACTATTGGAGATTCTACATGGAATGTTGCTACTATTGGAGATTCTACGTGGAATGTTGCTACTATTGGAGATTCTACATGGAATGTTGCTACTATTGGAGATTCTACATGGAATGTTGCTATTCCACTAGCAACATTCCTTGTAGAAGCCTGCGCGGCCACATTGGTGATCTGCAAGGGCCAATGTTGCCAGTGGAATAGCAACATTCCATGCACAATCTCAAATAGTAGCAACAGTGGAGGAGTGGCCTAGTGGTTAGGGTGGTGGACTTTGGTCCTGGGGAACTGAGGAACTGAGTTTGATTCCCACTTCAGGCACAGGCAGCTCCTTGTGACTCTGGGCAAATCACTTAACCCTCCATTGCCCCATGTAAGCTGCATTGAGCCTGCCATGAGTGGGAAAGCTTGGGGTACAAATGTAACAAAAAAAAAATCACTGACTCTCCCTGCTAATATGGGGGGATGGACTATAGCAATGTCTATCTGGCACTAGTCCTACTTCCCAACTACTGGAGTAGTAGATGAAACAACCAGGTTTTAAGGGCTATTTTAAACTTATTAAACAGCAGATCTGGCATTGAATTCCAAAGGAAAGGGGCTGAAAAAAAGAAAGCCCAATGCCGACTTGATTCTAACTGGGCAAAACGGGGGCTTGGGAGACCTAAAAGGTGATCACTGATTCAGTGAAGCAGACGTGCAGGAGAATAGAAAAATAGTGAGATTAGATAGGTATAAGGGATTACCTAAATGGAATGCTTTAAAAGCAAGTGTGAGAATCTTGAAAAGAATCTATTTGTCAACCAGGAGCCAGTGGGACAATTCTGGTCACCACATCTCAAAAAAGATATAGCAGATTTAGAAAAGGTACAGAGAAGGGCGACAAAAATGATAAGCGGACTCGGACGACTTCTTTATGAGGAAAGGTTAAAGCGGCTAGGGCTCTTCACCTTGGAGAAGAGACAGCTGAGGGGAGAAATGATAGAGGTCTATAAAATAATGAGTGGAATGGAGTGGGTAGACGTGAATCACTTGTTTGCTCTTTCCAAAAATACTAGGACCAGGGGCACGAAATGAAGCTACTAAGCAGTAAATTTAAAACAAACCAAAGAAAATATTTCTTCACTCAACATGTAATTAAACTCTGGAATTCACCGCCAGAGAATGTGGTAAAGCAGTTAGCTTAGCAGGGTTTTTAAAAGGTTTGTATCATTTCCTAAAAGAAAAGTCCATAAGCCATTATTAAGATGAACTTGGTAAAAGGACCCCTCAATCTCTGTCTTTAGAATTTTCCCAAGCCTTCTGGCATTTCTTCTGGAGAGTTATTCAAGAAATACCCATTTCAGCCAAACAGGATGACTTTTATTCTCTGTAACAATTGTGGTGCTTTAATTTTAAGGCCAATCATCTGGAGATTTAAGTCTTGTCCTATCTGCCTTCAGATATTTAGTTTAAAACAGGAGCTCAGTAAAGTTAAGCAGGAATTGGATGCTCTTAAAGCAGCTTCTAGGACTGCACAGAATCATAACTTCTCACCACTGCCTCAAAGAATAAAACCACTTAAGAATAGATGGTTCACAGTAGGCTCAGGCAGACTTCGTTATGTGACACACAAGCATCCGCCCTCATAAGTGTTGCCCCTACAGAATTTTTTTGCTCCATTACAGCACAGTGATGATCCTGAAAATAGAACTGAGGCAGAAGAGAAAGAAATGAAGTTGAAACAGAAGGATATGAAGGGACCCAAAGAGAAAAGACACACCCAAATCACAAATGTTGAAGCACATAACAGGAAATGTAGATGGAAAGCGATGACCACAAATGCTCGCAGTCTAAGCAATAAAGTTCATGATCTTCAAGCCCTGATGTTGGAGGCAGACTTAGACGTTGTTGCAATCACAGAGACGTGGCTCAATGGTTCCCATGAATGGGATGCAAACATACCAGGCTATAATCTATTTAGGAAGGATAGAGAGGGGCATAAAGATGGAGGAGTAGCTCTATATGTGAGAAATGATATCACGGCAACTGAAATGACAGGCACCTGGGGAAAGGAAGAAGCGATATGGATCACCTTAAAAAGAGATGATAGAACCTCTGTCCACGTGGGTGTTGTCTACAGACCTCCGACACAATTGGAAGAATTAGATAAAGACCTGATCGCAGATATTCAAAAGTTGGGAAAGAAGAGAGAGGTGCTGTTGCTGGGAGATTTCAATCTGCCGGATGTAGATTGGAAGGTTCCGGCTGCAGAATCGGAAAGAAGTAGAGAGATTGTGGATGCTTTCCAAAGTGCTCTGCTCAGACAAATGGTCATGAAATCCACGAGGGAGGGAGCGACGCTGGATCTGGTGCTCACAAATGGGGATAGCGTGTCAAATGTCCGAGTGGGTGCCCACCTGGGCGGCAGTGACCATCAAACGGTTTGGTTTGATATGACGGCTGAAGAGGAGGGCGGCCACTCAAAACTCAAAGTCCTGGATTTCAAGCATGCTGACTTTAGTAAAATGGGGGAATACCTGAGGAAGGAGCTGATGGGCTGGGAGGACATACAAGAAGTGGAAGGACAGTGGTCCAGGCTGAAAGAAGCTATAAATATGGCCACAAACCTTTATGTAAGGAGAGAAAATAAAAGCAAGAGAAAAAGGAAACCGATATAGTTCTCGAAGCAAGTACCAAGAAAATAAAGGCTAAAGAGTTGGTGTTCCTGAAATACAGAAAAACTCAAGAAGAGGAACACGGAGAGGAATACCGAATGAAAGTGAAAGAAGCCAAGAGAGAGATACGTCTGGCGAAAGCGCAAGAACAAATGGCTAGAAATATAAGGAGGGGTGACAAAAATTTCTTCAGGTATATTAGTGAAAGGAGAGTGACTAAAAAGGGAATTGTGAGACTAAAAGATACTGCAAACCGCTATGTAGATAATGATGAAGAAAAGGCAAATTTGCTAAATAGATACTTTTGTTCTTTTTTCACTGAAGAAAATCCTGGAGAAGGACCGCGAGGGACTGGCAAATGTACACCTGAGAATGGAATGGATAGAGCACCGTTCACGGAAGAGAGTGTATATGAACAACTTGGAAAGCTAAAGGTGGACAAAGCCATGGGGCCGGACGGGATCCACCCCAGAATACTGAGGGAGCTCAGAGAGGTTTTGGTGGGTCCTCTTAAAGATTTGTTTAATAAATCCTTGGAGACGGGAGAGGTTCCGAGGGATTGGAGAACGGCGGAGGTGGTCCCTCTTCACAAAAGTGGTGATAGGGAAGAAGCTGGAAACTACAGGCCGGTAAGCCTCACTTCGGTTATTGGAAAAGTAATGGAAACGATGCTGAAGAAGGAAAGGATAGTGAATTTCCTGGAAGCCAATAA
Organism: Microcaecilia unicolor; assembly: GCF_901765095.1. NCBI lineage: Eukaryota > Metazoa > Chordata > Amphibia > Gymnophiona > Siphonopidae > Microcaecilia > Microcaecilia unicolor. Next base: position 527,344,691 of record NC_044033.1, read on the forward strand.
GTTGGAAGATCCGAGACAACATGGTTTCACCAAAGGGAAATCGTGCCAAATGAATCTCATTGAATTCTTTGACTGGGTGACAGGAGAATTGAACCGTGGACGTGCTATAGACGTAATCTACTTAGATTTCAGTAAGGCTTTTGACACGGTTCCCCACAGGAGGCTCTTAAATAAACTGGATGGGCTGAAGATGGGACCCAAAGTGGTGAACTGGATTAGGAACTGGTTAACGGACAGGCGCCAGAGGGTGGTGGTGAATGGAGTTCGCTCGGAGGAGGGAAAGGTGAGTAGTGGAGTGCCTCAGGGATCGGTGCTGGGGCCGATTCTGTTCAATATATTTGTGAGTGACATTGCCGAAGGGTTAGAAGGTAAAGTTTGCCTATTTGCGGATTATACTAAGATTTGTAACACAGTAGACACCCGGAGGGAGTGGAAAACATGAAAAAGGATCTGAAAAAGCTAGAAGAATGGTCTAAGGTTTGGCAATTAAAATTCAATGCGAAGAAATGCAAAGTGATGCACTTAGGGAGTAGAAATCCACGGGAGACGTATGTGTTAGGCGGGGAGAGTCTGCTAGGTACGGACGGGGAGAGGGATCTTGGGGTGATAGTATCTGAGGATCTGAAGGCGACGAAACAGTGTGACAAGGCGGTGGCCATAGCTAGAAGGTTGCTAGGCTGTATAGGGAGAGGTGTGACCAGCAGAAGAAAAGAGGTGTTGATGCCCCTGTACAAGTCGTTGGTGAGGCCCCACCTGGAGTATTGTGTTCAGTTTTGGAGGCCGTATCTTGCTAAGGATGTAAAAAGAATTGAAGCGGTGCAAAGAAAAGCTACGAGGATGGTATGGGATTTACGTTACAAGACTTATGAGGAGAGACTTGCTGACCTGGACATGTATACCCTGGAGGAAAGGAGAAACAGGGGTGATATTTGAAAGGTATTAATCCGCAAATGAACTTTTTCCGGAGATGGGAAGGCGGTAGAACGAGAGGGCATGAAATGAGATTGAAGGGGGGCAGACTTAAGAAAAATGTCAGGAAGTATTTTTTCATAGAGAGGGTGGTGGATGCTTGGAATGCCCTCCCGCGGGAGGTGGTGGAGATGAAAACGGTAACGGAATTCAAACATGCGTGGGATAAACATAAAGGAATCCTGTTCAGAAGGAAGGGATCCTCAGGAGCTTAGCCTTGAATGGGTGGTAGAGACGGTTGGGAGGCGGGGCTAGTGCTGGGCAGACTTATATGGTCTGTGCCAGAGCCAGTGGTTGGGAGGCGGAGATAGTACTGGGAGGACTTATACAGTCTGTGCCCTGAAAATGACAGATACAAATCAAGGTAAGGTATACACAAAAAGTAGCGCATGTGAGTTTATCTTGTTGGGTAGACTGGATGGACCGTGCAGGTCTTTTTCTGCCGTCATCTACTATGTTACTATGTTATTTAATTGTTTTGTATTTCCCCTTGGAAGCTATTCTACCTTGGAACCATTTTTATTTAGCTTCTTCTAGAGAGTAATGAGCCAGAGGGAACAACGTCCAACGGGTTTGAATCGGAATAATTTATCATCAGAGTTGGAGGAGTCAGTCATTGATGTTATAGAAAAAGCCACCTTGGTGATATCCTTTATTTTTGAACAAGATCTTAATTATGTAATGAAACTGTTTTCATAATGCTAAGACTTTGTTTCATGGTCAGAAGATTTGGATATATCCAGACGTTACTAAATCTACTCAGGAAAGGAGAAAAGGGTTTCTTGCTATACACCAGTGGCATTCCTAGGGGGGCTGACACCCGGGGCGGATCACCGATGCGCCCTGCCCCCCGGGTGCAGCCCCCCCCCAGTGCAGCGCGACCCCCCCCCCGGTGAAAGGACACCCCCCTGGGTGCACGCCGCTGGGGGGGTGCCACGCGCCGGTCAGCTTCGTTCGTTTCCATGCTCCCTCTGCCCCAGAACAGGAAGTAACCTGTTCCGGGGCAGAGGGAGCATGGAAACAAACGGAGCTGACCGGCGCGCGGCACCCCCCCCCCAGCGGCGTGCACCCAGGGCGGACCGCCCCCACCCCACCTTTGGTACGCCACTGCTATACACTGCCTTGAGTGAATTCCTTCAAAAAGGTGGTAAATAAATTCTAATCAATCAATAAATAAAAAAATAAATTGTGTATACCCTGAAAACCTGACTGACTAGGGTGCCTCCAGGACCAGGGTTGGGAACCACTGAAATCAGAGGATGATTTTTTTTACAAAGCAAACACAGCAGCTGACACATGAGCAGAAATTAAGAGATTTAGGGTCTGTGATATGCTTCTTGCTTATCAAGGCCCCTAAATTTGGCAGTCATATGCAACCTCTTTTTTTTTTAATAACCTAGACTATGTACATTTTAGAAAGATCCTTAAAACTGCCCTTTTTAAAGGTTTCTTTTTTGCTATTTCTGATTAAGTTTTTGTTTCTTTTTTAACTTTTATTAAGAGGGTGTTGTGATTTTAACCTTATTGTAAATCGTTTTGAACCAAATTGGTATTAGCAGTATATAAATTGTAACCTGTATTAGGGGAATGCAATCAGGGCAATTTCCCTGGACCTCCATGCCATTGGGGGCCTTAAGCCTGCCTGAAGTTGGAGAAGGCTCAGCCTGTTGGTAGGCTTTGGGGCCCCCTCCCCAGTTTTTTCACTGGGATCCAGCATGTCTAATGCTGACCCTGCCTATTGAGGTTGGGGCTCTTCAGCTTGGAAAAGAGATGGATGAGGGGAGATATGATTGAGGTCTACAACATCCTGAGTGATGTAGAATGAGTAGAAGTAAATCAATTTTTTTACTTGTTCCAAAAGTAGAAAGACTAGGGGACGCTCAAGGAAGTTACATGAAAATACTTTTAAAACAAATAGGAGGAAATATTTTTTCACTCAACAAATAGTTAAGCTCTGGAACTCTTTGCTGGAGGATGTGGTAATGGTGGCTAGTATATCTGGATTTAAAAAAGATTTGGACAAGTTCCTGGAGGAAAAGTCCATAGTCTGCTATTGAGACAGACATGAGAAGCAACTGCTTGCCCTGGGATTTGTAGTATGGAGTGTTGCCATAATTTGGGTTTCTGCTAGGTATTTGATGTCCTGGCTTGACAACTGTTTAGAAAACAGGATATTGGGCTAGATGGACCACTAGTCTGACCCAGTATGGCTACTCTTATGTTCTTAAGTCCAAGACTAGAATATCAAAACCAGAAGTTGTGCTAGCTGTAACATTTTCCCATCGGTCTGCCTGGCAAGGTTTGCATAACTCGACTCTCTTCTGATGACAGGCTGATGAGACGGCAAAACAGCAGCCATGAGTGATGTTTATCAGATTTCTTCCACTGAGCGGATCCAGCTGCTGGAGAAGCAACTGGCTGCTCAACTGGCCGAGTTAAAGACAGAGATAGAGGAGAACGGAGTGCTTCAAGGAACGCCAAGTCGAGGGTACAGGTAAGTGTGAAAAAGAATCTTGTTCAAAGTATGAATCATAATGTGACGTGTTTGACTTCAGATCATTAGGACTGTACCCACGTGATATTTGGAGAGATACTATACATGTGCACAGGGCAAAATTTTTCGAGTTTGAGAAGACTTTGGCCACATGTGATGGACCTGTAAAATATTAGAAATAGTGGGGATGGGCATACCTTTGACTTTGACAAACAGGACAAATAAGAGATATGAGAAGCAAATTCTGTGCAGAATCCCAAAGAGTAGCAAAATTCCAGAATCCCAAAGACTACTACTACTACTTATCATTTCTATAGTGCTACTAGACGTACGCAGTGCTGTACACTTGAACATGAAGAGACCGTCCCTGCTCGACAGAGCTTACAATCTAATTAGGACAAACAGGACAAACAAGAGATAAGGGAATATTAAAGTGAGGATGATAAAATAAGGGTTCTGAACAAGTGAATAAGGGTTAGGAGTTAAAAGCAGCATCAAAAAGGTGGTCTTTAGCTTAGATTTGAAGACGGTCAGAGATGGAGCTTGACGTACTGGCTCAGGAAGTCTATTCCAGGCATATGGTGCAGCAAGATAAAAGGAATGGAGTCTGGAGTTAGCGGTGGAGGAGAAGGGTGCAGATAAGAGAGATTTACCCAGTGAGCGGAGTTCCCAGGGAGGAATGTAGGTGAGAGATGAGAGAGGAGCTGCAGAGTGAATGCACTTATAGGTCGATAAGAGGAGGAGGTAGAACCATGAGTAGCATAGCTCTGATTTGGTCACTAAGAGGGTACAGGGATGAAATTGCCCCAGAAACTCAGCTTGGCAAGAGACTCTGAGAAGGAGGGGGGGTAGGCAGGAGGGTAAGTGGAGGGTGCGGGTTGGAAAGTTTACTGTACATGAGGTGGCTAAAATGAGTAAGTGTCTTCTAGGGAAGAGAGTTATGGGAGAAGTTTGTTGTGCGATATATAGTTTATTGGATGTTACATAAGTACATAAGTAATGCCCTACTGGGAAAAGACCAAGGCTCCATCGAGCCCAGCATCCTGTCCACGACAGCGGCCAATCCAGGCCAAGGGCACCTGGCGAGCTTCCCAAACGTACAAACATTCTATACAATTAAGCCATTGTGACATCACTAATGAGGTTGGCTCTTATTGGTGGAATGAGCCACTATGACATCACAATAGGTTAAATCACTGCTCTATGTAATAAAAGTGAGCCAAGTAGAGGACATAAGTACATAAGTAATGCCACACTGGGAAAAGACCAAGGGTCCATCGAGCCCAGCATCCTGTCCCCCGACAGCGGCCAATCCAGGCCAAGGGCACCTGGCAAGCTTCCCAAACGTACAAACATTCTATACATGTTATTCCTGGAATTGTGGATTTTTCCAAGTCCGTTTAGTAGCGGTTTATGGACTTGTCCTTTAGGAATCCGTCCAACCCCTTTTTAAACTCTGCTAAGCTAACCGCCTTCACCACTTTCTCCGGCAACGAATTCCAGAGTTTAATTACACGTTGGGTGAAGAAAAATTTTCTCCGATTTGTTTTAAATTTACTACACTGTAGTTTCATCGCATGCCCCCTAGTCCTAGTATTTTTGGAAAGCGTGAACAGACGCTTCACATCCACCTGTTCCACTCCACTCATTATTTTATATACCTCTATCATGTCTCCCCTCAGCCGTCTCTTCTCCAAGCTGTATAGCCCTAGCCTCCTTAGTCTTTCTTCATAGGGAAGTCGTCCCATCCCCGCTATCATTTTAGTCGCCCTTCATTTTAGTCGCCTAGGAGGTGTTTATGGTTTTCACTGCCAGTTTTGCCATCTTGAATATTGAGCTTGCTAATTAAAAAGAATTTGGTTTGCTTTAGCTTCATTTGGGATTAATTACTTTTAATTAGAAAAGGCCCACTAGATTAACATGCATTAAAACAATTTAGCATGCACTAAGAGGCCATTTTACTAAAGTGTGCTAAAGTCTGGGCTTAACACATGGTAACTAGAGCGGTTCTGAATAACATATTTTAGCATTCGGCTGAATACGACTAACAAAAAATATTATTTAGCCAAATACAAATAATGGACATTGAGCTTCATGAGAAATAATAAAGGAAGGAGCATGAAATCAGAGGAGTATTTATTTCAGTAGGATTTAGCACAGTAGAGACCCAAATCATTCGTATTCAAATTTACTTTCAACAGTTTTATTGATGACAGTTCAAGGAAAAATAACCAACAAAGTAGGTATACAACAATGGAAATAAGCAGAAACATGAAGGTCAAGCATGCCCAGTAATAAGAGAAAGACGGATCTTGTCATCAATCCGTTTTGTACAACCCACCCACCCCTCCCTCCCTCCAACCCACCCCTACATAAGTACATAAGTATTGCCATACTGGGAAAGACCAAAGGTCCATCGAGCCCAGCATCCTGTTTCCAACAGTGGCCAATCCAGGTCACAAATACCCGGCAAGATCCCCAAAATGTACAAAACATTTTATACTGCTTATCCCAGAAATAGTGGACTTTCCCCAAGTCCATTTAATAACAGTCCATGGACTTTTCCTTTAGGAAGCCGTCCTTTTTTAAACTCCGCTAAGCTAACATTCTCTGGCAAAGAATTCCAGAGTTTAATTACACCTGCTATAGTAATAAAAACATAGCATGGAATAAGTAAAAAGAACAAGACAGAAAGAAAGGCCAGTCAAGAGCAACGAGAATCCAAAGAGGCTACATTCCCGCTGTGGAGTCGCGTTTCCTTCTTTGACTTTAAACCTGTACAATTCTGGAGACCACACTTTCAAAAAGATATAAACAGGATGGAGTCGGTCCAGAGGGTGGCTACTAAAATGGTCAGTGGTCTTCGTCATAAAGAAATATAGGGACAGACTTAAAGATCTCAATATCCAACGACCCAGACTAATCTTATGAACCCATCTACCCAACACATACCCAGGAGACAATGGCATTGTTCCAGACTATATCCCCCACCTTTCTCCCTTCTCCATTACCTATCTCTACCTACTTATCTCTCTCATTATTCTGTTATATTTGTTATATTATATTGTTATATTGTACTTCCCATTACTATGTAAGCCGCACTAAACCTGCTTTGAGTGGGAAAACATGGGATACAAATGTAATAATAAATAAATATATATATATATTTTATTTTTGTTACATTTGTACCCCACACTTTCCCACTTATGGTAGGCTCAAGGAGCTGCCTGTGCTGGGAATCGAACTCAGTTCCTCAGAACCAAAGCCCACACTTTCCCACTTATGGTAGGCTCAAGGAGCTGCCTGTGCTGGGAATTGAACTCAGTTCCTCAGAACCAAAGTCCACCACCCTAACCACTAGGCCACTCCTCCACTGTTGCTACTATTTGAGATTCTACATGGAATGTTGCTATTCCACTAGCAACATTCCATATAGAAGTCGGCCCTTGCAGATCACCAATGTGGCCGCGCAGGCTTCTACATGGAATGTTGCTAGTGGAGTAGCAACATTCCATGTAGAATCTCCAATAGTAGCAACATTCCATGTAGAATCTCCAATAGTATCTATTTTATTTTTGTTACATTTGTACCCTGCGCTTTCCCACTCATGGCAGGCTCAATGCGGCTTACATGGGGCAATGGAGGGTTAAGTGACTTGCCCAGAGTCACAAGGAGCTGCCTGTGCCTGAAGTGGGAATCAAACTCAGTTCCTCAGTTCCCCAGGACCAAAGTCCACCACCCTAACCACTAGGCCACTCCTCCACTGTTGCTACTATTTGAGATTCTACATGGAATGTTGCTATTCCACTAGCAACATTCCATGTAGAAGTCGGCCCTTGCAGATCACCAATGTGGCCGCGCAGGCTTCTACATGGAATGTTGCTAGTGGAATAGCAACATTCCATGTAGAATCTCCAGTAGTAGCAACATTCCATGTAGAATCTCCAATAGTATCTATTTTATTTTTGTTACATTTGTACCCCGCGCTTTCCCACTCATGGCAGGCTCAATGCGGCTTACATGGGGCAATGGAGGGTTAAGTGACTTGCCCAGAGTCACAAGACACTCCCTGTGCCTGAAGTGGGAATTGAACTCAATTCCCCAGGACCAAAGTCCACCACCCTAACCACTAGGCCACTCCTCCACTATATATATGTACACCTCCTGTGTACTTATGATAGAGACATTTAAATACTTATGCAGCGTATCTCCCCTCTCCCAACTTTGTATACATACATACATACTTTGGAAGAAAGTTGGAAGAGGGGAGATACGCTGCATAAGTATTTAAATGTCACTATCATAAGTACACAGGAGGTGAGTCTCTTTCAATTGAAAGGAAACTGTAGAGAGAGGTGTGTCCAGCAGAAGAAAGGGGGTGTTGATGCCCCTGTATAAGTCATTGGTGAGGCCCCACCTAGAGTATTGTGTTCAGTGTTCGAGGCCGTATCTCGCTAAGGATGAACAAAGAATTGAAGCGGTGCAAAGAAAAGCTACGAGGATGGTATGGGATTTGCGTTACAAGACGTATGAGGAGAGACTTGCGGACCTGAACATGTATACCCTGGAGGAAAGAGAAACAGGGGTGATATGATACAGACGTTCAAATATTTGAAAGGTATTAATCCGCAAACGAACCTTTTCCGGAGATGCGAAGGCGGTAGAACGAGAGGACATGAAATGAGGTTGAAGGGGGAGCAGACTCAAGAAAAATGTCAGGAAGTATTTTTTCATGGAGAGAGTAGTGGATGCTTGGAATGCCCTCCCGCGGGAGATGGTGGAAATGAAAACGGTAACGGAATTCAAACGTGCGTGGGATAAGCATAAAGGAATCCTGTGCAGAAGGAATGGATCCTCAGGAGCTTAGTCGAGATCGGGAGGCGGGGCTGGTGGTTGGGAGGTGGGGATAGTGCTGGGCAGACTTATACGGTCTGTGCCAGAGCCGGTGGTGGGAGGCGGGGCTGGTGGTTGGGAGACGGGGATAGTGCTGGGCAGACTTATACGGTCTGTGCCAGAGCCGGTGATGGGAGGCAGGGCTGGTGGTTGGGGGGCGGGGATAGTGCTGGGCAGACTTATATGGTCTGTGCCCTGAAAAAGACAGGTACAAATCAAGGTAAGGTATACACAAAAAGTGGCACATATGAGTTTATCTTGTTGGGCAGACTGGATGGACCATGCAGGTCTTTTTCTGCCGTCATCTACTATGATACTATGTTACTATGTATGAAACTCTGGAATGAGAGGGCATAGGATGAAAGTGAAAGAGGATTCATTTATTCATTCAAGTATTTATATACCGCTTAGACCTAAGTGGTTTACGGTTTCATTTTACAGGTACTGGGTCTGTCCCTAGTAAGCTCACAGTCTTAAGTAGTAAATTGTACTGCTGTTGTACCTGGGGCAATGGAGGGTTAAGTGACTTGCCCAGGGTCACACAGAGCTGCAGAGGGAATTGAACCTAGTTCTCCAGGATCTCAACCCACTGCTGACCATCAGGCAACAGTGAGAATTGAACTCAGTTCCCCAGATCCTCAACCTACTGCATTAACCATTAGGCAAGTCCTATTGGTTAGATGAGGAAATACTTCTCCACTGAAAGGGTTGTGAATTCCTGGAATGGCCTCCCGGTGGAAATGGTGGAGATGAAAGCAGTATCTGAATTCAAGAGAGCTTGGGACAAGTACATAGGATCAGTGGTGTAGCCAAGGGTGGGCTTGGGTGGGCCCAGGCCCACCTACCTTGGGCTCAGGCCCACCCAGTAGCAGCACACCTATGAAGTGTCTGGCAGGGATTCCCAAGCCTCACCAGCCGAAAATTCCTGTCCTTCCTGCATACCAGCCTATGCGGAAACAGGAAGTTGCATCAGAGGGAAGGCTGTGGAGCCAACATGAGCAGTGTGCATTATTTGCTGCTTGCTGCCAGTGAAAATCTGCTATTTAAAAGGTATGGGGGGGGGGGGGGATGTTTGAGAGACCATATGGCATGCAGGCGAGAGAGGGAGAGACCAAATCACTTGTGGGACAGGGCGGAGTTCTTCTGCCCACCCATCTTGGTCCCAGGCCAACCCAAAATTGGGTGTCTGGCTACGCCCCTGCATAGAATCTCTAAGTGAGTGATAGGGAGAATAGATGGCAAGGACAGGCCAACTGGATAGGCCATATAGTCTTTATCTGCCTACATTTTTCTATATTTCTATGTTTCATATGTACAATCTGGATGACCATGGTGCATACCTTGTCTATATTTTATTTATGTTACAGCTTTGACATATTATTCTGTATGGTGCATAATTCACTAATGAAATATACCAAGAGCATAGTTTAAGACACAATCACTGTGTAACACGCACAGTATGCCGAGTATTTCTTTAATTTCTGTGCCATGTGTTTTTTTTTCTAGCTCGGTTCCAATCCCGAAGGACGTCTCTTATTTTAGAAGAGAGCGAGAGGTGCTGCTGAGACGAGGATTACAGGTACCTGCAGCTATTGTATTAGTACATTAATCAGAGTACCGAAGAATTCAGAGCAAAAACACCTACTGAATGCATCTTAAAGATGAGCAGGGCCGCCGAGAGGGGGGGACAAAATTCCCCAGGCCTGGGCCTCCAGGGGTCCCGGCGCCGCATGTCCTTTGCATGCATAGGCGCCGAGTCCGTAGATGCTCGTCCCTCCCTCCCTCCTTCCCTCCCAGTTCCAGGGCCCGCCCTCCGTCCCTCCCTCCCTCCCTCCGAATTTCAAAAGCGATCTTCTTACCTCGTCAGGGTTACGGCGAGAGCAGCACGCAGTGAAAAGCATGCAGGCTCACGCTTCAGCCTTCCCTTTTCTGTCTCTCAGCTCTGGTCCCGCCCTTGCGGAAACAGGAAATGAGGGCGGGACCAGAGCTGAGAGACAGACAAGGGAAGGCTGAAGCGCGAGCCTGCATGCTTTTCACTGTGTGTTGCTGTCGCCGTAACCCCGACAAAGTAAGAAGATCGCTTTTGAAATTCGGATGGAGGGACGGAGGGGGGCCTTGGAATTCGGAGGGAGGGAGGGGGGCCTTGGAATTCGGAGGGAGGGAGGGGGGCCTTGGATCTCAGAGGGAGGGGAGGGCAGGGGGGAGAAAGAAGAGATCGCTGGACAGGAGGGGAGGGCAGGGGGAGAGAAAAGATTGCTGGACAAGAGGGGAGGGCAGGGGAGAGAGAGAAGAGATTGCTGGACAAGAGGGGAGGGCAGGGCAGGGGGAGAGAGAAGAGATGCTGGACAAGGGGGGAGGGCAGGGGGGGAGAGGAGAATTGCTGAACATGGATGGATGATTGGAGGGGGCAGGGGAGAGAGGAAATTTACTGGATATGGGTGGATGGAGGAGAGGCCAGGGGAGAATGGAGAGTTGCTGGACATGGATAGATGGAGGGGAGGGAAGTCAGGAAGGAGATGCACATGGATGGAGGGGAGGAAAGAGAGGAGAAATGTTGGACAAGGATGGAGGGAAGGAAAGACAAAGGAAGGAGATGCACATGGATGGAGGGGAGGGGAGTGAGGAGAAATGCTGGATATGGATGGAGGGGAAATTGCTGAATTTAAGGGCTGGATTGGAACACTTTGAGGGCAGATGTTGAAACCAGAGGAAGGATAGGGACAGGGCTACAGATGGTAGATAGGACGCATAAGGACACAGGAGGATGGTGGACATGGTGAGAGAAAAAATATCAAATGGAAAGAAGACACTGCATAAAACAGAAGACACTGGGACCAAAGCGAATAGAAAAAACAAATGATCAGACAACAAAGGTAGAAAAAATATTTAATTCAGAATTTATTAATTGGAATATGTCAGCTTTTGGAAATGTGCATCTGTGAACGTTTCAATTTGCTGTATACTGAGTCTGATTTCTTGAGGCAACTTTCTAGTTCAGTATTTTGCCTTCATATTTTTTTTATTTCTAGTTCCTTATGTCATATCTGTTGTGTCATGTGTTTTTCATGTGTGATCAAGATGCAGTATTCTGCCAGTGTGTAGTATTTGCAGCCCTTTTTGTTTTGTTTTGTTTCACTAGGTTGTGTACTGGTGTTTTAGAGCCCGGTACAATTACAGTGCTGCCTTTTCACACATAAGGTTGTAGCTCGTCTTGTCCTTGGAATTAGTTCTGTTATGGTTTTGGTAAGGTTATGAGTGTGTTTTTGCACAAGTTTGTGTATAGTGTTTTGCAGTGGAGAGATTGTGTATTGGCCTTACTGAGGTGGCACCAAAACATCAGAAAAGGTGTAGAGCCTAAATCATGACACACTACCTCTTGAAGGATCTACATATAGTGCAGGGGCCCGACCCGGTGGTGGACGGAGGGGAGCAGGGGGAGGGGGGAGCGGTGACAACCTCAGGGGGGGGGGGGGCCCAGGGGCGGCCTCGTCCCGGGCCCGGCCCAGTCTCTCGGTGGCCCTGATACCTGATGAAGTCATAGAGCCTGGTATTCCTTTCAGTTTCACTTTCAGGAGCGAGGAAGGGGGACAGCAACCACTGTGGGGATTCGTAAGGGGTCATTCCTGCAGTGGTCAGTTGCTCTATCAAAGCGCCTTTTGTACCCTGGACATAACTGAAACAGGTCTAAATAAAAACATCCTTCTTTTTAGACTTGGACATTTCTTCCTAGTGGTTAGTGCAGCGGATTTTGATCCTGGGGAACTGAGTTCGTTTCCCACTGCAGCTCCTTGTGACTCTGGGCAAGTCACTTAACCCTCCATTGCCCCTGGTACAAAATAAGTACCTGAATATATGTAAACCTCTTTGAATGTAGTTGCAAAAACCACAGAAAGGCATTATGTCAAGTCCCATTTCCCTTCCCCCCTTTCCCTTATTACATCACAATATCAGAAGTGAGCCAAGTATTGGGCAATCAAGTCATTGCGACATCACTGATGAGGTTGGCTCTTATTGGTGGAATGAGTGGAGGAGTAGCCTAGTGGTTAGTGCAGTGGACTTTGATCCTGGGGAACTGTATTGGGCAATCAAGCCATTGTGACATCACTGATGAGGTTGGCTCTTATTGGTGGAATGAGTGGAGGAGTAGCCTAGTGGTTAGTGCAGTGGACTTTGATCCTGGGGAACTGTATTGGGCAATCAAGCCATTGTGACATCACTGATGAGGTTGGCTCTTATTGGTGGAATGAGTGGAGGAGTAGCCTAGTGGTTAGTGCAGTGGACTTTGATCCGGGGGAACTGTATTGGGCAATCAAGCCATTGTGACATCACTGATGAGGTTGGCTCTTATTGGTGGAATGAGTGGAGGAGTAGCCTAGTGGTTAGTGCAGTGGACTTTGATCCTGGGGAACTGTATTGGGCAATCAAGCCATTGTGACATCACTGATGAGGTTGGCTCTTATTGGTGGAATGAGTGGAGGAGTAGCCTAGTGGTTAGTGCAGTGGACTTTGATCCTGGGGAACTGTATTGGGCAATCAAGCCATTGTGACATCACTGATGAGGTTGGCTCTTATTGGTGGAATGAGTGGAGGAGTAGCCTAGTGGTTAGTGCAGTGGACTTTGATCCTGGGGAACTGAGTTTGATTCCCACTGCAGCTCCTTCTGACTCTGGGCAAGTCACTTAACCCTCCATTGCCCCTGGTACAAAATAATACCTGAATATATGTAAACTGCTTTGAATGTAGTTGCAAAAACCTCAGAAAGGTGGTATGTCAAGTCCCAGTTCCCTTTCCCTATTTGAGATTCTACATGGAATGTTGCTATTCCAGTAGCAACATTCCATGTAGAAGCCTGCCCTTGCAGATCAGCAATGCGGCCGCGCAGGCTTCTGTTTCTGTGAGTTTGACGTCCTGCACATACGTGCAGGACGTCAGACTCACAGAAACAGAAGCCTGCGTGGCTGCGTTGCTGATCTGCAAGGGCAGGCTTCTGTTTCTGTGGGTCTGACGTCCTGCATCCTGCACGTACATGCAGGACGTCAGACTCACAGAAGCAGAAGCCTGCGGGCCACATTGGTGTTCTGCAAGGGCCGACTTCTACATGGAATGTTGCTAGTGGAGGAGTAGCCTAGTGGTTAGTGCAGTGGACTTTGATCCTGGGGAACTAAGTTCAATTCTCACTGCAGCTCCTTCTGACTCTGGGCATCACTTATATGTAGACCGCCTTGAAAATAGTTGCAAAATACCACAGAAAGGTGGTATATGAAGTCCCATTTCCCTTCCCTTTCCCTTTCCTGTTCAATTATCTCTGTTGAACATTCTAAGTTTGAGCCCGAAAACACATCCACACCACATCCCCTTGCAATTTGGATGAACTTGATTGAATGGTTTGCAAGTTTTACATTTGTTTTCTCATTTGATTCTTATTTGTTTTTTAATTCTCTTGTTTATCGTGTTTCTTTTTTCTACTCATGTGTAACTTTTAATTTAATGATTGATATTTGACTGTTTGTTTATTTGTATTTCTTTAACTCCTGAGGCAGGCACTCTGGCCAAAACGCAGTGCCATGTCGAGTTTCTAAACGTTATGAAATAAACTGAATACAACTAGTACCATCTTCCTAGTGTGTTTGGAAGTCTCCTGTTGAACACATTACTCCATCGTTTGACATGTGCAAAACTAATCCACCTGGAGAAATTGCCCCTGATTTCTTTCATCTGTGTTTGCTCGCATTTTATTTTTATTGTGGTGACTCAGCAGAACCTCATCCTAGGTAACAAAGTCAGTATTTAGACATGGGATGTGTGTATTTGTTAACTCATGTCCTAGTTTAACATTTTGATCAAGGCAATAAACCTGTTGTCCCATAAGAGAAACCAATTTGCAATTTCTGGATAAATGAGTCCTTATGTTGTCTGATTATTTTTGTGACAGGTGGCAAAGGCGAAGCCTCTTGGTATTCAGGTCGATGTCTTGCAGAAAGAGCTGGAATGCTGTCTGAGACGGGAGTACACTGTGGAGAGTTTACCTCTCCTGCTGCACCAGGTAACGGGCCTGTGCACCTGCACGGAGTGGGAGCTAGAATCAAAAAAGTAGCAGTGGTATGATTTTCTAAAGAAAACACGGGCTTAACCTGTACAGTTACAACTAGGACTAGGGGGCATGCGATGAAGCTACAAAGTAGTAAATTTACAATGAATTGGAGAAACTTTTTCTTCACTCAACGTGTAATTAAACTGTGGAATTTGTTGCCAGAGATTGTGGTAAAGGCAGTTAGCTTAGCGGGGTTTAAAAAAGGTCTGGCCGGCTTCCTAAAGGAAAAGTCCATAGATCATTATTAAATTGACTTGTGGAAAATCCACTGCTTATTTCTGGGATAAGCAGCTTAAAATGTATTGAACTTTTTCGGAATTTTGTCAGGTATTTGTGACCTGGATTGGCCACTGTTGGAAACAGGACACTGGGTTTGATGGACATTTGGTCTGTCCCAGTGTGGCAATACTTATGTACTTATGTACAAAACAGCAGATGTATGATTGTTCCAGAAAAGCATAGGAGACCAACACTGTGAAGGATTTTGGTCATGCTTGAGGCAGATATGAAAAGCGTGTTGAGAAGTTGGGTTCAAGACATGGGCAAGAGTGGAGTTGTTGATTGCATTTGGAAATTTGATATGCATATTTGCTGAAAGGATAAATTTATACTGGATAGAGGAGAGGGGCCACTTTGGTCTTGGTCAGCATTTGCTGAGGTCGACATTTGGCAGGGTGGCCATTGCTTAAAGATAGCTGGATAATTTATCTGGCTATTTTAAAACATATTTGTCACTCTCTGTTTAAGTAGGACCACTGAATATGCAAATTAACTATTTCTTGTCCAGATAGCTGGGGATAGACTACTTTTAGTATAATGTATCAGTTTGTTGGTAGGTGAAGGTAGGGACTAATTTGTGCTTTACTATTGTAAACCACTTTAAACTCTCCCTACACTCCTCCCCGGGAACTCCGTTCACTGGGTAAATCTCTCTTATCTGCACCCTTCTCCTCCACTGCTAACTCCAGACTCCGTTCCTTTTATCTTGCTGCACCATATGCCTGGAATAGACTTCCTGAGCTGGTACGTGAAGCTCCATCTCTGGCCATCTTCAAATCTAAGCTAAAAGCCCACTTTTTTGATGCTGCTTTTAACTCCTAACCCTTATTCACTTGTTCAGAACCCTTATTTTATCATCCTCACTTTAATATTCCCTTATCTCTTGTTTGTGCTGTTTATCTGTCCTAATTAGATTGTAAGCTCTGTCCAGCAGGGACTGTCTCCTCATGTTCAAGTGTACAGTGCTGCGTATGTCTAGTAGCATTATAGAAATGATAAGTAGTAGTAGTAGTCTTTGGGATTCCGGAATCTTGCTACTCTTTGGGATTCCGGAATCTTGCTACCCTTTGTCCTTATCCCTTATTTGTCCTGTTTGTCTGTGTTGATTGTAAGCTCTGTTGAGCAGGGACTGTCTCTTCATGTTCAAGTGTACAGCGCTGGGTACGTAGTAGCGCTATAGAATTGGTAAGTAGTAGTAGTAACTCTTATTGTATTATGTGGTGTATCAAATGTATAAATGATTTAACGCAATTACCACTCTGTATTACTTATACAGGAACTGGCGGTCCTGTAAGCCACATTGAGCCTGCAAATAGGTGGGAAAATGTGGGATACAAATGCAACAAATAAATAAATCAAATCATTGGCACCAACCTCCACTCACAACACACTCAGTCCAGGCCAGAATATTAGTTCTGAACAAAAGGATTTACTTAAGTTTGGGCAGACAAAACAATAGGACAGTTCTCAAGTTCAATTATATGCAGATGAAGACAAGAAAAAATAATTTCTTACCAGCTCTGTTGGGGCCCACTGTGGTCTGGAGGCTCCTAAGGGTGCCTCGGTTACTGTGTCCTTATCAAATAGTTGATTTCCCCAAGTGGGACCTTGCAAAGTATTCCTAACACTATGCTTGACATTCAGTTTAAAACCAGAGTATAGAACGTCACTATGAAAAGACTCAGAACTTGTGAACCAAAATCTCCTTTAATGTAGTAATTAACCAAAGAAAAATAAGTTATAGTTCAGATGTGCTGGACAAGAGTTCTTGCCTTGCAAACTGAGAATCTGTTCTCAACCAGCTCTTTCTCTCTCTCTCTCTCTCCATGCAAGAGAGAAGCTGGGAGGAATTCAACAACACGCTGAGTAGTAATGCTGTTGTACACTGGCGAAATCTTTGATAGAGTTACAGTAGCTTGAAGGGATCAAAAAGCAAAATACAGCATAAGCAGTTTCAGTTCACAGAAGAGATATGCTGCAGACTCAGTGGCGTACCAAGGGGGGGTGCCACGCGCCTGTCATCTCCGTGGTTCTCTGCTCTCTCTCTGCCCCGGAACAGGTTACTTCCTGTTCTGGGGAAGAGGGAGCAGGGCCAACGGAGATGACAGACGCGCAGCACCCCCCCCCAGCAGCCAAAAAGGCACCCGGGGGGGGTGTTTGTGCACCAAGGGGGTGAGTTGATGCGCTGGAAGGGGGGGGGTTGATTCGCTAGGGGGGGGGGGTGTTGATGCTCCGAGGGGGGAAGTTCATGCACCGGAAGGGGGAGGATTGATTCGCCGGGGGGGTGGGTGTTGATGCGCTGAGGGGGGGGAGTTCATGCGCCGGAAGGGGGAGGGTTGATTCGCCGGGGGGGGGGTGGGTGTTGATGCGCTGAGGGGGGGGGAGTTCATGCGCCGGAAGGGGGGGGTTGATTCATCGGAGGGGGGGGGGTGTCGTGCTGCACCCACGGGGGGGGGGGTGCGCAGCGGCGATCCACCCCGGGTGACAGCCGACCTAGGATCGCCACTGTGCAGACTAACTCTTACAAACCCAATGAAGAGAGAAAGGGGAGGGGGCAACTTGCCCAGCATGCTTAGAGAAAAAGGCAAGGCAATAGAAAGAGTCCCATAAGACACAGGGAACTGGACAGGGATTTGTAATCTTATTGTATATCCTATCATCTGCATCCATGTAAATGGGAGGCAGAACAGGAATTGCTGATGTAAGTCTCTTTATGGCTGATAGAGCCCAGGAACTTCTCTTTGTTACTTCCTGCTTCTCAGGGTTGGATCTTCTGTACCTTCAAACTCTGAAACATACATCTGTAGGAGCCTCCAGACCAGAGAGGGCCCCAGGAGAGCTGAAAAGCTAAGTGCTGGAAATAATTGTTTTCTTTGCCTCTACCTACAGGATGTAGTGGTGGGCTGGTTTCATATTCCAGGACATATTCTGTCACTGTCTGCTTTTCCTTGCTTCTGTAGGTACAGTGGCCAGAGACCCTTTTCCCTTAACTGTGTGGTCAAGTGACCAGGGAAGCAGGAACCAAAGATGAGCAATTCAGACCGAGCTGCATTTTTGCACCAGTACAACTTCCCTCCAAGACTAAGGAGGCTAGGGCTTTTCTGCTTGGAGAAGAGACGGCTGAGGGGAGACATGATAGAGGTATATAAAATAATGAGTGGAGTGGAACAGGTGGATGTGAAGCGTCTGTTCACGCTTTCCAAAAATACTAGGACTAGGGGGCATGCGATGAAACTACAGTGTAGTAAATTTAAAACAAATCGGAGACAATCTTTCTTCACCCAACGCGTAATTAAACTCATTGCCGGAGAACGCGGTGAAGGCGGTTAGCTTGGCAAAGTTTAAAAAGGGGTTAGATGGTTTCCTAAAGGACAAGTCCATAAACCGCTACTAATAATAAATGGACTTGGGAAAAATCCACAATTCCAGGAATAACCTGTATAGAATGTTTGTACGATTGGGAAGCTTGCCAGGTGCCCTTGGCCTGGATTGGCCGCTGTCGTGGACAGGATGCTGGGCTCGATGGACACCTTGGTCTTTTCCCAGTGTGGCATTACTTACGTACTTAGAGCTGTCCCCTCCTGCCATGTCAGCCACTGTGACCTTGTGACTTAGAATAGTGATTGACAATGATGGGAGACGACACACCCTTTGGAGGGCAACTGTGTTGGTATAAATACCAAGCCCACTGGAGGAAGTCTGGTCTTTGGCCCCGTTTCCCCCAACCATTATTCCACTACAGCAAGGGAGTAAGGGAAAAAGTGTTTCTGAGTATCCAAACCACCGCACCTGGAGAGAGCTGGAGGGCAGTGCATATCACAAAGCCAACAGAGCTGCTGCATTTGCACAAAGTGAGAACTAGAACAGACAACCAGTTTAGCACCCTTCCTATATAGAAGTGAGGGGAGAAAGAGTAACAAGATTAAGACTGAAGAAACAGGACAGAGGACTCTAGTAGCCATGTGCTCATTGGGGAGGGGACCACCTATAGGGGCTTTGTATCTGAAGGCCCAGAGAGCCCATCTGAATCTGATAAGAGACTTTTAGAGCAGCGCTTCTCTGAAGGTGGGGTTCAGAGAGAGTAACATTGTAGATGACAGCATATAAAGACCTATAAGCAGGGCCGCCGAGAGACTAGGCCGGGCCTGGGGCAAGGCTGCCCCGCCTTCACTCCCCCTGCCCCCCCACCCCGCCGCTGCCGCCCCCTGTCGCACCCCTGCCGCTGCAGTTCCCGGTCTCACCTACCTGCCTCCACGGCTCCGGGCCCCCTGCATTCAAAGCGGCAGCCACAGATTGCCTCTCTTGAGTCGCAGATCGCCTCTCTTCGGGCCTTCCCTCCCTGTGTCCCGCCCTCGTTTGATGTAACTTCCGGTTTCCACGAGGGCGGGACACAGGGAGGGAGGCCCAAAGGGAGGCGATCTTGACTGCCGCTTTGAAAGCAGGGGGCCCGGAGCCGAGGAGGCAGGCAGGTGAGAACGAGAACTGCAGCGCCGGCATCCTCCCCCCCAGCATCGGGCCCCCCTTGGAGGCCCGGGCCCGGGGAATTTTGCCCCCCCCCGCCCCCCCTCTCAGCGGCCCTGCCTATACGAACCATCCAGTCTGCCCAACAAGATAAATTTGCGTGTGCTACTTTATATGTATTCCTGACCTTGATTTGAGTACACCTGTAAAAGACTTTTACCAGGAACTCTAGGTGTTGCCATACTGGGACAGACTGAAGGTCCATCTAGCCCAGTATCCTGTTTCCAACAGTGGCTAATCCAGGTCACAAATACCCAGAAAGATCCCAGAAGGTATGTTCTTAAGAAAACCTACCAAATACTCTAAATGACAAGACTACTTTATTCTACTACCTCTTGTTGCTACTAAGCTTTGCTCCTTGTTTTGGCCTGCCTCATCCAAGCTTGAGTGAGCCCTTTGGTTCAGAACTGCAACTTCTGGCCTGGACTGACTTATTGGATGAAAGGAGAGCATTGAGTGAGTGGATTGTTGTGCCTTTGGCCTCTCAACTCTTGCTGGTCTTGGCCCCGACTCAACAAAAACACTCTAAATTACTTAAAGTAACCCACCCTGATGCTCATTGGGCAAGGGTTATATTAATAACTATAAAATGTAGCCTGGAGTAAAATAGTGTACATTAATGGTATTAGGACACAGTAGCACATGTTTCTTAACTCTAGCTGTATATCACAGAGCTAGAATTCCTGCCCCAAAAGTTTACAGTCAAACTCGGAGCACTTACTAGATCAACATTAAATCCAACACCTAAGTTTCCTTCTACATCTCATCAAGTTTCCTAATAATCTTCACAGCCACTAACACTAGCCAATCCACTGTCCAGAACATCCAGACTCCCTGTACTTATTGAATTTTGGGTTTAAGCCTTGTTACTCCATGCAGGTTATCCCAATGCCTTCCTGGAAATCTAGGCACTGTGTTGTAGCTGTCTCTCCATGATGGTTACCCCCCTGTGCCTCCTTAGAAACCTTTAGGGTCATCTCCAAACTGCCAAGGTCTGAAATACAAATCAACATATGTGTCCAGCTTTTCCTACATTTGCACCCAGCTCTGGAACGCATTACCTAGAAACATTAGATCTGTGAACACCCATCTAAAATTATGAAAAGACATCAAGACTCACCTCTTCCGGAAAGCCTACCCTGCAGACCAGAACTAATTCATGAATAATCTATCACATCTATCAAACTAAGTAATGAACAATACTCATTTCTACCCAAACAATCCTATTACTCCAAACTGCATGAATCTTATCACTCCAGTTATAATTAAGTGTACTTCTACCCTGTATCCTACGCTGTGTTGCTCACCAGAAACTGTTGTCCCTCCCGGAGTCTTTTCACCCTCACTTTTCTCTATATGCTAATATATATGTGTCCCAGAGCTGTATCCTCTTTTCCGGAACCTTATCAGCTTTCTTGCACCTACTTTTAATCTATTTTCCACTCTGTATATATTCCCGGAGTTGGTACTCTCCTCTCTGGAACCTGTAAGCCACATTGAGCCTACTGCTATGTGGGGAAAATGTGGGATACAAATGTAATAAATAAATAAATAATGGCCGCTCTATGCAGATTACTCCAAGACTCTTCCCAAGACATCTTCTTCAATATCTCTTCAGTTCTTCACAACTAAGGCTCCTCCATTTTTATCCCATAAACATTAACGTTTTAGCTTCCGGCAACCATTTTGGGAAGGATATTCCAGGCACCCATCACCCTTTCCATGATATAATATTTCTTGATATTGTTCCCCAGTCTACCTGCTTGGGAAGGGCATTAATACCTAGTTTGCACTACTGCCAACATCCTGGCCACGCTTGGTTTCTTGTCTACTACTACACTATATCGGTTGTATTTTCCCATCTACTTACATTCTGGTGATTTATACTCATGAGTGACCCCTCCATCAGCTTCACACCCTCTCTCTCTTTCTCTTTGGTTTGGTGTCCTCTACTTAGGTCAGTGCTTCTCAACCCTCTCCTGAAAGCACACACAGCCAATTGACTTTTCAGAATTACCACAGTGAATATGCATGAGACAAAGAAAAGCTACAAATTTGGTATGGGATTTGCGTCGCAAACCGTACGAGGAGAGACTTGCTGACCTGAACGTGTATATCTTGGAGGAAAGGAGAAACAGGGGTGACATGATACAGATGTTCAAATATTTGAAAGGTATTAATCCGCAAACGAACCTTTTCCGGAGACGGGAAGGCAGTAGAACTAGAGGACGTGAATTGAGGTTGAAGGGGAGGCAGACTCAGGAGTAATGTCAGGAAGTATTTTTTCATGAAGAGGGTGGTGGATACGTGGAATGCCCTCCCGTGGGAGGTGGTGGAGATGAAAACGGTAATGGAATTCAAACGTGCGTGAGATAAACACAAAGGAATCCTGTTTAGAAGGAATGGATCCACGGAATCTTAGCGGAGATTGGGTGGCGACGCTGGTAATTGGGAAGCAAAATCGATGCTGGGCAGACTTCTATGGTCTACGCCCTGATCGTGACTGAATAGATAGGGATGGGCTGGAGTGTAAATTTTAAGGGGCTTCGATGTTAGCTTCAGAACTTTTAGTAGAAGAACAGTGCTGGGCAGACTTCTACGGTCTGTGCCCTGAGAAAGGCAAGGACAAATCAAAGTCAGGTATAAAGTATCATATACCAAGTAAAATGAGTTTATCTTGTTGGGCAGACTGGATGGACCGTACAGGTCTTTATCTGCTGTCATTGACTATGTTACTATGTTACTCTTTGGGGTTCT
Source organism: Microcaecilia unicolor (assembly GCF_901765095.1). Lineage (NCBI taxonomy): Eukaryota > Metazoa > Chordata > Amphibia > Gymnophiona > Siphonopidae > Microcaecilia > Microcaecilia unicolor. Next base: position 527,366,695 of record NC_044033.1, read on the forward strand.
ACATGGAATGTTGCTACTAATTGGGATTCTGGAATCTTGTAACTCTTTAGGATTCCAGAATCTTCAGAACTTTTAGTACAAGAACAGTGCTGGGCAGACTTTTACGGTTTGTGCCCTGAGAAAGGCAAGGACAAATCAAACTCAGGTATAAAGTATCACATACCATGTAAAATAAGTTTATGTTGTTGGGCAGACTGGATGGACCGTTCAGGTCTTTATCTGCCGTCATTTCATTTACTAAATTTGCATGTATTAGAGACCCATTATATGCCCATCTATCTCATGTTTATTCTTTGTGGTAATAGCAAAAACTCAACTAGCTAGCGGTGCCTCCTGGAGAGGGTTGTGAAACGCTGACCTAGGTGTTCATTGTTATTTCTTAAGTAACATGTGTTTGTCTTCTCCAAGTTTTTTATAGATAGGATTCCCCATCTAGTTCAGAGCAAATATTTGCACCTGTTAAGATGGAGAAGATTCTGCCAGCATAGCAGCACCATCGAGCACCTCTACCCTCTCTACCAGGTAGGAGATCCGAGGCACAGGGAAACGATTGCACACACTACTGTGAATCACTATAGTCTAAGGCTTTTTTCCCCAACAGTGATCACCAACGCACATACCTCCCTGGATTGAGATACCTCTTGATGCTAACCATTCTTACCAGTTTTCCAGCTTCTTTTTCCAAACAGTGAAGAAGGTCGTGAAAAACTTGTGTGGAACAGCATCTTCTTTCTTGATAGTTATTTTTTTTATTACATTTGTACCCTGCGCTTTCCCACTCATGGCAGGCTCAATGCGGCTTACATGGGGCAGTGGAGGGTTAAGTGACTTGCCCAGAGTCACAAGGAGCTGCCTGTGCCTGAAGTGGGAATCGACCTCAGTTCTTCAGGACCAAAGTCCACCACCCTAACCACTAGGCCACTCCTCCACTGTTGCTACTATTTGAGATTCTACATGGAATGTTGCTATTCCACTAGCAACATTCCATGTAGAAGTCGGCCCTTGCAGATCACCAATGTGGCCGCGCAGGCTTCTGCTTCTGTGAGTCTGACGTCCTGCACATACGTGCAGGACGTCAGACTCACAGAAACAGAAGCCTTCGCAGCCTTCTACATGGAATGTTGCTAGTGGAATAGCAACATTCCATGTAGAATCTCCAATAGTAGCAACATTCCATGTAGAATCTCAAAGAATAGCAACAGAATCTCCAACAGTAGCAACATTCCATGTAGAATCTCCAATAGTATCTATTTTATTTTTTGTTACATTTGTACCCTGCGCTTTCCCACTCATGGCAGGCTCAATGCAGCTTACATGGGGCAATGGAGGGTTAAGTGACTTGCCCAGAGTCACAAGGAGCTGCCTGTGCCTGAAGTGGGAATCGACCTCAGTTCTTCAGGACCAAAGTCCACCACCCTAACCACTAGGCCACTCCTCCACTGTTGCTACTATTTGAGATTCTACATGGAATGTTGCTATTCCACTAGCAACATTCCATGTAGAAGTCGGCCCTTGCAGATCACCAATGTTGCTGCGCAGGCTTCTGCTTCTGTGAGTCTGACGTGCAGGATGTCAGACTCACAGAAACAGAAGCCTTCGCAGCCTTCTACATGGAATGTTGCTAGTGGAATAGCAACATTCCATGTAGAATCTCCAATAGTAGCAACATTCCATGTAGAATCTCAAAGAATAGCAACAGAATCTCCAACAGTAGCAACATTCCATGTAGAATCTCCAATAGTATCTATTTTATTTTTGTTACATTTGTACCCTGCGCTTTTCCCACTCATGGCAGGCTCAATGCAGCTTACATGGGGCAATGGAGGGTTAAGTGACTTGCCCAGAGTCACAAGGAGCTGCCTGTGCCTGAAGTGGGAATCGACCTCAGTTCTTCAGGACCAAAGTCCACCACCCTAACCACTAGGCCACTCCTCCACTGTTGCTACTATTTGAGATTCTACATGGAATGTTGCTATTCCACTAGCAACATTCCATGTAGAAGTCGGCCCTTGCAGATCACCAATGTTGCTGCGCAGGCTTCTGCTTCTGTGAGTCTGACGTGCAGGACGTCAGACTCACAGAAACAGAAGCCTTCGCAGCCTTCTACATGGAATGTTGCTAGTGGAATAGCAACATTCCATGTAGAATCTCCAATAGTAGCAACATTCCATGTAGAATCTCAAAGAATAGCAACAGAATCTCCAACAGTAGCAACATTCCATGTAGAATCTCCAATAGTATCTATTTTATTTTTTGTTACATTTGTACCCTGCGCTTTCCCACTCATGTCAGGCTCAATGCAGCTTACATGGGGCAATGGAGGGTTAAGTGACTTGCCCAGAGTCACAAGGAGCTGCCTGTGCCTGAAGTGGGAATTGAACTCAGTTCCTCAGTTCCCCAGGACCAAAGTCCACCACCCTAACCACTAGGCCACTCCTCCTTACACAGAGAGAGACTGACCCATTTCCGTTTTCTTCATCTCTTAACATCTTTCACATGGTGACATGTGCTGGTGCCAGACCCACACATTGCTTCACCAGACTCAACCATTACTGGAGCAGGTGAACCCTGTTTCATACCTAGATTCTTTCAGAATATGGGGCCCAGTCCCCTCATGTCTCCCCTTCCCTCAGCTTTCAGCCAATAGAATGGAATCTTATGTGTTTTCATGGCTGGAGATGAAACCATGGACAGGGTCTTACCTTTAACCTCAGGCCACAGTGACTGGGAATGAGCAAACCAGGGTCTGCAGACACCCCCTCCCCCTTTTTGCCCCCCCCCCCCCAGGGATTCTGTCAATTCTGCCTTTTGACATCTAGGAATTCTCCTGATCGACACTCTTCCACAATCAGATGAGCAGACACTAGCTTAACCCCTAGGTTCAACAACTGGGAGTCTGTACCCTTTGCTACCTCCCAAGCTACATTTACTCTCTTCCCTCAGTCATGGGACTCGGTGTTGCATTCCCTTTGTTCTCTCCCTGAGTGAGCTGCATTCTCTCTGCTGTCTTTGAAGATGGAACCCCTGAATAAGCTGTACCATCTCTGCCCCCTTAGCTATGAGGCTCCGGATAAGGCATTGAGCCACATTTTCTCTGTCTGTCTGACCGACTCAGGTCACCTGTTACATTCTCAGCTTCTACCGTGGCCTGTGAGAGCAGCTGGCCAACCTGAGTGGGGCATGTTTCTTCCAGAATTAAGTCATCCCCTGATGTTAAGTCATCTCTTGATGTTATTTCTTAAACCATAGAAGCAAGTTGGCTATATTATGCAAGAGTACAACGATGCAGTTCAGAGGGCTGAGAGACTCTCCATTGCACGAGAAAGCTTCCTTACAGACCAAAGAAACGCCGCAGGTGTGGTGACCCAGGAGGACCTGGTGATCTACCTACAGTGGTTTGTGTGTCACCTCTACTCGCTGAAGAACATCCACAGCTACCTCAGGGTAAGTACAGGAAATTAGGAAAAGTGTGGTAAAATATTTATTAACATAAATAACATAATATTTAACCAATGTAAATGTAAACAGAACTCAACAGCAGCATTAACAACCATTATTACTGAATTTAAGCTTTAAGTACAGAAACTCCTGTTGCTGGCTGATCTGCAAGGCTTCGTTCTGTTTCTGTGAGTCGTGAAGGACGTCAGACTCACAGAAACAGAACGAAGCCTTGCGCCGGAAGAAGACTCCGCTCCTGCCTCCCTTGTTTCGCACCACCGCGACACCCCCTCCTCCCAGCCCAGGGCCAGCAGCATCGCCACACTCCTGCCACCATCGGCTTCCTGCAGCGGTGACCCTGCTCCTGCCTCCTGTGACCCTACCCCACTGCCGCCCCCCCCCCCCCCACACAGCGACCAGGTATGCTACATTCGGACTATAAGATGCACCCACATTTTCCTCCCAAATTTGGGGGGAAAAAGTGTGTCTTATAGTCCAAAAAATACGGTAATACACATCCTCACCTTCTCCGCTAATCTTGCTCTTTTCTGTCTTTTCTTCACGTCAAGGGGCTTAGGAGGAGTCTAGGAATAGAGATGAGAAGAGCAGCTCATTGTGCTGCTGCAGCTAAGAAAGCAAATAGAATATTAGGTATTATTAGGAAAGGAATGGAAAACAAAAATGAGGATGTTATAATGCCTTTGTATCGCTCCATGGTGCGACCGCACCTCGAATATTGTGTTCATTTCTGGTCGCCGCATCTCAAAAAAGATATAGTGGAATTAGAAAAGGTGCAGAGAAGGGCGACGAAAATGATAAAGGGGATGGGACGACTTCCCTATGAGGAAAAGCTGAAGTGTCTAGGACTCTTCAACTTGGAGAAAAGGCAGCTGAGGGGAGATATGATAGAAGTCTATAAAATAATGAGTGGAGTTGAACGGGTAGATGTGAAGCATCTGTTTATGCTTTCCAAAAATACTATGACTAGGGGGCATGTGATGAAGCTACAATGTAGTAAATTTAAAATGAATCGGAGAAAATCTTCACTCAATGTGTAATTAAACTCTGAAATTCGTTGCCAGAGAATGTGGTAAAGGTGGTTAGCTTAGCGGAGTTTAAAAAAGGTTTGGATGGCTTCCTAAAGGAAAAGTCCATAGACCATTATTAAATGGACTTGTGGAAAATGCAGTATTTCTGGGATAAGCAGTATAAAATGTTTTGTACTTTTTGGGGGATCTTGTCGGGTATTTGTGACCTGGATTGGCCACTGTTGGAAACAGGATGCTGGGCTCGATGGACCTTTGGTCTTTCCCAGTATGGCAATACTTATATATATGTACTTATGTTTACCAGCGTACTGTTATGGAAAGATACTTAGGGGGGCATGTTATCAAGGTGCGGTAAAAGGCGACCCTTTTTTGCACCTTGATTTAGCATGGGATTCAGCAATCTCCAGTATCTCAGTACCACAATTACTGAGGGGTCCTCTTACGCACGCCCAACATGCTCTAAAATGGAGTTACTGGGTCTTGCAGTAATTTCATCAATTAATTAAAAATCATTTTTATTTTCGGACGCACGCCAAGTGGCATGTGATGTGTAGGACATTACCGCCCGGTTACCGCATGAGACTTTACCGCTAGGTCAACGGCTGGCGGTAAGGTCTCAGACCCAAAATGGACGTGCGCCAATTTTGATTTTTGCCGCACGTCCATTTTCGGCAAAAATTTTAAAAAGGCATTTTTTTTTTTTTTTTGCAGGCGCGCTGAAAAATGGATCTGCGCATGGCCAAAACATGCGCCTACACTACCGCAGGCCATTTTTCAGCGTACCTTAGTAAAAGGACCCCCTGAATCCTCTGGTAAAAAATAATGCTCCTTGAGGGCCACCCTGCAAGCAGCGTTGTTCTAGGAGTGGAGGAGTAGCCTAGTGGTTAGTGCAGCGGCCTGAGAACCAGAGGAACTGGATTTCATTCCCACTCCTTGTGACTCTAGGCACTTAACCTTCCATTGCCCCAGGTACAAAAATAAGTACCTGTATATAATATGTAAACTGCTTTGATTGTAACCACAGAAAGGCGGTATATCAAATCCCATCCCTTTTCCCAGCTGAATGGGCCTGAACTTCCAGTCCCCAAAAACAGCTGAGCTGCAAGCCGGTTCTTGATGAAGGAAGAGGCTGCCAAAAAGGAGCCAGACGTCTGACATCGCTGGGAAGGAGTCAAGGAAAGAAGTTAATCAGGAAGAGGCTGTTCCAGCATGTGGAACCACAGGAACTGCAGTGCCATAGACAGCCCAAGGCCAACTCTGGAGACCCCCAAGGACCTATTTATTTATTTATTTATTTATTTGTAACACTTATACCCCGCGCTTTCCCACTTATTAGCAGGTTCAATGCGGCTTACATAATATAACAGGTTTACAAGATAACATAGAATGGATAACAGCTGTAATATATTGTATAAAGAGGTGGACAATTAGATGTGGGTAAGTAAGATGGGTAAGGGAGGAGAGTGGTAGAGGTAGGGAGTATATTGGGATAGTGCGTTGTTAATTAAGGAAGAATGGATAATGAGGGTTGGAAGAGGGATGAATTCAGAAAGGATTAAGTAGGGAAGCATATTTAAAGTTCTGTCTTATAGTCTAATCCGGGTAGCGCAGATGGACTTCTAATTCAAGTCATTTGTATAGGCTTGCTTGAAGAGATAAGTTTTTAGCAGCTTCCGGAAGCGTAAGTGGTCATTGACTATAAGAATAGATCTTGGTAAGGTATTCCAGAGTTGGCTGCCTATGACGGAGAAGTTGGATGTTATAATATGTTTTGTACTTAATTCCTTTACAGTTGGGAAGATGTAAATTTAGATAAGTACGAGAAGATCTAGAGTCGTTCCTGGGTGGAAGGTCAATCAGATTGTACATGTAGCTTGGGATTCTCTGTAGATAATCTTTATTTTTTTATTTTTATTTATTGCATTTGTACCCCACGTTATCCCACCTTTTTGCAGGCTCAATGTGGCTTACAGGGTGTTAATATGATATAGTCATTACATAATCTTAGATACAGTCGATAATAAGCTGAAGGTAGATGAGGATTTAGATGGAAAGGTGTTAGGTAAGGTCGTGTGTGAGGTGTTTTAAAGCACTTGAATCAGCGTGTGGACTTTGAAATTAATTCGTTCCGCAATAGGGAGCCAATGAAGCTTTACACGGAGAGGTGTTGCGCTTTCAAACCGCGACACCAAAAATAAGTCTGGCTGCCGTGTTTTGGGCCGAAACTTTCTGACTTCCAATCAGCTGCAGCTCATACAGGTCCCACACTTCACAGTCCAGGGGCCCCGCCACGTAAAAGAAATAGAGGCTGGGCTCGGCGGGTGCTACCTCTCAGGTCCATAGCAGAGGGCCGCTCCAGTTTACTTGCTGACACCTTCGGCGAGGACAAGGGCTACTGTTTTTCAAAGCATATATTTGTTCACTCCAGCTGCAAGTTGCTGACACATGGAAGCACTGGATCTCCCAAAGCACAGGGCCCCAGTGGGCTCCCCAATTCCCCCTAGCAGTTGGCATGTCCAAAATTCCTGATAGATGACCATTTTGAAGATCAGCTGGACCTTAACTCAGCATCTGACAAAAAAAAATCAAAAATCAAATAAGGCCTCTCAAATAATTGTGTGTCCAACTTGTTATGAATATTTTTTTACTTTGTAATATAAAAGTAATTTTAAAAGGCTATAGTTTTTCTTTGATAAGGCCTTCAATTTTGACTTCACTACTTTTGAAGCCAGTACTTTTACTTTTTACTTAAGCACTTAAAAAAAAAAAGTAGTGACCCCATCTCTGCGGTTAAATGCCGCTAAATATCAGCAGATAGGACAAAACTTTTTTGATGTGCAGGGACCTTAAAACACGCCCGAAATTATTCCCAGGATCATACACAACACACATGTCTTTAACTACTTTGCAAAACATATCATTTTGATAATACGGATCTTCAGATATAACAAATAGAAGCGACAGAATCTCAAATAGTAGCAACATTCCATGGAGAATCTGAAATAGGGAAAGGGAACTGGGACTTGATATACTGCCTTTCTGTGGTTACAGTCAAAGCGGTTTACATATTATATACAGATACTCATGTTGTACCTGGGACACTGGAGGGTTAAGTGTTTTTCCCGGGGTCACAAGGAGCTGCAGTGGGAACTGAAGCCAGGCCACTGTACTAACCACTAGGCTGCTCTTCCACTTGTGTATTATAAACTACATTGAAAGTTTGTTCGAAATGCAGTAGATCACAAAGTAATAAACTCAAATTTGAACCTGAACAAAAATTAGCCCTGTATGCTTAGGTACTGGTATCACCAAACCTATCTTTGTCTTATTCATTCTACCGACTGAAGTTGTTCCGAGAAGCTCTGTAACCCTTCCTGGAATACATTTTCATTGTTTACATTTTAGGAAGTCTAGAAGAGGTGAATTTTTCCCCCCTTTATCAATGATTTTCTGACAATTCTTTCTTGCTTCTAACTCCTTTAGGTGCTTCAGTACCTGCCTCTCTCTGACAGGGCTGAGGTCGTCATTGAGAAGGTATCTATAAAGGCTCAGGACCATGAGGACGATGCTAACTCTACTAATGTGCATCCGTCTGCACCCCCTATCATCCGTGACCTTCCAGCATCAGATGGTAATAGGGAAGAGGGAGGGTAGGGGTGGGCGACTGCAGGGCATGTACTGTCTCTCTGGTATTTCCATGTTATGCCGGGAGATTTCTAGGCATTTTGCTAGAGGCTCAGATAAATGCAAAGCCTCCTCAGAGACGAGTCATCCAGCAGGTTCAGTTGCTTGGAATGAACTTCCAGTAGTTCGAAGAAGTAAAACGTTTTATTCACATAAGTATTGCCATACCGGGACAGACCGAAGGTCCATCAAGCCCAGCATCCTATTTACAACAGCGGCAAATCCAGGTCACAAATACCTGGCAAGATCCTGAAAAAGTTCAATACATTTTGTTTGTTTGTTTTGTAGCATTTGTATCCCACATTTTCCCAACAATTTACAGGCTCAATGTGGCTTACATTTGCCGTAATGGCAGTTGCCATTTCCGGATAACAGAATTACAAATGGTAATATGTTAAGTTGCATACATACATGGTAACATACATGTAACATAACATACATGAACAGATCATGGTATAGATATATATCATGTGCATATATATGTTAAAGAAGAATAAATTATGCTAATACATGAACGTTCCTGAGTACGAAATTGGGTTGTATCATTTTTTAGGTCATCGACTATGGAGAGACCATATTCGACATAGAGATTGAAGTGGTTATGCTTATTCATTAGTGGTAAGGAGGTTGATCAGTCAAGTGTCTATGTCGTGTAAAGTCTTATTATTTAGTATTTAAGATGGATGTTTATGGTATGCCTTCTTGAACAGATCTGTTTTCAGTAGCCTTCGGAAGATAGTTAGGTCTTGCGTTATTTTTATGGCCTTCAGTAGTGCGTTCCATAGCTGCGTGCAGATGTATGAGGATTTATATTTTAGTCCTTTGCAGTTAGGGTAATGGAGATTGAGGAATGTGCGTGCTGATCTCTTTGCATTCCTGGTAGGCAAGTCTATAAGGTCTGACATATGGGTTGGGGCTTCCCCGTGAACAATTTTGTGGACCAGGGTGCAAACTTTGAACGCAATTCGTTCTTTTTAGTGGGAGCCAGTGTAGTTTCTCTCTTAAGGGTTTGGCGCTTTTGTATTTCGCTTTCCCAAATATGAGTCTGGCTGCTGTATTTTGAGTGGTCTGAAGCTTCTTAATGATTTGTTCTTTACATCCAGCATAAATGGCATTGCAGTAGTCTAGATGGCTTAGCACCATTGATTGTACTAGGTTGCGGAATACTTCCCTTGGGAAGAAAGTTTTTTTTTGTGTGTCAATAGCATATAGGAAAATCTATGCTGAGTCAGAGCAAAGTCCACTGAGTCCAGCATCCAGGACATCAGACTCACAGAAACAGAAGCCTGCGCAGCCTTCTACATGGAATGTTGCTAGTGGAATAGCAACATTCCATGTAGAATCTCCAATAGTAGCAACATTCCATGTAGAAGTCGGCCCTTGCAGATCACCAATGTGGCCGCGCAGGCTTCTGCTTCTGTGAGTCTGACGTCCTGCACGTACTTGCAGGACGTCAGACTCACAAAAACAGAAGCCTCCGCAGCCTTCTACATGGAATGTTGCTAGTGGAATAGCAACATTCCATGTAGAATCTCCAATAGTAGCAACATTCCATGTAGAATCTCAAATAGTAGCAACAGAACCTCAAATAGTAGCAACATTCCATGTAGAATCTCCAATAGTATCTATTTTATTTTTGTTACATTTGTACCCTGCGCTTTCCCACTCATGGCAGGCTCAATGCGGCTTACATGGGGCAATGGAGGGTTAAGTGACTTGCCCAGAGTCACAAGGAGCTGCCTGTGCCTGAAGTGGGAATCAAACTCAGTTCCTCAGTTCCCCAGGACCAGCGTCCACCACCCTAACCACTAGGCCACTCCTCCACTGTTGCTACTATTTGAGATTCTACATGGAATGTTGCTATTCACTAGCAACATTCCATGTAGTAGAAGTCGGCCCTTGCAGATCACCAATGTGGCCGCGCAGGACGTCAGACTAACAGAAACAGAAGCCTGCGCAGTCTTCTACATGGAATGTTGCTAGTGGAATAGCAACATTCCATGTAGAATCTCCAATAGTAGCAACATTCCATGTAGAAGTCGGCCCTTGCAGATCACCAATGTGGCCGCGCAGGCTTCTGCTTCTGCTTCTGTGAGTCTGACGTCCTGCACGTACTTGCAGGACGTCAGACTCACAAAAACAGAAGCCTCCGCAGCCTTCTACATGGAATGTTGCTAGTGGAATAGCAACATTCCATGTAGAATCTCCAATAGTAGCAACATTCCATGTAGAATCTCAAATAGTAGCAACAGAACCTCAAATAGTAGCAACATTCCATGTAGAATCTCCAATAGTATCTATTTTATTTTTGTTACATTTGTACCCTGCGCTTTCCCACTCATGGCAGGCTCAATGCGGCTTACATGGGGCAATGGAGGGTTAAGTGACTTGCCCAGAGTCACAAGGAGCTGCCTGTGCCTGAAGTGGGAATCAAACTCAGTTCCTCAGTTCCCCAGGACCAGCGTCCACCACCCTAACCACTAGGCCACTCCTCCACTGTTGCTACTATTTGAGATTCTACATGGAATGTTGCTATTCCACTAGCAACATTCCATGTAGTAGAAGTCGGCCCTTGCAGATCACCAATGTGGCCGCGCAGGACGTCAGACTCACAGAAACAGAAGCCTGCGCAGCCTTCTACATGGAATGTTGCTAGTGGAATAGCAACATTCCATGTAGAATCTCCAATAGTAGCAACATTCCACGTAGAATCTCCAATAGTAGCAACATTCCATGTAGAATCTCCAATAGTAGCAACATTCCACGTAGAATCTCCAATAGTATCTATTTTCTTTTTGTTACATTTGTACCCTGCGCTTTCCCACTCATGGCAGGCTCAATGCGGCTTACATGGGGCAATGGAGGGTTAAGTGACTTGCCCAGTCACAAGGAGCTGCCTGTGCCTGAATTGGGAATTGAACTCAGTTCCTCAGTTCCTCAGGACCAAAGTCCACCACCCTAACCACTAGGCCACTCCTCCTCCCACTAGGCCACTCCTCCTTTAATGACACCTACCTCACATCACTACTGTAATCCACCTTGATTGCAAGACATTTGGGTAAAAACAGAATAAAAGTGCCAAATTAAATTAATTTGTAAAGATCCAGGATCGATAACCAAAATATAATATCAAAGTCTGGAAGGCATACAATGAGCAGGAGCAATGGACACGACCTATCCCTCTGCTGATGTTCAAACACTCTCAGTGGAAAGAATTTGTCTCTGCCCATATCTGCTAGTCCTTTCTCACCGAGTCTTGGGTACCATGCTTTAATCCGCTTTCCCTCGTCACTTTGTCAGGTTTATGGTACAATTCATTTCCAAAACATTCCATTCAAGGATGTTTGCAAACTGTGTTCGTTTTTGCTTCGAGTTCCACTGAATTTCATGCTATCTCCTAAACTGGGGTTGTCTGTATTATTTCAGCACAACACACACAAATGGAAAAAAAGGTCCACTGTTAGGGTGGTGTGGTCCAGTTGATGAAGTTTTTTTTTTCCTCTTTTGTAGGATTGATGAGCAGCAATATGGCGTACATGCTACCCCAGCATAAGATTGAGACTGAAGACCTCAAGCCATGGCTGCAAGAGCTGCTTGCTCACTTCAAGATTGCCTATGATATCACGGATCTGAAGAACACTGCAAATGAGATGGAACTCTTGTCTTTGGTAAGTGAGATAGGGTTGTATGAAATACTGATGCACTTTATATTGCTAGAGGTACAGCAGTGCTCGTGGACAATCAAATGCTTTAAGCAGGTATTTTCTGTTTCACACTGCTCTGGAAGCAATATTTATTTATTTATTTATTTATTTATTTATTTATGTATTTATTACATTTGTATCCCGCACTTTCCCACTAAAAGCAGGCTCAATGCAGCTTACATAGTAATAGGTAACACAGAATTTTGTAATGTAAAGTAGGAAATTAAGTATAACATAATAAAAGGATGGATGGGTAGGTAGAGACAGGTGATAGAGAGGAAGGTAAGGTGGGAGATAGAGTCTGGGTCAATGTCGTTTTCTCTTCGGTATATGTAAGGTAGATGGGTTCATAAGATTAATCTGGGTCCTTTGGGTAGGCTTGCTTGAATAAATGGGTTTTTAGTGCTTTCCTGAATGGTAGGTAGTCATGGATTGCTCGGATAGGTCTAGGGACAGCGTTCCATAGACGGCTGCCCAGGAAGGAGAAATTGGATCCATAATAAGTTTTGTACTTGAGACCTTTACAGTTGGGGTAGTGCAGGTTAAGGTACTTTCGCGATGATACAGACATGTTTCTTGCTGGGAGGTCGATCAGATTTATCATATAGTCTGGAGATTCTCCGTGTATTATCTTGTGGATTAAAGTCTGGGCTTTGAAGTTGATACGTTCTTTGATTGGGAGCCAATGTAGTCTTGCACGGAGAGGAGTTGCACAATATTGAGTTATAAGTTAATTTAACAACCTCTGGAGGGCATTTTCGAAATAAACTTCTAAGTTGGAATTTGGACGTCTTTGTAAAATGTCCAAATTCAGAGGCGGGGAAAATGTCATTTTCGAAAAAAGATGGACGCCCATCTTTGTGTTCGAAAATACCACGGACATCCTTGTATTTGGACGTCTTTGATTTTCTGCCATTTTTGAACGCAAAGACGTCCAAGTCTAAAACGTCCAAATTCAAGCCATTTGGACATGGGAGGAGCCAGCACTTGTAGTATTCACTGGTCCCCCTGACATGCCAGGACAGCAATCGGGCACCCTAGGGGGCACTGCAGTGGACTTCATAAAATGCTCCCAGGTACACAGCTCCCTTACCTTGTGTGCTGAGCCCCCCAAAACCCACACCACTACCATAGCCCTTACAGGTGAAGGGGGCACCTATATGTGGGTACAGAGAGTTTCTGGTGGTTTTGGAAGGGGGTATGGGCCTAGGTTCACCTGTCTGAAGTGCACTACACCCACTAAAACTGCTCCAGGGACCTGCATGCACTGTCATAGACCTGAGTATGACATCTGAGCCTGGAATAGAGGCTTGCAAGTAATATTTTTAATGATGCTTTTTGAGGATGGGAGGGGATTAGTGACCACTGGGGGTGTAAGGGGAGGTCATCCCCGATTCCCTCCAGTGGTCATCTGGTCATTTTGGGCACCTTTTTGTGCCTTATTCGTAATAAAAACAGGTCCGGGTGAAAACGTCCAAGTTTTAGTGCTGGACGTCTTTGCTTTTCTCCATTATAGCTCAAAGACGTCCAAGTTTTAGGAACGCCTAAGTCCCGCCTTGACCACGCCTCCAGTACGCCCCCTTGAGATTTGGGCATCCTTGCGACGGACTTCCGATACAGAAGTCCAAAATCGGGTTTCGATTATACCGATTTGGACGTCTCTGAGAGATGGACGTCCAAGTGCCGATTTACGTCGCTTTTTGGACGTCCATCTCTTTCGAAAATGAGCCTCCTGGTCTATCAGCAGAATTCATGCTGCTTTTATGATATATGCATTGGCCTACGTTTTACGTGTCCTGCCAATGTTCTGGAATCCAACAGAGGATTTGTCAAACCACATTTGCGTATTTTTGACATGTGGAAATGTCCATTTTCTGGCCTTCGCAGTCAGTCAGCATTGAGGTCCTGCCTTCCAATTCACACCTCTCCCACCTACTCTCTCTGCCCATGCCTTAGCTACAATCCACCCCTTTTTGATGACATCAACAGATATTTTGATGTTGCCACAGGCCGTGACGTTGGCACAATTCTAACCACACTCCAGCAACCTATGTAGACAGGAAGTGATATAATCAACATGACTGCCACCACAAACACCATGTAGACAGGTCATGTGACAGGAAGTGACATCATCAACATAGTTACCTCTTCCATGTGTAGTGTGAATAAACTACACATGTGCTGATTTCTTTCCTCTGTGTGTAATTACCTGTCTGCCTCATTATCTCTGTTTCTTTTTACAGCCCCCAAAGAACATCTCCTTGTGTAAAGTCAGGATTATTCCTTTCTTTCTGATAGACTAAAAGATCAGTTGATCTTCTCTTCACAGACCTACAAAGGCTCAAGATATCTGAGACAATTCAAATCCCTCTTCCCGGTGGCGGGTACTTAGGGTTACCATATTTGCCTTGCCATGCCCTCTCCACACCCTGCCATACCCCTGTCACACCCACTCCCCACTCCACAACACCCTGTGCCATGCCCCCACCCTCACCCTTATTCCACACAGTCAACTTGATCCACCCCAAAGAAAGCCTCCCTCACCCTCTACCCACAATCCATCCATGATTCACCTCCCCTCCCTTATTCATCGCAAGAGAACGTGGTGAAGGCGGTTAGCTTGGCGGAGTTTAAAAAGGGGTAAGACGGTTTTCTAAAGGACAAGTCCATAAACCGCTACTAAATGGACTTGGGAAGAATCCACAATTCCAGGAATAACATGTGTAGAGTGTTTGTACGTTTGGGAAGCTTGCCAGGTGCCCTTGGCCTGGATTGGCCGCTGTCGTGGACAGGATGCTGGGCTCGATGGACCCGTGGTCTTTTCCCAGTGTGGCATTTATTTATTTGTTACATTTGTATCCCACATTTTCCCACCTTTTTGCAGGCTCAATGTGGCTTACATAATACCGCAGAGGCGATCGCCATTTCCGGTAGTGGAACAAATACAGAGAGTTGTTGTGGACAAATAAAGTTCATGTGTTATAGACACATTGGGAATCGTAGAGAGGAAGAGTTTTGTAAAGTCTATTACGAGCTTTGGTTTCGTTGTGTTGTGAGGTTTGGGCACTTAGGTTGGGTCAGCTGGATATGCCTTTTTGAACAGGTTGTTTTTTAGTGATTTCCGGAAGTTCAGTTGGTCGTACATTGTTTTCACGCATTACTTATGTACTTATCATGCCCTGGTGGTCTAGTGGCCTCTTCGGGCCAGGAAAGGATCCCACTCTTTCCTGCCCATCAATGCCAATGCCTGCTCACTGCTGGCACCGCTTCAAAATGGCAGCCAAGACTGTCCTTTAAATTGCTAGGCCTGGAAAAAGCCACCCTTAAATTATAATCCTGAAATACTGGGTGTGATTTCATGACAATCCAGGTTTTTTTTTATAATCATTGCTGCCACTTCCCCACTCGTTGAATACTTCAATACAAAAATGTTGATATTTTCCATACCATCTTTCTCAGGCTTGCTTTTCAACAATAGTTCCTAATTATTAAATTTGGCTCGTCTATAGGCTGTTTTAATAACACTCTCCGGACATCTTCTTCTATGTAACCCTTCAGCAAATCGCTTAGTATGCCTTGCAAACTGGGAATCTGTTCTCCACCAACTCTCTCTCTCCATTGAAGAGAGAAGCTGGGAGAAATTCAACAACATACAGAGAGTAATGCTGTTTATACTTTTACACTTGTAAAATCTCGATAGAGTCACAGTATCTTGAAAAGATCATACTACTACTATTTTGCATTTCTATAGCGCTACAAAGCGTATGCAGCGCTGCACAAACATAGAAGAAAGACAGTCCCTGCTCAAAGAGCTTACAATCTAATAGACAAAAAATAAATAAAGCAAATCAAATCAATTAATGTGTACAGGAAGGAGGAGAGGAGGGTAGGTGGAGGCGAGTGGTTACAAGTGGTTACGAGTCAAAAGCAATGTTAAAGAGGTGGGCTTTCAGTCTAGATTTAAAGGTGGCCAAGGATGGGGCAAGACGTAGGGGCTCAGGAAGTTTATTCCAGGCGTAGGGTGCAGCGAGACAGAAGGCGCGAAGTCTGGAGTTGGCAGTAGTGGAGAAGGGAACAGATAAGAAGGATTTATCCATGGAGCGGAGTACACGGGAAGGGGTGTAGGGAAGGACAAAAATACAGCATAGGCAGTTTCAGTTCACGAGGAGATATGCTGCAGACTAACTCTTACAGACCCAATGGAAAAAGAAGGGGGGGGGGGTAACTTGCCCAGCATGTACAAAGAACAAGACAAGCCAATAGAAAGAGGCCCATAAGGCACAGAGAACTGGATTTGTGTTCTTGAAGAGCCTATTACAGGGAACTACAGGACTACAAGGATTTGTAGTTCTATTATATTATCTGCCTCCATGCAAATGGGGGGGGGGGGGGAGGGCAGAATAGTGCTTAAAAATGCAATTAACCGTGATCAAAATTTTTAATTGGGCAATTGTGATTAAAAGTTTTGCTCAAACAGCTATAGTTGAAGTGTCTTGTTTTGCCAGAAAAGCCAGATTAAGGTATCACTTGATTTCAGCTGGGTCTCTGAGTCACAGGGAGGTAGTAGCCCAGCCCAGCCTAGTCTAGCCCATGCTCACACAGATTCCATGACTTGCCTGAGTCATGCAGAGAGAGAGTTCCTGAAGAGAATCCCTTGAACTAATGTCTCAGGAAATCTTTTGAAATATAATGTGGACATGCCACCTCCTGCCAGTGAGAAGTGTCTGATCCAGCTCCAGCTGACAGCAGTGTGTTAGATCTGTTCTCTTTTCCTTTACAGGTTGTCAGTACATTTCAAAGTGTTTTCGGCCAACAGCAAACCATGAGAACATTTCCAGGATTCGATGCTGGGGAAGCACCTTCAGAAAACTGGGGCATGGCAGAACCTAGCAAGGCCTTGAAGAAGGACGCAAACTGGGTTTCATTCATAAAGGTACTACAGTGAGATCCCTTCTCTGGTTAAGTGGAAAGTGCTGCAGCTGAGAAGAGAGAAAGCTACCACTTGGCCAGCAGAAGGCGCTCTTCCTATTTCTGGACGATCAGTGGACCTGTTCCTGCTAGACTCATTTTCTCACAATACATGAGTTGTTTTACCTTTGATATATGTAACCCTGGTCTCGCCACACACAGTCCGTCGCGGGTCTGCTCCCGGGACCAGGGCCACAAAGAACAAGTTCACTAAAAGCACTGTAGCTTTATTAGTCACACATTCCCATTCAAACAAGATCTAAAGGAAATTTCCAATGACATCAACCAAAGTCTGCACATCATGCATTCATGGGCGGATGCATTTCAGCTGAAACTTAATGCAGAAAAAAACCAATGCCTAATATTCACCTCTCAACACAATACGAACACATTCACCACCATTAACACACCAAAACTGAATCTTCCAATTTCGGACACCCTAAAAATTTTCAGAGTTACTATCGATTGACACCTAACACTTCAGAACCACGCAAAAAACACAACCAAAAAAATGTTCCACTCGATGTGGAAACTAAAAAGAGTAAGACCATTCTTCCCAAGAACCATCTTCCGTAACCTGGTACAATCAATGGTACTCAGTCATCTAGACTATTGCAACGCACTCTACGCAGGCTGCAAAGTGCAAATAATCAAGAAACTTCAGACAGCCCAGAACACTGCAGCGAGACTCGTATTCGGAAAAACAAAATATGAAAGTGCTAAACCCCTACGAGAAAAGCTACATTGGCTCCCACTCAAGGAACGCATCACGTTCAAAATATGTACCCTAGTTCACAAAATCATTCATGGCAATGCCCCAGCCTACATGTCAGACCTGATAGACTTACCACCCAGGAATGCCTAAAAATCATTCCGCACATTCCTTAATCTTCATTTCCCCAGCTGCAAAGGGCTAAAATACAAACTAACGCATGCGTCAACCTTTTCCTACACAAGCACACAATTCTGGAATGCGCTGCCGCGCAACTTAAAAACAATCTATGAACAAACTAACTTCCGCAAACTTCTGAAGACCTATCTCTTTAACAAGACATACCACGATGATCAACACATGTGAACCTCACACATGTACCATAGTAACATAGTAGATGACGGCAGAAAAAGACCTGCACGGTCCATCCAGTCTGCCCAACAAGATAACTCATATTTGCTGCTTTTTGTGTATACCCTACTTTGATTTGTACCTGTGCTCTTCAGGGCACAGACTGTATAAGTCTGCCCAGCACTATCCCCGCCTCCCAACCACCCGCCCCTCCTCCCAACCACCGGCTCCGGCACAGACCGCACAAGTCTGCCCAGCACCATCCCCACCTCCCAACCACCAGCCCCGCCTCCCAACCCCGGCTCTGGCACAGGCACAGACCGTATAAGTCTGCCCAGCACTATCCTCACCTCCCCAGCCCTGCCTCCCAACCCCGGCTCTGGCACAGACCGTACAAGTCTGCCCAGCACTATCCTCACCTCCCAACCACCAACCCTGCCTCCCAACCCCAGCTCTGGCACAGACCGTACAAGTCTGTCCAGCACTATCCCCGCCTCCCAACCACCAGTCCCGCTTCCCACCACCGGCTCTGGCACAGACCATATAAGTCTGCCCAGCACTATCCCCGCCTCCCAACCACCAGCCCCGCCTCCCGATCTTGACTAAGCTCCTGAGGATCCATTCCTTCGGCACAGGATTCCAGAACTGTCTTATATGTTTTATTGCTATATTACTTCATGTTCTACCATTATCATGTTGCCCAAGACCCTTCTGTAATACCAAATGTCTACTTCATAATTATTCTCACTATCCATGATGTATTGTAAGCCACATTGAGCCTGCAAAGTGGTGGGAAAATGTGGGATACAAATGCAATAAATAAATAAATAACCTGGGCGCAGGCCAGGGCCAGAGAAAAATCCGGAAGGCCGAAGGGTTTTGAGCAGGGGTCTTATTTCTCTTTACTCTTTCCAGTCCGAGAGCAAATAACTTTCCCTTTCACTCAAAGAAAAGACTCCAGTCCAGATCTTATGCAAACGAAGCAAACTTTACTGAAGATTCTGCAACAGGCAGTCCGAATCCTTCATCTCAAACTGTAATCCAAACTCGATATCAGATGCAAACAATAAATCCAGTGCCAAACTTGGGGATATGGTGTTGAAAGCATGTATAGGTGTCAGTTTATATGCGGGTGTCCCGTCCCGGGCCCTTACCTGGGGGCCCGCAGCGGGGGGCGAAGACCAACGGAGGCCGCGGGATCCGGGGCGGCGAGGACGAGCCGCCGACGGGACCGGCGCTGCCGCGGGCCGCTCCGAGGCCGGCGATCCGCTGGAGCAAGCGCCGGCCTCGGAGAAGGGGATACACCGGCCAAGATGGCGGCGCCGGCGTCGTCGTCTCCCTCGCTGGAGCGGACCAGCGAGCCAGCCCCGCCTACTCGCGCCGGATTGGCGCATTGACAAGGAGACCCCGCCCGCCGGGCAGGCTGGCCAATCCAGGCCTCCCTTGCCTGCCTAGGCCGGGGGGATTGGCTCCAGCTGCTTGAAGGGGATGGACGGGCGGGGGATTTAAACAACGAAACGGAAAGAGTCCAGTGCTTCCGTTTCGTTCGTCAGAAGCCCACACAGTGGATCGGAAGGCCAGCCACCTTCAGAGACTGTGTCCTCTTCAGCTAGCCGTCCTTGCTAGCCACCTTCAGAGACTGTGTCCTTTCAGCTAGCCGTCCTTGCTAGCCACCTTCAGAGACTGTGTCCTCTTCTGCTAGCCGTCCTTGCTAGCCACCTTCAGAGACTGTGTCCTTTTCAGCTAGCCGTCCTTGCTAGCCACCTTCAGAGCCTGTGTCCTCTTCAGCTAGCCGTCCTTGCTAGCCACCTTCAGAGACTGTGTCCTTTCAGCTAGCCGTCCTTGCTAGCCACCTTCAGAGACTGTGTCCTCTTCAGCTAGCCGTCCTTGCTAGCCACCTTCAGAGACTGTGTCCTTTTCAGCTAGCCGTCCTTGCTAGCCACCTTCAGAGCCTGTGTCCTCTTCAGCTAGCCGTCCTTGCTAGCCACCTTCAGAGACTGTGTCCTCTTCAGCTAGCCGTCCTTGCTAGCCACCTTCAGAGACTGTGTCCTCTTCAGCTAGCCGTCCTTGCTAGCCACCTTCAGAGACTGTGTCCTTTCAGCTAGCCGTCCTTGCTAGCCACCTTCAGAGACTGTGTCCTCTTCAGCTAGCCGTCCTTGCTAGCCACCTTCAGAGACTGTGTCCTTTCAGCTAGCCATCCTTGCTAGCCACCTTCAGAGACTGTGTCCTTTTCAGCTAGCCGTCCTTGCTAGCCACCTTTAGAGACTGTGTCCTCTTCAGCTAGCCGTCCTTGCTAGCCACCTTTAGAGACTGTGTCCTTTTGAGCTAGCTGTCCTTGCTAGCCACCTTCAGAGACTGTGTCCTCTTCAGCTAGCCGTCCTTGCTAGCCACCTTCAGAGACTGTGTCCTCTTCAGCTAGCCGTCCTTGCTAGCCACCTTCAGAGACTGTGTCCTTTCAGCTAGCCGTCCTTGCTAGCCACCTTCAGAGACTGTGTCCTTTTCAGCTAGCCGTCCTTGCTAGCCACCTTCAGAGACTGTGTCCTCTTCAGCTAGCCGTCCTTGCTAGCCACCTTCAGAGACTGTGTCCTTTCAGCTAGCCGTCCTTGCTAGCCACCTCCAAGGACTGTGTTCCTCTCCCAGCTAGCCGTCCTTGCTAGCCCCCTTCAGAGACTGGGTTCCTTTTTGCGCTAGCCGTCCTTGCTAGCTGCCCTCTAGAGACTGAGTTGCTGACTACCAGCCAGGCCGACCGTCACCCCGCGGTTCCAGCAGTCCTGCTGGCCGCCTGCAGCTGGGGGCTCAACCCTCGGTGAACGGCGGTCGCCGCGGGTGAAGATTCGGGGTGCACGGCGGTCCTCGGAGGTCTTACCAGGCCTCAGGGAACCTAAGGGCTCACCAACCATCGGAACAGGACAGGAAACGGAAGCCATGAGCTCGCCTACGCAGCCCGATCTACGGGACCTGGCCAAGGTACTTCAGCAGCAGCAGGAGCAGCTGAACGCCCTGTCAGGGGCGCTCCAGAACGTATGCTCTCAACTTTCTACGCTTCAGGTACAGAACCAGGCCGCTGCGGTCCAGGGGGCCGCAGCGGCTCCCCGTTCGGGAGGGTTCCGCACGGGACCTCGGTTCCCTGAGCCGGCGCGATATAATGGGGCCCCCGGAGGTTGCCGGGGGTTCCTCAATCAGTGCAACTTGGCCTTCCGGATGCAACCGGAGACATTTGCTTCGGACCAAAGTAAAGTGGGATATATCATGGGCTTATGTGAAGGGAAGGCCCTGGCCTGGGTGGCCCCACTTAACGAGCAACAGGACCCCATCTTGGATGACTATAGCGAATTTCAGCGCCGGTTCCGTATGGTGTTCGACCTTCCTGGGAGACCATCTTCCGTGGCATCGGAACTGCTGCGAATTCATCAGGGTGAGGGAACGGTGGCCGATTATGCCATTCGTTTCCGGACTTTAGCCACGGAGCTCCGTTGGAACCCGGAGTCCTTAATGGCCATCTTTACGGAAGGGTTACAAGAACGAATCAAGGACGAATTGGCAGGGCGAGAGGTCCCAGGCCAACTGGACGCCCTGATTTTGCTCTGTATCCGCGTAGATACCCGGTTCCAGGAGCGAGCGAGAGCCCGGGCGGAACGGCAGAAGTGGGCACGGGGAACGTCCCGGACTAGTAAGGGGCCGTCTCCTCGCCGTGGGAACCGGGACTCCAAGGAGAATGGGGAGGAGCCGATGGTGATGGGCCGTCAGCGACTGGCCCCTTCAGACAGGAAAAAACGCTTGTGGGACGGACTGTGCCTCTATTGTGGTGAGGCCGGACATTTTATTCGAGCCTGTCCCGCCCGGGCGGGAAACGTCTCCCCCAAGGCACCTTGAGGGGAGGGGTCTTGGGGCATTCCGCTCCCCTACCGGATTCCTTGATCACACTGCCAGTAATTCTACGGTGGCACGAGACCGCTATCCAGACCCGGGCCCTTGTGGACTCTGGGTCGGGGGGCAACTTCATCGGGTACGAACTGCTACAACAGATGGGCTGGTCCACGCTCCCGCGGCGGCCTGCGCTGCAAATCACCTCCATCCAGGGAACTACATTACCGCAGCCGGTCACGGAGATCACCTCCTTTCTGGAATTGCAGGTGGGGGAGGATCACCGGGAAGAAGTCCAATTCCTGGTACTATCCCGGACCATTCATCCAGTGGTTCTAGGATTGCCCTGGCTACGGACTCATAGCCCTGTTATTGACTGGACCAAGGGTAGTATCCAAGCTTGGGGCAGTTCCTGTCGGGAGAACTGTTGTAAGGGCCGGACCGGCAGCTGCCCCGCATTTACTAGTATGCCCGGGGGGGGCGCGGATAGAGCTGGGCTCCCTGCCCATGGACTATAGGGACTTTGCAGATGTGTTTTGTCCAGTGGAGGCGGAAGTTCTACCGCCTCATCGGTCGTTTGACTGTGCCATTAACTTGATGGCAGATACCATGCCACCGCGGGGCCGACTGTATACCCTGTCCCGAGGGGAGTCCAAGGCGATGCAGGAGTACATCCGGGAGAATCTGCGAAGAGGCTTCATCCGGCCCTCTACGTCCCCGGCCGGGGCTGGATTCTTTTTTGTTACCAAGAAGGATGGCTCCTTGAGGCCCTGTATCGATTATCGGGGGTTAAATGCCATCACGGTAAAGGATCGCTTTCCTCTACCGCTCATTCCCGAACTCTTTGACAGGCTGCAAGGAGCCCAGATGTTTACCAAGTTGGACTTACGGGGGGCCTACAACTTAGTGCGGATCCGGCGAGGGGACGAATGGAAGACGGCTTTTAACACCCACGAGGGACATTTCGAGTATCGGGTGATGCCATTTGGCCTATGTAATGCCCCTGCGGTGTTTCAGCGACTTATTAATTTTGTGCTCGAGGATTTGCTGAACTCCACGGTAATTGTTTATCTGGACGACATCTTGGTGTTTTCCCAAAACCCCGCGGAACATGTGGGTCATGTTCGCGCAGTGCTGCAGCGGTTACGACAATACCGCCTGTTTGCTAAGCTCAGCAAGTGCGCTTTTCACCAGAGGTCGTTACCATTTTTGGGACACATTCTGTTACCCGGGGGCCTACAGATGGAACCGGACAAACTCCGGGCAATTCGAGAATGGCCACAACCGCTGGGATTGAAAGAACTGCAACGTTTTTTGGGATTCGCGAACTACTATCGCCAGTTTATTCCCCAGTATTCACAACTGACGGCGCCGTTGACAGCGCTCACTAGAAAAAACGCGAAGGTCCGGGACTGGCCGCCCGAGGCGCAGGTGGCTTTTCGCCAGGTAAAGGAGGCATTCAACTCAGCGTCCATTTTGTTAGCCCCGGATCCAGACAAACCCTTTATTGTGGAAGTGGATGCGTCCGCGTTGGGAGCCGGGGCGGTCCTCTCGCAAGTGAATTCTAAGGGCCGGCGCCAGCCTTGCTCTTTCTTCTCTCGTAGATTCTCCCCGGCGGAATGTAATTATACAGTAGGGGACAGAGAGCTCTTAGCATTGAAATTAGCCCTGCAGGAATGGAGACATCTGCTGTAGGGAGTGGAACATCGATTCACAGTGATCACTGACCACAAGAATCTCCTGTATCTACAAGAGGCTCAACGGCTCAATCCCCGACAAGCCCGGTGGTCATTGTTTTTCGCCAGATTCCATTTTCAATTAGTTTTTCGGGTGGCTGCTCAAAATACCCCTGCGGATTCCCTCTCCAGAGCATTTGAGATTCCAGAGGAGACTCAGGAGACCCATTCCATGTTGGATCCGGCATGCCTCAGCGCGGCCGTAGGGGAAGTGGCTCCTACGAGAGAACTAGTGCCGGCCGCTGAATGAGCGAAGGTAATGCAATGGGGGCATTCGTCCAGATGGGCGGGACATTTTGGGTATCAAAAGACTCTGCGTCTCATTACCAGACAGTATCACTGGCCTCAGATGAGGCGGGACATTCTTCAATTTGTCACCACCTGTCCTGTGTGCGCCCAGACCAAACCGGTGATCGGGACCCCCATGGGGAAGCTACAACCACTGTCCGTACCGACAGGGCCCTGGACGGAGCTTTCCATGGATTTTATCACCGACCTCCCCAGTTCCTGGGGACATACGGTGATTTGGGTGGTAATTGACCGTTTTTCCCGAATGGCCCATTTCGTTCCCTTGCCGGGACTTCCTTCGGCGGTCGCATTAGCTCAACTCTTCATTCAACACATTTTTCGACTTCATGGGCTGCCTCTTCGGATTATTAGTGACCGAGGCCCCCAATTCACCTCGCATTTCTGGAGGGCCTTGTGTACTGCATTGGGGGTGAAAACCCATTTCTCATCAGCATACCATCCCCAAACCAATGGCATGGTCGAGAGGACGAACCAAACGTTAAAAGGGTTCCTACGAGCATTTGTCAACAAACGCCAAGATAACTGGGTCTCCCTGCTCCCTTGGGCCGAGTTTGCATATAACCACAGTGTCCACTCGGCCTCGGGAGACTCTCCATTCTTCTTGGTGTATGGACGACATCCTCGACTTCCAGCACCTTTCCCGTCTGGATCTCCGACCCCCATGGTTAATGAAACTCTGGCAGATCTGCAAAGAGTCTGGGAAACGGCCCGAGAACAACTGCAGAAGGCAGCCACCAAATACAAGATCTTCGCAGATCGGCATCGGAAAACTGCTACCGTCTTGCAACCAGGGCAGAAGGTATGGTTAAGCACGAAATACCTCCGGCTTCGGGTGCCCTCCCATAGATTGGGACCTCGGTACATTGGACCCTTTGCTATCCAATCCCGACTTGGAGCTGTGACATATCGGTTGCGGCTACCTAGTACCCTGCGGGTGCATAACGCTTTCCATATTTCCTTATTGAAGAGTTTCCGAGGGTCTCGATGGCATCCTCAACGGCAGGAAACCGAAGATCTAGAAGCAGATCCTGATCTAGAGTTTGAAGTGGACGAAGTCCTGGATGCAAAAAGACAGCGAGGAAAGCATTATTACTTATTGTCCTGGAAAAATTTTGGCCCCGAAGACAACTCCTGGGAACCCACCGCGAATGTACATGCTCCTAAATTGGTCAAAGCCTTCCACGCCCAGTATCCTTCCAAACCCGGGCCCAGGGAAAAGGGGGCATCCGGGGAGGATACTGTCCCGTCCCGGGCCCTTACCTGGGGGCCCGCAGCGGGGGGCGAAGACCAACGGAGGCCGCGGGATCCGGGGCGGCGAGGACGAGCCGCCGACGGGACCGGCGCTGCCGCGGGCCGCTCCGAGGCCGGCGATCCGCTGGAGCAAGCGCCGGCCTCGGAGAAGGGGATACGCCGGCCAAGATGGCGGCGCCGGCGTCGTCGTCTCCCTCGCTGGAGCGGACCAGCGAGCCAGCCCCGCCTACTCGCGCCGGATTGGCGCATTGACAAGGAGACCCCGCCCGCCGGGCAGGCTGGCCAATCCAGGCCTCCCTTGCCTGCCTAGGCCGGGGGGATTGGCTCCAGCTGCTTGAAGGGGATGGACGGGCGGGGGATTTAAACAACGAAACGGAAAGAGTCCAGTGCTTCTGTTTCGTTCGTCAGAAGCCCACACAGTGGATCGGAAGGCCAGCCACCTTCAGAGACTGTGTCCTCTTCAGCTAGCCGTCCTTGCTAGCCACCTTCAGAGACTGTGTCCTCTTCAGCTAGCCGTCCTTGCTAGCCACCTTCAGAGACTGTGTCCTTTCAGCTAGCCGTCCTTGCTAGCCACC
Organism: Microcaecilia unicolor; assembly: GCF_901765095.1. NCBI lineage: Eukaryota > Metazoa > Chordata > Amphibia > Gymnophiona > Siphonopidae > Microcaecilia > Microcaecilia unicolor. Next base: position 527,392,336 of record NC_044033.1, read on the forward strand.
TTCAGAGACTGTGTCCTTTTCAGCTAGCCGTCCTTGCTAGCCACCTTCAGAGACTGTGTCCTCTTCAGCTAGCCGTCCTTGCTAGCCACCTTCAGAGACTGTGTCCTTTTCAGCTAGCCGTCCTTGCTAGCCACCTTCAGAGACTGTGTCCTCTTCAGCTAGCCGTCCTTGCTAGCCACCTTCAGAGACTGTGTCCTCTTCAGCTAGCCGTCCTTGCTAGCCACCTTCAGAGACTGTGTCCTCTTCAGCTAGCCGTCCTTGCTAGCCACCTTCAGAGACTGTGTCCTTTCAGCTAGCCGTCCTTGCTAGCCACCTCCAGGGACTGTGTTCCTCTCCCAGCTAGCCGTCCTTGCTAGCCCCCTTCAGAGACTGGGTTCCTTTTTGCGCTAGCCGTCCTTGCTAGCTGCCTCTAGAGACTGAGTTGCTGACTACCAGCCAGGCCGACCGTCACCCCGCGGTTCCAGCAGTCCTGCTGGCCGCCTGCAGCTGGGGGCTCAACCCTCGGTGAACGGCGGTCGCCGCGGGTGAAGATTCGGGGTGCGCGGCGGTCCTCGGAGGTCTTACCAGGCCTCAGGGAACCTAAGGGCTCACCAACCATCGGAACAGGACAGCGGGCATTGACGTACGTGCAGGACATCAGACTCACAGAAACAGAAGCCTGCCCTTGCAGATCAGCAATGCGGCCGTGCAGGCTTCTGTTTCTGCCCTTCCAGATCAGCAGTGCGGCCACGCACACAGGGATGATGTCAGGCTGTCTAACGTCAAGGTGGTCTTCCTGCCACCAAACGCTACCTCTCTGACCCAACCTATGGATCATAAGTACATAAGTAATGCCATACTGGGAAAAGACCAAGGGTCCATTGAGCCCAGCATCCTGTCCACGACAGCGGCCAATCCAGGCCAAGGGCACCTGGCAAGCTTCCCAAACGTACAAACATTCTATACATGTTATTCCTGGAATTTTGGATTTTTCCAAGTCCGTTTAGTAGCATCAGGGCATAATAGCCAATTTCAAACAACATTATTGGGCTCTTGTGCTACATCGTCTGATGAGTGTTATGGATGACCAGGCTGGGAAGGATAAATGTGTTGTTGAACTGGCTCGTAATCTATCACTGTTGGATTCTTTACATATGCAGAAAGAAGCCTGGAATCATGTTACACAGGCAACCATTGTGAACTGCTACAAGTGGGCAAGCTTTGTTAAGGATGTGGAGAGGGACGAAACAGGTGCAGCTGTTACAAATGCGTCAGATGAAGAGGTTATTGACATCCCAGCTGGTTTTACTGAAGAGGAGTTCCATCGCTACATAGTTGCTGATTACGATCTAGAAACAGCTGAAGACAGCACTGATGTCGAGATATGCTCCTACACGCAGGCAACAATGGCTGATGATGGAACAGATGAAGAAATGAGCAGCGAGGCACATGCTGATGAAATTCAACAGCCTCCTCCTGTCACTTTTGCAAGAGCGCTGGAGAGTCTCAACACCGTGCAGGCCTATCTGGAGGCCACTGGATGTCAGTGCTATGACAGTTTTTACCGTCTGGTAGACGTAGTCTATGGGACTCACAGACCCAAGAGTGTACAGAGGACTATAACTGATTACTTCAAGTAAGCCTAATGTCAGTTAATTGAGACTGTATACTGTATGTATAATAATAAACAGTACTGTACATATGTTGATCAGATGTCAAGCTTCTTTGGGTCACAACGGTTAACTGCATGCTCCGGTTAACTTGCATGCATTTCTTTGGTCCCATGGTCCCAGACCCTTGCACTTAAGCGGATTGCACTGTACTTGTGTTGGGATATGTACATGTTTTGATTGGGACATACGATAAGTGCAGTATTTATTATTTCAAAGGTGTTCTAACCCACTCCATTTCCCAGAAGCGTTGGGTGTTTTAAAATGCACGCACGTGCACTGAAGCTTGCTGGCAAGTACTACACAAGAACAAAGTCACAGCTTCCTCACAGCAGTTGTAAATTGTGGAAGGTCAACTGTGTGCTGCCGGGAATTAAGCTGGGAGTCTGTTTTCTAAAACATTCATGTTTATGTTATTTTATTTATTACATTTGTACCCCGCGCTTTCCCACACGTGGCAGGCTCAATGCGGCTTACATAGTAACAATATAAAGAATTACAAAGTCGTAAAAAGAGTGAGCAGTCTGTAGTAAACACAATATTAATGGGGTTAACGGATAAATAAATTGAACATAGGAGGAATTGGTTGCAGAAGGAAATGAGCGTTGGGAGGTAGGCGTAGAAAGATGGAGAGGAATGGATATGGGGTAGCAATAAGGATAATAGGAAACATGGTCAATGTGTAACAATCGTCAGTAGGAATCATGTGGGCAAGTTTTGGTTAGGTTGAATCGTTAGGGTAAGGCTATCTTGAAGAGATGGGTCTTCAGTGCTTTTCGGAAGGGCAAAAGGCCATTGATGGTACGGATGGGTCTTGGTAAAGCATTCCAAAGCTGGCTACCTGAAAAGGAAAAATTGGATGCGTAGAAGGATTTGTACTTAATACCTTTGCAGTTGGGGAGGTGTAGATTAAGGTAAGTACGGGAAGACGTCAAACTGTTCCTGTTCCTTATGTTGCCTCTACGCTTTTTTTCGATTTACTCTTAAGTGCCCGGTTAGGCCCCCTTCATGTCTTCACGGAGCAATGGTATAGTGATGCGTTATCGATATGCTGGTTATGGGTTTCCTTTTAAAATTAAACGCATGAATGTAAATTCACAACATGTCACCAGGAATGGTTGCTCTCCACACATGCCCTGTGGCTACATGTTTTGAACTGATGTGTGTAAGTGTAGGCAGTGGTATTCAGAAATCTAGATATGTAACTCCTGACTAAGCTTTTTAAAAAAATACCCTTACATATCTCCATTTTGAAGTCTTTACAGTTCATCCTTTTTTTTTTTTTTAATGCCATCCAGATTAAAGCGAAGCAAGACCCCTGGCAACAAAAGTTCCTGAGTAAACTCAAGCAGCAGAAGAAGGTGGATCAGCTACTGCGTCTTCATTCACAGCTCCCAGAGGTAACCATGATCCCCTCAAATAATAACCCCATAGCACAGTAGAAGAGGGCAGAAAAGATGAAAAGTGGGATTCTATAACAGGGTGTCCACTGCATACTTCGAATTCTGACATGTGTTGATTGGTATCAGTTCTGCTGGTTGAAGATTGCAGGTTCCCCCCACCTTCTCAGGAAAAGAGCGTTTCCTCATGTTTGCTCTGAGCTTCCCTCCAGCTTCACTTGTAGGCTGTTACCGCTTTCCACTGAAAAGGCAGATTTGGGAGGTGAGGGAAAGAAAGCAGACCTGGGTAAAAATGAAAGGTAACATATAGAAACGTAGTAAATGACGGCAGATAAAGACCTGTACGGTCCATCCAGTCTGCCCAACAAGATAAACTCATTTTACGTGGTATGTGATACTTTATATGTGTACCCGAGTTTGATTTGTCCTTGCCTTTCTCAGGACATAGACCGCAGAAGTCTGCCCAGCACTGGTTTTGCTTCCAAATTACCGGCATTGCCACCCAATGTCCACTAAGATTCCGTAGATCCATTCCTTCTGAACAGGATTCCTTTATATTTATCCCACGCATGTTTGAATTCCATTACCATTTTCATTTCCACCACCTCCCACGGGAGGGCACTCCAAATATCCAGCACCCTCTCCGTGAAAAAATACTTCCTGACATTACTCCTGAGTCTGCCCCCCTTCAACCTCAATTCTTGCCCTCTAGTTCTACCGCCTTCCCGTCTCTAAAAAAGGTTCGTTTGCAGATTAATACCTTTCAAATATTTGAACGTCTGTATCATGTCACCCCTGTTCAGTGCGTTGTTTCTAGCAAAAAAGGTGCCGGTACTCAAATGTTAGGCCACCCTTCAAGGGTGGGGTGATCACTGAGGGATGCACTTCACAATAACCAGGCCCCCTGCAACCAGTCACAGAATCTATGACAAGGCAGAATTGGTGTGTAAAGCTTGAGCTCTTTCATTAAAACTTGGCATTTATGGGTCAATTTTAGCAGACAATGGAAAAGGTGCCGGTACTCAGTACCCCCGAGTACCCCCTCAAAAAAAGCCCTGCCCCTGTTTCTCCTTTCCTCCGAGGTATACATGTTTAGGTTGGCAAGTCTCTCCTCGTACGGTTTGCAATGCAAATCCCATACCATTTTCGTAGCTTTTCTTTGCACCGCTTCCAGTCTTTTTACATCGTTAGCTAGATACGGCCTCCAAAACTGAACACAATACTCCAAGTGGGGCCTCACTAACGACTTGTAGAGGGGCATCAACACCTCCTTTCTTCTGCTGGTTATACCCCTCTCTATGCAGCCTAGCATCCTTCTGGCCACAGCTGTCACCTTGTCACATCGTTTCGTCACCTTAATATCCTCTGACACCAACACCCCAAGGTCTCTCTCCTGAGTTGAGCTTACTAATCTTTCCCCTCCTATCCAGTACGAGATTACCAGATGAAACTCAAAGAAGTGAAGAGGGAAATACAGCAAGCAAAGGAACAAATGGAAATGAAAATGGCTAAAGATGTTGAGAGGTAATGAATTTTTTTTCAGATACGCTGGAGAAGGAGGAAACTATGAATGGAATTGTAAGACTGAAAGCTGCCGACTCCCACTATATAGAGAGATGAGGAAAAAGCAGACATGCTGAGCAAATACTTCTGTTCTGTGTTCATGGAGGAAAATCATGGACATAGACTATGGTCAACTGCCAAGGTTATATCTAGGAATGGAGTGATTATTGTTCCATTCATGGAAGATAGCATTTATAGGCAACTTAAAAATCTGAAAGTGGACAAAGCTATGAGGCCGGATGGGATACATCCCAGAATACTGAGAGAACATGGAGTAATTCTAGTGAGACCTCTTAAGTATTTATTTAATAGATCTTTAGAAATGGGAGAAGTCTCACAAGATTGGAGATGAGTGGATGCATTCCTCTTCACAAAATTGGGGACAGGGGAATAAATGGGAAACTATAGGTTGGTAAGCCTCACATCAGTGGTAGGAATAATAATGGATTGATGCTGAAGGAAAGGATAGTGAATTTTCTAGAATCCTGCAATATCTGAGGCAACAAGGAAAACCCTGCCAAATGAATCTGATTGATATCTTTGACTGGGTGACCAAAGAACTAGGTAAAACATTCACTAGATGTAATCTACTTGGATTTCAACAAAGTCTTTGATACAGTTCCTCACAGGAGACTCATGAATAAGCTGAGAAGGCTGAAGTTAGGACCCAAGTTGGTGAACTGGATTAGAAACTGGTTGACCAACAGATGATAGAGGGTGGTGATAAATGGAATCTGCTTGGACTAAAGGAAGGTGAGCAGTGGAGATCCTTAGGGATTGGTACTGGGGCCGATTCTAGTTAATATATTTGTGAGCAACATTGCCGAAGGGTTAGAAGTAAAATTTTGCCTTTATGCAGATAACATGAAGCTTGCCAACAGAGTGGACATCCCGGAGGGCGTAGAAAACATAAGAAGACATCTCCAAAAATTAGAAGAATGGTCTAAGGTCTGGCAGTTAAAATTTAATGCAAAAAGTTCAGAAATCCAAAGGAGATGTACATGACAGGAGGCAAGAGATTGATAAGCACATTTCAGGAGAGCAACCTTGGAGTGATAATGTCTTAGGACATCAAGGTGATGAAAAAAATGTGACAAGGCAGTGGCCGTAGCCAGAAGGATGCTAGGTTGCAGCCAGTAAAAGAAAAGAGGCATTGATGCCCCTGTACAAGCCACCATTGGTACATAAGTACATAAGTAATGCCACACTGGGAAAAGACCAAAGGTCCATCGAGCCCAGCATCCTGTCCACGACAACGGCCAATCCAGGCCAAGGGCACCTGGCGAACTTCCCAAACGTACAAACATTCTATACATGTTATTCCCAGAATTGTGGATTTTTCCCAAGTCCATTTAGTAGTGGTTTATGGACTTGTCCTTTAGGAAACCGTCTAACCCGTTTTTAAACTCTGCTAAGCTAACCGCCTTCACCACGCTCTCCGGCAATGAATTCCAGAGGAAACATTTTCTCCGATTTGTTCTAAATGGTGAGGCCCCATTTGGAATGTTATGTTCAGTTTTGGAGGCTGTATCTTGCTAAGGATGTAAAATGACTAGAAGTTGTTCAGAGAAAAACGACCACAATGGAATGCAGTTTGCAGCGCAAGACATCAGAGGAAAGACTTGATGACCTGAATATGTATATCCTAGAGGAAAGGAAAGATAGGGGTGACATGATACAGACGTTTAAATGTTTGAAAGGTATTAATATACAAACAAACCTTTTCCAGAGATGGGAAAGCGGCAGAACTAGAGGACATGAATTGAGGTTGCAGGACAGACGAATTAGGAGTAACCTCAAGAAGTACTTTTTCACAGAGAAGGGTGGTGGATACCTGGAATGCCCTCCCGTGAGAGATGGTGGAGACGAAAGGGTAATGGAATTTTAAAATGAGTGGGATAAATACTACTACTACTTATCATTTCTATAGCGCTACTAGAGATATGCAGTGCTGTACACTTGAACACGGAGAGACAGTCCATGCTCCACAGAGCTTACAATCTAATTAGGACAGACAAACAGGACAAATAAGGGATAAGGACAAAGAGTAGCAAGATTCCGGAATCCCAAAGAGTAGCAAGATTCTGGAATCCCAAAGAGTAGCAAGATTCCGGAACCCAAATAATAGCAAGATTCCAGAATCCTAAAGACTATTACTTATCATTTCTATAGCGCTACTAGACGTACGCAGCGCTGTACACTTGAACATGAAGAGACAGTCCCTGCTCGACAGAGCTTACAATCTAATTAGGACACACAAACAGGACAAACAAGAGATAAGGGAATATTAAAGTGAGGATGATAAAATAAGGGTTCTGAACAAGTGACCAAGGGTTAGGAGTTAAAAGCAGCATCAAAAAGGTGGGCTTTTAGCTTAGATTTGAAGACGGTCAGAGATGGAGCTTGACGTACCGGCTCAGGAAGTCTATTCCAGGCATATGGTGCAGCAAGATAGAAGGAACGGAGTCTGGAATTAGCAGTGGAGGAGAAGGGTGCAGATAAGAGAGATTTACCCAGTGAACGGAGTTCCCGGGGAGGAATGTAGGGAGAGATGAGAGTGGAGAGGTACTGAGGAGCTGCAGAGTGAATGCACTTATAGGTCAATAAGAGGAGTTTGAACTGTATGCGGAAACGGATAGGAAGCCAGTGAAGTGACTTGAGGAGAGGGCTAATATGAGCACAATGACACTGGTGGAATATTAGTCGTGTAGCAGATAAACACAAAGGATTCCTTTATTTAAAAAAGAATTGAAGCAAAATGAACGTAGTGGTGCTTAGATGGCCACTCCAGTAATTGAGAAATAAAGCCAGAGTTGGGAAAACTTCTACGGTCTGTTCCCCGATTATGGCTAGACACATCTGGATGGGCTGGAGTGAGGATTCCATGGCAACTCCAGTAGTTGGGTTATAAGACAAATATCAGACAGACTTCTATGGTCTGTGGATCAAAAATATTAAGGACAGATCAAGATCAATTATGCATATATTATATTATATGCTATGAGTTTATCTTGGGCAGACTGGATCTTTATCTGCCATCATCTACCATGTTACTATGAGACTGGGGCTCTAATGCCGACTTGTTAATTTTCCTGTTGCTTGGATATCAGTCTCCTTGTGTTTGAGTTCAGGTTTCCACAGCAGAGAAAGTGATGGAGGCTCTGCAGGAACATGCCGCAGTCGTGCTGGAAGCAGCCCCAGTGTGCTCGCTGTCAGCTCAGGACAGCATCCGGGTCTGGACAAGGATATACCAGAACATGGATCAGCAGCAGGTAGAACCGCTAGGAACACACAGGTGACCCATGACAGGAACACACAGATGACCCATGATAGGAACACACACGTGACTAATGCTAGGAACACACAGATGACCCATGCTAGGAACACACAGATGACCCATGATAGGAACACACACAAGTGACTCATGCTGGGAACACACAGATGACCCATGCTAGGAACACACAGATGACCCATGATAGGAGTACACAAGTGACCCATGCTAGGAACACACACAGATGACCCATGATAGGAGTACACAAGTGACCCATGCTAGGAACACACACAGGTGACCCATGATAGGAACACACAGGTGACCCATGCTAGGAACACACAGATGACCCATGATAGGAACACACACGTGACTCATGCTAGCAACACACAGATGACCCATGCTAGGAACACACAGATGACCCATGCTAGGAGCACACAGATGACCCATGATAGGAGTACACAAGTGACCCATGCTAGGAACACACACAGGTGACCCATGATAGGAACACACAGATGACCCATGCTAGGAACACACAGATGACCCATGATAGGAACACACACGTGACTCATGCTAGGAACACACAGATGACCGATGCTAGGAATACACAGATGACCCATGATAGGAACACACATAAGTGACTCATGCTAGGAGCACACAGATGACCCATGCCAGGAACACACACAGATGACCCATGCTAGGAACACACAGATGACCCATGCTAGGAACACACACAGATGACCCATGATAGAGGCACACAGATGCCCCTGCTAGGCTCATGCTAGGAGCGCACAGATGACCCGTGCTAGGAGCACACATGTGACTCACGCCTTGTCTTCAGGAAGCCCATTTCACCTTGCCACCAACAGCCCATCTGTCCTCATCTATCCCTGTGTCTGATACATTACCCACTCTCAAATGGTTCCTTACAGGCAATGGCGTATCTAGGACTGAATGGGCCCTGGGCGGATAAATTAAGGTGGTCCTCCTATAATACCATCTTTTTCAAGGTAGGGGGACCGGAGAGAGGGGGAAGAGGAATCTCTTCAGAGTTCCAGTGTACAAACACAATCGAGCCCTATATAGAAAACCTGTAATAGACATAGAAACTGAAATGCAAGATGTACATTTCCCAAAACTCACATATTACAAATTCTACCTTTCTTGTCTCTTCTCTGCTTTTCTCTGATTTTTCTAAATTTTTCGAAAGCTAATCAAGAAATGTATTAAGTTATGTCCAATAAAAAAGGTATCATCTTATTTTCTTTTCCATGTTTTATTTTGTTTGATTTCTATAGATTCTACATGGAATGTTGCTATTCCACTAGCAACATTCCATGTAGAAGTCGGCCCTTGCAGATCACCAATGTGGCCGCGCAGGCTTCTGCTTCTGTACGTGCAGGACGTCAGACTCACAGAAACAGAAGCCTGCGCAGCCTTCTACATGGAATGTTGCTAGTGGAATAGCAACATTCCATGTAGAATCTCAAAGAGTAGCAACATTCCATGTAGAATCTCCAATAGTATCTATTTTACTGTCATAGTAATGCTTGAATGTTTTCACTTATATACACTGTCAGCTAGCACATTTGCTTATTTCCGATCTGACGAAGAAGGGCAACCTTCGAAAGCTAATCAAGAAATGTATTAAGTTATGTCCAATAAAAAAGGTATCATCTTATTTTCTTTTCCATGTTTTATTTTGTTTGATTTCTATTGATAACCTTAAGAGTGGACTAACACGGCTACCACACCTCTCTGATTTTTCTTAAATCTCTTCCAGGGTCTTCTGTCCTTTTGATGTTTCTTCTCTCTTTATTCCCACTATCCATCTTTCCTTGCATCCATATTCCAGCATCTACCCTCTGTGCCCCTATCCCTGAACAACCCCCCTCCCATGTTCAGCACCTGCCTTCTCAATGTCCTTATCCCTCCCCTTATCCAGTACCTCTTCTTGTCTCTGGGATCCTTCTTTACCCAGCATTTCTTCTGTGTCCCTTTCTCTCCACTTATCCAGCTTGTTGCTTTTCTCTTCCCCTCCTTCCATAGCCGCCAACCTAGGCCCATCTTCTCTCTCCCTACCTCTCTCTCTCCCTCCCCACCTCGGCATCACTGTCTCCCTCAGTTGGTCTAGTGTATCTCCTCTATTGGTCTACTTTATCCAGTTTCTCTCTTTTTTCTCTCCACTTAATCCAGAGTCTAGCGTCTCCCCCCCCCCCCCCCCCCTTTTCCAGTCTCTCTCTCTCCCCTCCAGTCAGCTCTGGGTCCAGCATCATCTCTCTCCTTTTCTTCCCCAGATCTCTCTCTCTCTCTCTCTCTCTTCCCTCTGCACCTATTTCCCCAAGCCCCCTCCCCCCCTGGTCCTGGTACCTCTCTCTTTTTGTGGTTTGGCATCTCTATAAGCCCTCCTTTCTCAACCCCCCTCACAGATCCCAGCATCTCTCCCCTTCTCCCCCTCTCACAAGTCTTGGCATTTCTCCTTCTCTCCTCTTCTTCTCCCTGACAGTTCTGGCATTTCTCCTTCTCTCTCCTCACCCCCCCCCCCCATGGCAGGTCCGATATAACCCCTCCTCCCCACAGGTCCCAGCATCTCTCCCCTCCCCCCTGACAAGTCTTGGCATTTATCCTTCTCTCTCCTCACACTCCCCTCCCCCATAGCAGGTCTGATATCGCCCCTCCCCCACAGGTCCCAGCATCTCTCCTCTTCTCCCTCCCGACAAGTCCTGGCATTTCTCCTTCTCTCTCCTCACAGTCTCCCCCCCATGGCAGGACCGATATCACTCCTTCCCCCCCCCCCACCACAGGTCCCAGCATCTCACCCCTTCTCCTCCCTAACAAGTCCTGGCATTTCTCCTTCTCTCTCCTCACCCCCCCCCCCCCCCCATGGCAGGTCCGATATCGCCCCTCCCCCCACAGGTCCCAGCATCTCTCCCCTTTCCCCCCCTGACAAGTCATGGCTTTTCTCCTTCTCTCTCCTCACACTCCCCCCCACCCATGGCAGGTCCAATATCACCCCTCCCCCCCACAGGTCCCAGCATCTCTCTAACCTCCCTCTCCTCCCTTCATGGCCCTTGAAACCTTTGGGCAGCAGGCAGAGGCAGCCAGACTGTCTCCAGTCAGTGCCGCCAGGGTCTTTCATCTGCTGTGTCCTGCCCACAGGAAGTAACATCTGAGAGGTGGGACACTGCAGTGGAAAGACCCTAGTGGTGCCGGCTGGAGGCAATTTTTCTATCTTGCTGCCTCTGCTGACTGCCTGCCCACCACAGGTTTCAGGGGGGATACTGGACCTTTGGGGGGGGGGAGAGAGGGAGTAGAGAAAGGGGGTGAGATGCCAGGACCTGTGAGGGGGGAAGGAACAGTGGGCAGCCCCTACTATTGGCTGGCCCTGGGCATTTTTCTAGGCTTGCTCAATGGTAGCTACACCCCTGCTTACAGGTTGTCGAGAAGTCAAATCCAACTGTACTTTTCCGTTAATTTATTTATTTATAGCACTTGATATACCGCAAGTGATCCCTAAGGCAATTATTCGGTTTACAATTTCTATCACAGGTACTTTGCACTGTCCCTAAGTTATATATTGTACCTGGTGCTAAGTGACGTGCCCAGAGTCACACGGGGCTGCAGAGGAAACTAAACCTGGTTCCCCAGGATCTTAAGCCACTGCCAACCATCAGGCAGCAGCAGGAATCGAACCCAGTTCCCCAGGTCCACAACCTGCTGCACTAACCATTAGCCCATCCTATATAATAAAAGGCACCTCCAACATTCTGAAGCTGACTGCATGGCTGAGGCATTCCTGCTCTCTGTATCCATCTCCTGAATTGACATCACGTACTTCCGGGTTCATCACAAGCAGAAGTGACCAACCACACGCGGTTTCTCGGCTTCAGAATGTTGGAGGTGCATTCTATTAAATAGGATTGGTCAGTGTCCTGCACAGTAATGCTCAGACACCAGAGAGAGAGGGGGGGGGGGGGGTCTGACACCAGACAGGGAGGAGGCGGTACCTCTGTCACACACACTCTCTCTCTCTCTCACAGTCAATGTCTTTCTCTCTCTCACTCTCACAATCTGTCTCTCACACTGTATCACATTCACTCTCTATGTGTCACATAGTCACTCACACACTCTCTTGGTCTCATACACTCAGTCTCACAGAGAGTTTGTATCTCAAACACACTCTCTCTCCCTCTCACACACTGTCTCTCTCTCTCACAGTCAATGTCTTTCTCTCTCTCACTCTCACACACTCTATGTCTCACACTGTATCACATTCACTCTCTATGTGTCACACAGTCACTCACACACTCTCTTGGTCTCATACACTCAGTCTCACAGAGAGTCTGTGTCTCACACACACACTCTCTCTCTCTCTCTCTCTCTCTCACACACACTCTCTCTCTCTCTCTCTCACAGTCAATGTCTTTCTCTCTCTCACTCTCACACACTGTCTCTCACACACTCTATGTCTCACACTGTATCACATTCACTCTCTGTGTGTCACACAGTCACTCACACACTCTCTTGGTCTCATACACTCAGTCTCACAGAGAGTCTGTGTCTCACACACACTCTCTCTCTCTCTCTCTCCCTCTCACACACACACACTCTCTCTCTCTCACAGTCAATGTCTTTCTCTCTCTCACTCTCACACACTGTCTCTCACACACTCTATGTCTCACACTGTATCACATTCACTCTCTATGTGTCACACAGTCACTCACACACTCTCTTGGTCTCATACACTCAGTCTCACAGAGAGTCTGTGTCTCACATACACACACACTCACTCTCTCTCTCTCTCACATACTATCACATTCACTCTCTATGTGTCACACAGTCACTCACACACTCTCTTGGTCTCATACACTCAGTCTCACAGAGAGTCTGTGTCTCTCACACACACTCTCTCTCTTGCACACACTGTATCTGTGTGAAACACACTCTCTCTCTCTCACACACTGTGTCTCACATATGCACTTGCACACACTCTTATTCTCACATACACACTCTCTCTCTCACAGACACACTTGCACCCAGACTCACTCTCTCTCTCACACACACACACTCACACTCGCACATTCACTCTCACACACACACAGTCACTCTCACATACACTATCTCAAACATACAAACTCCGAGGAAAACCTTGCTAGCGCCCGTTTCATTTGTGTCAGAAATAGGCCTTTTTTACTAGTAAGCAATAAACACCCATATACAGTCACAAACACACAATCACACATCTACATCCCCATAGCCACATAAGAATCGCCAAACTGGGTCAGACCAATGTCCATCTAACCCAGTATCCTGTTTCCAACAGTGACCAATCCAGGTCACAAGTACCCGGGCAGAGTCTAAAAAAAAAAGTAACAAGATACCATGCTACCGACCCCCAGGGATAAGCAGTGACTTTCTCCGGGTCTCCCTTAATGATAGAGTAGCCCAGGGGTTAGAGCACTGGATTGGCAACCATGGAAGCCTGGCTCAAATCCCACTACAGCTCCTTGTAATCTTGAACAAGTCACTTAATCTGCCACTACTTCAAGTACAAACTTAGATTTATTTATTGTAAGCTCCTTCCCCCCAGGACAGGGAAATGCCCAGTGTACACCTTGAGCTACTACTAAAAAAAGGTGTGAGCAAACTGAAATAAATGGTTTATGGACTTTTCCTCCAAGAATTTGTCCAAACCTTTTATTTAACCCAGCTATATTAACTACTTTTACTACTTGCTCCAGCAACGAGTGCCAGAGCTTAACTATATGTTGAGTGAAACAATATTTTCTCCTATTTGTTTTACATTACTTTGTAATTTCGTGGAGTGTCTCCTGGTCTTTGTACTTTTTGAAAGTGTAAACAATCAATTCACATTTACTTGTTCTACTCCAGTCAGGATTTTATAGACCTCATCTCCCCCCTCTGCCATCTCTTCTGCAAGCTGCAGCCTTTCCTCATATGAGAATCGTTCCAGCCCCTTAATCATTTTGGTTATGCTTCTTTGTAAGTTTTCCTGTTCCACTATATATTTTTTTGATACGATGACCAGAATTGCACACAATACTCAAGGTGCAGCCTCCTCACCATGGAGCAATACAGAGACATTACAGTATCCTCTGTTTTATTCTCTGTTCCCTTTCTAATAATTCCTAAAACTCTGTTTGCTTTTTTGGCTGAACTGAAGATTGCAACATATTGTGATGACACCTAAATCCATTTCTTCGGTCATGACGCCTAATGTTGAACCTAACATCATCATCATCACACACACACTGTCACACACCTTACACCTAGATACCCACGCATACACACAGATACACACATTCGCTGCATCAGCAAAATAGAGCTCTGTAGTAAGAGCTTGGAGAAAAGACGGCTGAGGGGAGATATGATAGAGGTCGATAAAATACAGAGTGGAGTGGAATGGGTAGATGTGAATCACTTGTTTACTCTTTCCAAAAATACTAGGACTAGTGGGCATGCAATGAAGCTACAAAGTCGTAAATTTAAAACGAATCAGAGAAAATATTTCTTCCGTCAATGTGTAATTAAACTCTGAAATTCATTGCCAGAGAATGTGGTAAAAGTAGTTAGCTTAGCGGGGTTTAAAAAAGGTTTGTATAGCTTCCTAAAAGAAAAGTCCATAAGGCATTATTAAAATGGACTTGGGAAAATCCACTGCTTATTTTTGAGATAAGCAGCATAAAATGTATTGTACTGTTTTGGGATCTTGCCAGGTACTTGTGACCTGGATTGGCCACTGTTGGAAACAGGTTGCTGGGCTTGATGGATCTTTGGTCTGTCCCAGTATGGCAACACTTATGTACTTATATACTTATGCACTAAATATGCTAACAGTGCATAACATCTCACTTTCCATCTCTCTCTCATTCTCTACCACCATCTGTCAGGGACTGCCACTGCCAGAGAGTGAGAAGGACACAGACATTGGGGATGTCTGGAAGCATCCCCTGTCCCCCAGGAAGAAGCAGGAAACAGGGTACGTTCCAGAAATGTGGTGTTCCCACCCTATGGGCTACAGCCAAACCAGATCAAAAGCTATAGGCTGTTGACACTGTGAGGGCTTGTGATGGTATCTTGAACTGGAGAGGGTGAAGATCCAGTGCTTGTAATGGTCATTGGCTCAGATGTTAGGGGATGATTTGGATGGTTTTTTGCTTGGTTTTGGTTTTTGGTTGTTTTTTTAGTTTTGTATTGTTGTTTTTTTTGGTAATTTTTTTAGTTTAATTTTTGGGTTTTTTTTGTTTTTGTTTTTAGTTTAGTTTTGTTGTTGTTTTTTTGTTAGTTTTTGGAGTTTTTTGGTTGTTGTTTTTTTTTTAGTTTAGTTTTGTTGTTTGCTTCCTCTGAATCACTTCTCAATGGCTGTCAGACACCACGTGTTGGACTTCTGGCCTTGCTGCCACCCAACCTCCTGTTACTGCATCATAAACCTTCCACCAGAATCTTGGTTCAGTTTTATCTACAATCATAGAAAATTTGGCAGAATAGATGGGCCTTATGGGCTTACCTGTTAACCATCTTTTATGTTTAAACCTGGGCTTTCCAAATCTGTTCTAGGAACCCCATAGCCAGTTAGATTTTCAGGATACATGAAATGCATATACATGAGATATGGTTGCATAAGGGGTAGGTGGGACAGTGTGGGAGAGTTCCAATCTTTCTGTTTGTTATAAGATTTTATAATTTAATGATATATAAGATAAATGAATAAATAATAAAATGAGATAAATGGGCATCATCAAAAGCTCCACCACCGCCAACTCCAGGCTCCGCTCATTCTGCCTCGCCTCACCCTATGCTTGGAATAAACTTCCTGAGCCCTTACGCCAAGCCCCCTCCCTACCCATCTTCAAATCCTTGCTCAAAGCCCACCTCTTCAATGTTGCTTTTGGCACCTAACCTTTATACCTTTCAGGAAATCTAGACTGCCCCTATTTGACTGACTGTACATTTGTCCTTTAGATTGTAAGCTCTTTGAGCAGGGACTGTCCTTCTATGTTAAATTGTACAGCGCTGCGTAACCCTAGTAGCGCTTTAGAAATGTCAAGTAGTAGTATGCACATTTATCTCATGCAAATTCCTTGTGGGTATCCTTGGGTGGTGTAACTCGTGTCTCACCCAGGTTAACCCTGGACCTAGGTCTCAGAGGGACACTTTCACACTGCTTCATTTCCACAGCTTCTGCTCACTCTCAGGCCGTGCACACCTCACACTTTCTCCCATTTTCCGCTCCAGTCGAGCTTTGGTAGACACTTATCTAATTCCGGGTTCCATTCAACTTTTCACGTGACACTCCAGGAGGCTTAAGTATAACTTGAACTTTTATTTGCCACTTCAGCAGCTGGCAATACCCTTGATTCAACAATCTTCAACACAGTCAATGAAGTAGCTGCTCCTATAATTCACGGTCAGACTTCAGTCAAAGTGGGGGCATCTTTTACCCTACACCTTTCAGGAGTATTTGCAAGGACCAGTTTCTTTCCAGGGCTATGCACATAGGAACAACCTTTCTATGCCTATCCTGCAGCCAGATGTAACCCCAGGGCTGATTTCTCCTCCTGATGTACTCTGCTACCACCAGGTCTGGACCTTTTATAGCTGTCCTTTCTTGGGTATCACCTTGCAGGTAACACCCCAGCCGTGGGTAGGGTTACCATATATCCGGATTTACCCGAACATGTCCTCTTTTTGAGGACATGTCCGGGCGTCTGGACGGGTTTTGCCAGTCCGCCCGTTTGTCCAGATTTCTGGACAAATGGGTGGGCGGCAGGCCTATCCTAGCCTCCCGTTCCCTTACTTACTATCTACTGCCCTGGTGGTCTAGTGACCTCTTCGGGGCAGGAAAGAGCCCCCTCTTTCCTGCCTGGAGCTCTGTCCTTGCCCTGCATCCTGTTGCTGTGACAGTCTCGGGATTCAAAATGGCTGCCAAGAGTTGAAGTGGCCTAGCGAGACTTCAACTCTCGGCGGCCATTTTGAATCCCGAGACCGTCACAGCAACAGGATGCAGGGCAAGGACAGAGCTCCGGGCAGGAAAGAGGGGGCTCTTTCCTGCCCCGAAGAGGTCACTAGACCACCAGGGCAGTAGATAGTAAGTAAGGGGAGGGGAGGTGACCCGGAGGAGGGGAGGTGACGGGAGGTGGCACGGGAGGGGAATATGTGAACCAGTGGGAGGGGAGGTGAATATGTGACAGGAGGCGGGGTGAGGATGCGAAAGGGGTGTGGTGTGGGCGGGGCAGGGGGCGGGACATGTGTCCTTTTTTGAGAGGACAAAATATGGTAACCCTAGCCGTTTGCAGACCGTGTCCTACCCTGAGCCTCACTTACGGGCCGGACTCTTCAATCCACCCGAAGTTCTGGCTCCTTCACCGGTTGTTACGAATTTGACAGCAACTGTCCCTTGAATTTATCCGAACTGGAGCTGGTACTTCAGAACCCCCCTTAATTCTTCTGCAGGTCACTTGGCAGGGGGCTTGTAGGCAACTCAAAACTTAGGCAACCAACCAAGGACACTTTCCCGCTCTAATCCTGTCCTTTCATTTCCTCCCAAACTCCTCCCAAGCTGTAATTCTACAAAATCAGGGGCACTATTCTTCTGTATTTTATTTCATACACCCTCCCATGGGCTGGGGCTTTCTCCCACCCAGGGACCTCCCAGTGACTCTACCAGACTTATCCTTTTCAATAATTCCCAACCTAACCGGGCCGGGTTACAGTAGCATCCTACATCGGCATCCAGCCGCCCCAGAACAGGCGAACCCCTTTGGGAAAACGGGTCCCCGGCCGTGAAAAACTCAGCAGCCAGATTTTTATAGTGTCTTGTCTTTTTTTCTCTGGAAAAGGTACTGCTACCAGACCACCCTGCAGCTGCTGGGATTAGATGAGGAGAAACATGACAGCACCAAGGACCCAGTTATGTTGCACGGGGCCTACCTGTCTTTCCTGTACCTGCGTCACCTGAGAATCCGGGAGCTTCAGGTAAAGCGGTGACCTAAAAACCATTTGAAAACCCTTCCTCCCTCAGGTTCTGTGATAATAGATAAGCCACTACTTCCTGGGCTTCAGTTCTAATCCCCACTGATTCTGTGTCACCCTGTGTGAGCCACTTTCTCTTCCTGTGCCTCAGTTCAAATCCTCGCTCACTCTACCAATGACTCTGTGTAGGTCCCTGGTAAAAACACTGCTCTGAACTGCCTCCAGGCTACCTCTGTCCTTCTGAACTGAGATAGAGCTGAGGTGGTAAGAGACAGAACTGCCAAAATATTGCAGGGTGTGAGATGAGTTGTATAAATCTAAGAAGAAGTACCCTAGAGGAGACATTCACATTCCTGAAAGATATTGGTAATGTACAAGCAGTGTGGTGAAGTAGCCTAGTGGTTAGTGCAGTGGACTTTGATCCTGGGGAACTGAGTTCAATTCCCATTGCAGCTCCTCGTGACTCTGGGCAAGTCACTTAACCCTCCGTTGCCCCTGGTACAAAATAAGTACCTGAATATATGTAAACTGCTTTAAATGTAGTTGCAAAAACCTCAGAAAGGCAGTATATCAAGTCCCAGTTCCCTTTCCCTATTTCCCTTATGACATCACAATATCAGAAGTGAGCCAAGTGTCGGGCAATCAAGCCATTGTGACATCACTGATGAGGTTGGCTCTTATTGGTGGAATGAGTGGAGGAGTAGCCTAGTGGTTAGTGCAGTGGACTTTGATCCTGGGGAACTGTATTGGGCAGTCAAGCCATTGTGACATCACTGATGAGGTTGCCTCTTATTGGTGGAATGAGTGGAGGAGTAGCCTAGTGGTTAGTGCAGTGGACTTTGATCCTGGGGAACTGGGTTCAATTCCCACTGCAGCTCCTTGTGACTGTGGGCAAGTCACTTAACCCTCCGTTGCCCCTGGTACAAAATAAGTACCTGAATATATGTAAACCGCTTTGAATGTAGTTGCAAAAACCTCACAAAGGCGGTATATCAAGTCCCATTTCCCATTCCCATTCCCAAACCTCTTTCAAGAGAAAGGAAGCTGTTGAACAGGGCTCATGGTGAACAGCTCTGAGACATTATTCAGTGGAATCTAGTTAATTGGGGCAAATCCTGGAGAACAAAAAAAAAATCAAGGATATATCCAGAATTTGCTTTGCTTATTTGGGAAATCCTGCCAGTTACAGTGGTGTGAAAAAATGTTTGCCCCTCCCTTCCTGATTTCCCCCAATTATTGCATATATGTCACACTAACCTACCCGTTTACAAAGCTTCACCAGCTGCTCCCGTATAACCAGTGGTGTAGCTACGTGGGGCCACGGGGGCCTGGGCCCCGTAGATTTGGCCCTGGACCCCCCTGCCGACGACCCTCTCGACCCCCCCCTCCCACCGCCAATCCTCCCCTGCCTCCGTTGCCTTGCAGGACATCAGACTCACAGAAACAGAACGAAGCCTTGCGCCGGAAGAAGAGGACCTCGGCTGGTGGGGGTTGGGGTCCGCCGCCAGCAAAGGTAGGCTGCGGTGGGGGTCGAGAGGGTAGTCAGCGGCAGGGGGGTCGGCGGCGCCGGGGGGGGGCTAAAATGTGCTCCCTCAGCTCGGGCTCTGGACCCCCTCCCGCCAAAGTCTGGCTACACCCCTGCATGCAACAGTGCCGACGCAGCCCATTCAAAGTGAAAGGCTGTGTCGGCATTAGCGCACGGCATTCACTACCACGGCTTAGTAAATGGGGTAAATGGTGTCTGCTGTCCTTCAAAGATCTGAATAAGAACACTGCTAAGTACGTTCTAATTCTTATTCTTAATATCTCAACTGTATGGCTACAGGTTTACGCTTTAGACTTCAATTACTTACCATGTTTCCCCGAAAATAAGACACTGTCTTATATTAATTTTTGCTCCCAAAAGTGCGCTAGGTCTTATTTTCAGGGGCTGTCTTATTTTATGGGGAAACATCGGGGTTGGATCGGGGTTGGCCCGCCCGCCCTCCATCGCTCCCGGAACTAACCTTAAACGCCTCCTTTCACCTTTGCAGCAGCAGGGCAGGCCACTTCTTCCTTCCATGTCCTGCCCTTGCCTGACGTAACGTTCGCGAGGGCGGGGCACAGAAGGAAGGAGAGGTCTGCCCTGCTGCTGCTTGCTGCAAAGGTGAAAGGAGGCATTTAAGGTTAGTTCCGGGAGCGACGGAAGGTGGGTGGAGGGGGGGCCCAGCGACCTCGGGTGGGGGGCGGCCCGGGGGTGGCATTGTCCGGCTCTCGGCGGCCCTGCTTTCAAACAAAAATTTGCTAGGTCTTACCTTCGGGGGAGGCCTTATATCTACCAATTCAGGAAAACCTCTACTAGGTCTTATTTTCGGGGGATGTCTTACTTTCGGGGAAACAGGGTAGTTAAATTGTACTGGCTGTGTATCTATATTATGGTGTACTTCTCTGTCTTCTAACCTAGACCAAAACTGCCTAGCGAACTGTCTCTGGTCTTTAACATTACTAGCTCTTGCTAAAGTTTTCTACCTTTGGCTACTGAACTGTAGACAAGCTCTGCAAGGTTTATTTCTTAGGTAAGAGAGTAGCTGTTAGTCTTACAGCTGGTTTAATTTGCAGTCAGAGATTACTACGTTAAAGAAACTGCAATATTTATTGGGAATATTTGGTATTAATAGGAGAAAAGCTTTGTATTCTATTTATTTAACAAAATGTATAGCCCATACATCTAAACATCTGAGCAGGTTACAATAAAACAAAAATCATCATAATCACAAACACAATTAAAACAATAACAAATCTAATCACAGAAACCCCCATATTCCCAAACCCCATCTAAAAACCAGAAAAAGCCTTACGGAACAATAGAGCCTTCAATTGTTATCTATACAAAGGCAAACAAGACATTTGACGCGAGGTCAAAGGAAGAGCATAGTAACATAGTAGGTGACGGCAGAAAAAGACCTGTACGGTCCATCCAGTTTGCCCAACAAGATAAACTCATAAGCGCTACTTTATATGTATACCTGACCTTGATTTGTATCTGCCATTTTCAGGTCACAGACCGTATAAGTCTGCCCAGTACTAGCCCCGCCTCCCAACCACCAGCCCCACCTCCCAACCATCAGCCCCGCCTCCCAACCACGGTGCTGCTACCCAATCTCCGCTAAGCTTCTGAGGATCCATTCCTTCTGAACAGGATTCCTTTATGTTTATCCCATGCATTTTTGAATTCTGTTACTGTTTTCATCTCCACCACCTCCCGCGGGAGAGCATTCCAAGTATCCACCACTCTCTCCGTGAAAAAATACTTCCTGACATTTTTCTTGATTCTGCCCCCCTTCAATCTCATTTCATGTCCTCTAGTTCTACTGCCTTACCATCTCCGGAACAGATTCATTTGCGGATTAATACCTTTCAAATATTTGAACGTCTGTATCATATCACCCGTTTCTCCTTTCCTCCAAGGTATACACGTTCAGGTCAGCAAGTCTCTCCTCATACATGTTGTAATGCAAATCCCATACCATTTTTGATTTTGTTGCAAATTGTCTCATTGCTTGTCCCTACTAGAGAATATTTTAATACTGGTACTTGGCTGAATCACTTTGAAATTTATAGTCCCACCTACCCTCCACACATCCGACCCACTACAACCCAATCTCAGTTACATACAGGTAATCTTACAGATTATTAACCCTAAGACAAAAATAATACACAGGCAAAATTGCACTGTGGCGAAACAGGGGGTTTTCAAGCCTATGAATTGTAATATTTTCATGCAGTGTATTTCTCTTGTTTGGCCAGCAGGTGGTGTTTGTTCTGTGTTTTAAAACTGTTGCAGTGAAAGATGTTTTCTTTTCAGTTTAGCCCTGTGGAAAGGCAACCTGCAGTGTCATTGACCAGATACTTTCAAAGTTGGTGCTCTGGGCTCTGATTAGCCCTGCAGTTCAAAATTCAGCCAGGAGGTACTGGATATTCCCCAGTCTCAGATAGGAAGTGCAGAGGGTAAACACCTCTGCCCTGAGGCCCTGTTCTAGAATTGTGAGCAGTTATTTTCCTGAAACTCCCCAGGTAGTGACAAAGTGTTTAGATAATTTTAATATTGATCCTTATTCAGTTACTTTATTGCTTGTTCTTTTTCAACCAGTTCTATATCGCCCACTGTTCAATTTCTGTGATAATAAACTCACTAGTTTATTAGCTCTGTTGTCTTGGACTGATTAAGAATTCTGGTGGCTTGTGTCTGTGAGTGCTTTCTAGGAACTGTGGGACCCCTGGCAGTGTGACCCCAGTGCCATAAAAATCACCAGGGAATAACTTGAGAGTGGGAGACTTGCCCAGAGGCAAGCGGAACCCAGTCAGAGGGAGGAGCCTGACCAGTGCTGAGGACAGACCCTCCAGGTAGCTGCAGTTGTTTCGTGACATATACGATCTAGGAAAATCAGAAACAAAATTTAATCATGTAGCGCACTCTGAATGATACTGGTAATAACCAGTTAGCAACACTATAGAAGCAAGTTGGTGCAAGTTATATGGAGACTTCCTTGCATTTATATGTGGTTCACAATTTAGGAGGCCCTTTACAAAACTGCGCTAGCATTTTTAGCTCGCAGTAAAAGCCATCTGGCAGTAAACACTGAGACGCCCCTACCAATATAATGGGTGTCTCAGCGTTTACCGCAAGCTAAAAACGCTAGCATGGCTTTGTAAAAGGACCCCTTAGTCTGCTAGCCTTATCAAAATCGAGTTGTCTAGTTCTGAAAATCAGTGTTAAGCTCCTAACTACTTTTCCCTACCCTGTTGTCTTTAGTCTTAATCCTGGTTTTTATTATTCCTGACCTGTGATCACCTCGTCATTTCCTTTGGTTCTTCCAGCGCTTCTGCCTGGGTATCCTAAACTATTTCCGATCTGTTGAGCGCAGCTTGACCATCAGCACGTGTAGCCTCAAGCTGAGTGCTGGGAAGCTGGTGTCTGCCCCCGGAGACCAACCCTGCTGGGTGGATGCAGCTCGAGGGGGCTCTGGTATTCCCGGAGGTTTGGGATCTCATCAGTATGCGCACTATACACCTGCCGACTTCCAGGTACAGCCTGCCTTAGAAACTAACTCAGGTACTGTGGTGCTTCTCTCGAAACCAAATGCTGTTCTGTGTCGAGGGACTCAAGACCGGGCATGTAACCCTTACCCTCCTCCCCAGGTGCAGAGTGTACAGTTCATGGAGTTCTCAGAGGCGGACAACCATGATGACTATTACAGCGTGGATGGCGATGGCTGCATGCACACGCAGGACCAGCGTGGTACTTACATCATGTATAACGTGGCCTTGAGTGACCTGAAGGAGCTGGAAGAGCAGTTGCTGCTGGTGGCCACTAAGTGCATGGAGAGAGCGAGAAGGACGGAAGGCAAAAGACCAGGTCATCAACACAGTTCTGTCTGTTCTACATGTGCCCATGTCCTTTATTGCAAACCTAGTTTTGGGTTATTGGACCTATAATGACTCAGAACCAAAATACTTCAAAGATTTTGCATATACAGTGATACCTTGGTTTTCGTCGATAATCCATCCGAAAACAATCGGCGAAATCCGAAACCGACGAAAACCGAGGCAATTATTTCCATATGATTCAATGAGCAGGAGAACGCGTGGGTCGCCCTTTGTTTTCGCAAAATTAGCAGCGAGGTCGCATGGGCAAGCCGATGAAATCCGAGACAAAGTTTTCGTGGAAAAAATCGACGAAAACCAAAACCGATGATAACCAAAGTCAACGAAAACCAAGGTATTACTGTATGTGAGAAATACAGGGTACGCTGAGCTTTCTTATCCCTCTGTATAGACTGGAGTACATTATGATGTCTTCAGGCATTGCTAAAGCTGCCTTGCTATTGGTGGAACTAGTGCACATTGTAATGTCATCAGGCACTGTTAAAGCTGCCTTGCTATTGGTGGAGCTAGTGCACATTGTGATGTCATCAGGCACTGTTAAAACTTTCTTGCTATTGGTGGAGATAGCCTGATGTCACCAAGTATAGCTTCAAAAAAGAAGCTTATGTATCCTTAGATATTTCTCCTTTACAAAAGAAACTCTCTGTGTAGTCATAATTAAAGGCACGCACCTCCGGATCTTGAAAAGTGTACATTTTATAAATAAATATATGAACACTTTTCAGAATCCAAAGTGTGTGCCTTTAATAAATATGTGAAGAGATGCAAAAATAATATCAAGATAGAAAACAGAGCAACAGAATCTAGAAGACTGCAGTGGTCATTTTGCACCAACCCCTGATGCAGCACTGATGAAACTCGGGGAATTGCGTTCTTGGAGGGAGGGGAGGGTGCTTGGATGTTACATAAGACAAATGGAAGTATATCTAGATAAGGCGATACAGCATTTGAAAAGCCATTTTTGAGACAAGTATCGCTGTGCCATTTCTCACATTTGGTCGATAATTATAATAGAGACTATACTATGCAAAAGTGTTTATGTTGTTGATCGTACATTGACTTCTCCATAACACCACAGGCACTGTTACACAGGAGGCTGCTCAGTGATTATATTCAAGTGAGAGTCAAGACAGGGGCGTAGCCAGACAACAGATTTTGGGAGGACCTAGGCAAGAAGTGGGTGGGCACCAAGTGTTCTCCCCTCACCACCACCAAAACAAATATCTCAGCTAGCAGGAAAACACTTCTTTCCACCTTGATAGTCTGCAGCAGGCATGCGCTGAAAACGGAGCATGCGCAGGTGCCGGTATCATAGAGAGTTGTGTTTTTGTTACCATCAGCTTCAACTGGTGGAGCTTGGGATACCCACCAGCTACCACTAAACGTATGCTACTGTTGGGTGGGCCTCAGCCCTAAATGGGTGGGCCCTGGCCCACCCAGGCCCACCTGTGGCTACGCCACTGAGTCAAGATAACAGTTTTGAATACAAGGCTGTGTTAATGGCTCATGTTTGGAATGAGAGCTCCCCCGATCTTCACTTAAAATTATTTGTTGGACAATGATTTAATTTTGTTCGGCATAATGTTTAGGATTTTCTGTACACTATTGTTGATTTGAACCTGTTTTGGGGGGGGGGTGGGGGGTCTGTATGTTGTGTACTACAAGGAAGCCACATTTGTAATGATTGACTGGACTCTCTTCCTTTGGGTATTGTGCCAGGCCTCCGATCACGCAAGTGGGAGTCTAGGGATGAGGCTCATGCTACAGTGGATCGTTTTGCTGTGCTGCTGGACCTGTGGTACTGGGAGGCCGCTCTGCTCAAAGACAAGCAGCAGGTACAGGGGGGCAGCAGTAAGGGATGAGGGGATCCTCTGTTATACTGCACCAGGAAGCTTGTGTAAGCTATAGGTAGAAAGACTGCATTGGGAGAAGGGGGGTTAGTGGTAAGAGCTGAGGGAGGATTATTGTGTTACACTAGGAACACAGACTGTATTAGGGGAAGTGGGGGGTTGTGGTAAGAGCTGGGGGGTTACTGTGTTACACTGGATACAGAGACTACATTTGGAGATGGGGGGGTTAGTGGTAAGAGCTGGGGGGTTACAACTACTACTTATCATTTCTATAGCACTACTAGACGTACGCAGTGCTGTACACTTGAACATGAAGAGACAGTCCCTGCTCTACAGAGCTTACAATCTAATTAGGACAGACAAACAGGACAAACTGTGTTACACTAGGTACAGAGCAGAGACTATTGGGGGAAGTGGGTTAGTGGTAAGAGTTGGGGGGGGGAGATTACTGTGTTACACTAGGTACAAAGACTGTTGGAGAAGGGAGATAGTGGTAAGAGCTGGGGGGGGGGGGTTACTATGTTACACTAGGTACTGAGATTGTATTGGGGGAAGGGGGGTAGTGGTAAGAGCTAAGGCAATGCGGAGACATTGATGCCATGAGCTGTGATTTGCTACTACTCTGGGTATTTCATGCCTATTCTTAACTCCGTCCCATCTTTCCAAGCCATCAAAATAGTCCTTGATCAGGACACCACAGACTGCAAGTCCCTCCTAAGCTTGGAATTTGTGCATACCAAGTCTGGCCAGTAGGTGTCACTGTTGCATGATGCTTGGGGTTCCCTCTCCCTGAGGGCTGTGAGCACTGACTCTGCCAAGGAGGTTTAATAGACAGGAGATGAAATGATGTCAGAATGCAGCTCTCATCCCTGATCACTCAAAACGAAGCAATTAAACCTATGAGCTGCTGCATCCCTTGTCATTCTTTATTCTTGATGGTATCATTTTTATTTAATCTCACTTAGATTTTCAACCATGCCAGCTTGTGCAGCATACGGATGTACACAGAGGAAGTATAATAACGGAATAACTTTTCATAGGTAGAGTAGTAATTTGTTATAAATCTTAATCAGTGGTCAGTTGGAGGGGCTGGTTACAGGGACACCCTAGCACATGTTATATTAATTCGTGCAGACATTTTCTTTCTCCTGGTAATGGGCCACTAAAACAGACGTCATGTTATGAGAATCAGGTGCTCAACATTCAAAGTTTCTATCTATTTATTTGACATTCATATCCCACATTTAACAAGTATTAGGTTGGAACTGGGGACCATTTGAAAGCTTTTTTTCCCCCTGTGCCTAGATCAAAAGAGAAAGATGGTTTGTGGGAACTTGCTCCTTCTGTTTTGAAGAATGCAGTGATATATTATAAAAATGCACTTAATATTGTTTTATTACTATTACTTACTACTGGTTGATATACAGCAGAAGTTAACCAAGTCAACTTCATGCTTTGTAATATAACTTTTAATAGCATTTTCTCAATTATTACCCAAGCCTGAAACAGAAATAACAATCTAGGCAACACATTCATCTTCACCACTGCCATACGCCCCCACCAAGAAAGCCATAACCCCTTCCATCGGGACAACTCCACCCTAATTTGGTCTACTATCTTCCCACGGCCTCAACCCATTCATCTATGCAGATGATGTCACAATATACATACCTTACAAACATGACCTGACAGAAATCACCAACGAAATCAAGCTCAGCCTAAACATCATGGACTCATCGGCAAATGCATTTCAACTAAAACTCAATACAGAAAAAAACACACTGCCTCATCCTCTCATCCCAACACAATACGAACAAACCCACAAATATAAACACCCCAGACTACACCTTCCCTATCTCAGACAGCCTGAAAATCCTCAGCGTTACTATCGACCGTAACCTTACACTTGAGAGCCAAGTTAACTCTACAACTAAGAAAATGTTCCACTCAATGTGGAAACTCAAACGCGTGAAACCATTCTTCCCGAGGGAAACATTCTGCAACCTGATACAATCAATGGTACTAAGCCATGCGGACTACTGCAATGGAATCTATGCGGGATGCAAAGAACAACTCATAAAGAAACTTCAGACCGCTCAGACCGCTCAAAACACAGCAGCCAGGCTTATATTTGGAAAAACGCGATTCGAAAGCACCAAACCCCTCCGAGAAAATCTACACTGGTTACCAATCAAAGAACGTATTGCTTTCAAAATCTGCACCCTGGTCCATAAAATTATCTACAGCGAAGCCCTGGGATACATGACAGACCTCATAGACCTACACCAACAAGAAACACAATTAAATCAACATGAACATACCTACATTTCCACTACCCAAGCTGCAAAGGACTCAAATATTAGTCAACTTATGCAACCAGCTTCTCTTACATAAGCACACAGCCGTGGAACGCACTACCAAAAGCCGTGAAAACAACGAACGACCACATAAACTTCCGGAAATCACTAAAAACCAACCTGTTCAAAAAGGCATACCCTATCGACCCAACCTAAGTGCCTAAACCCTGCAACACAACGAAACCAAAGCTTGTAAAAGACACTACGTAACTCTTCCTCTCTACGATTCCCCAATGTGTCTATAACACATGAACCTTATCTGACCATAACATCTCTTTGTATTTGTTTTCTCTACCGGAAATGGCGAACGCCTTACGGTACTATGTAAGCCACATTGAGCCTGCAAATAGGTGGGAAAATGTGGGATACAAATGTAACAAATAAATACCGCTTTGTAGCGCTAATTCATAGGGAAATTGGATACAGTCACTAGGGTAAAACCATGACCGGCTTAGTCTGTCCAGATGACCTGCAGTCTGTGGTTAACCCTACTTCAACTTTGCTCATGGAAACCTGTCCTTAACCTATCCTTTCAGCTTCTTGACACCTATTATGAGGCTTACCAGCATGCTGTGGATCCAGAAGAGAGATTTAATTTGGCACAAGTGATAACCGACATCATGTACCGACGGCCACGCTTTGACTTTGGCAGGCGCTGTTTTGTGAGTGCGTACCAGGATGAATGCCTCTGCCTCCAGCTTCACCAGCAGCTCGTCAGGGATGTGTTAAACAAGCAGGTATTAGACAGCAAATACCATAGAAATGAAATGCAGCACAATCCTCCCCCAGCTAGAGGGCACCAAAACCATGAAAGGAGGCCGATGGACATTACTGGGCTTTATAACAATTATTGTTCTGATGTATCATAATAATTCACCGCTTACAGCCTAAATCTAACTGCAGAGGTATGAGAAAATGATCATTTTCTGCAAGGGGCGTTAGGGTCCATGAGCAGAAGGACCTAGGGGTGCCCATGCATGCCTAGAAGGGGCACTGAGGAGACTGTGCAGAACAGCAGTAGGGATTGCTGGGGAATCTGTGCAGAGAAGGTGGGGGATCCAGGGGTATATGTACACAGTTCAGGTCCTGAGGAAGAAAGGTATTCCCATGCAATTTGAGTTTCACCTTCATTGATCCTGGAAAGATAGAATAACCTCCTGTCCTGGCTATCCTACCAGCCAGGGATCTGTTGTATCTTCTGCCACTTCTCCAAGTACCAATCTCAATCTTGGAGATGTGTCAGGATAATGGACCTCCATAAGTCTCATAAAGATTACAGCCATCCCATCGCCCCTGGACACCATCCCCCAATATTCAGCTGGCGGCAGGCAGCGCAGTTAGCTG
Source organism: Microcaecilia unicolor (assembly GCF_901765095.1). Classification (NCBI taxonomy): domain Eukaryota; kingdom Metazoa; phylum Chordata; class Amphibia; order Gymnophiona; family Siphonopidae; genus Microcaecilia; species Microcaecilia unicolor. Next base: position 527,421,184 of record NC_044033.1, read on the forward strand.
CCGCCGGTGGCGCTGTCCCCAAATATTTAATGCCAGGAGCCATTCCTGGCTGATTAAATAGCGCAGAAGATCGGGCCCCATGACTGATTTAAGGGTTCCTAGGTGTGTTTCATCTTGAGCGTCAACTTTTGTCATATACACCATGTTCACAGACCGATACTCAAGTGCTGGTATATTTACAGATTGATACCCAGCGGGAGTATGTCCAGAAGATTTGGCGAGAAGGGCAGCAAGGGGGCGTTGCAGAATTTGGTCTTCCCCTGAATGTCATTTCTAAGCAACTTGTCTCCATTAACAATAGCTGGTAAGTTCGTTCTCCACTTGGAGAGTTTGATCTCACGTGACTAGGAACTCCCTGGCATTTCAGACAGATTCAGCAGATGAAATCTCTGCGTAAGCCCTGATGGCAGCATTCAGTGTACAGCGAAGAAATGCCAGGCTGAGCAGTGTGCCCCCCCACCCCCCCAGGAAGCTGTGGACAAGAGAGAATTGCTGTGATGCCTTGTACAGTTCAAGCTTCTCCTACTAACCTACAAATACACTCGATCTGCAGCCCCTCCCTACCTCTCTACCCTCATCTCCCCCTACGTTCCTACCCGTAACCTCCGCTCTCAAGACAAATCCCTCCTTTCAGTACCCTTCTCCACCACCGCCAACTCCAGGCTCCGCCCTTTCTGCCTCGCCTCAACCCATGCTTGGAATAAACTCCCTGAGCCCATACGCCAGGCCCCCTCCCTGCCCATCTTCAAATCCTTGCTCAAAGCCCACCTCTTCAATGTCGCCTTCAGCACCTAAGCACCATACCTCTATTCAGGAATTCTAGACTGCCCCAACTTGACATTTCATCCTTTAGATTGTAAGCTCTTTTGAGCAGGGACTGTCCTTCTTTGCTAAATTGTACAGTGCTGCATAACCCTAGTAGCGCTCTAGATGTTAAGTAGTAGTAGTAGTTCGCTGTTACATTTTTCAGAGTGTATTTTTTTGTCCCACTTAGCTATGCTTGGCTCCAGCTTTCCCAGTTGCTTTCTGTTTTCCTAAGTGAGCAACATCCTCAAGCTACCCACCCCCTTCCCCCTTTATTTAGCCAGTAGGGACTCATGTTCCAGACAACTGAAGCAAGGAGGATTGACCTCACCTTGAAAGGTTCAGTATGGAAATACATAGTGGCATCCGTATTATTTTGGCCCAGCAACTTCCTTTGGCGTCTTTAGGCTTCCACCTCACTTGGAACTTCTTCCTGACAGTGGCAAGAGCCCTCACTTCCAACGATACAAGATTGTTATGTCACTTCATCATTCTTCAGTGAGGGATCATAGATCAAAGGTTCCCTCAAGAACCCAGTATGAGTGGGGATTCCCAACCTCACCCGCAACCCACCCAAGGTCATCCTTAGCTGGCTCCACAAGCAGAAGCTAGGCTCTGGGAATCAGGTATATCACCTAAATGACAGTACACAGTTTTGCTACTATGCTATCAGCCTTGCCCCTGGCAGCCATGTTTAAACCAGACTGTTATTTGAAAATGTGGGGTGTTCGCTTATTGAATCCAAATAGTCTGGAGTTACGTAACCAGTTGAATTACTTTTTTTATATTTCCAAGTGCTGTGGAGGACTTGCAGCCCATTTGCATATCCTCACAGCCTACTCCAGGGTAACTCCCAGTTCCTCCCCAATCTATCCAGGGCCTTCACTCCAGGTGCCTCACACCTAACGGTGTACAAAACATCTTCTCTGAACTATTTCTTTTCTCTCTCTGCTATTTCTTATGGCTCCAGTACAGTTCTTCTCATAGTAACATAGTAACATAGTAGATGACGGCAGAAAAAGACCTGCTTGGTCCATCCAGTCTGCCCAACAAGATAAACTCATATGTGCTACTTTTTGTGTATACCTTACCTTGATTTGTACCTGTCCTTTTCAGGGCACAGACCGTATAAGTCTGCCCAGCACTATCCCTGCCTCCCAACCACCAGCCCCGCCTCCCACCACCGGCTCTGGCACAGACCGTATAAGTCTGCCCAGCACTATCCCTGCCTCCCACCACCTGCTCTGGCACAGACCATATAAGTCTACCCAGCACTGTCCCCGCCTCCCACCACCAGCTCTGGCACAGACCGTATAAGTCTGCCCAGCACTATCCCCGCCTCCCAACCACCAGCCCCGCCTCCCACCACCGGCTCTGGCACAGACCGTATAAGTCTGCCCAGCACTATCCCTGCCTCCCACCACCTGCTCTGGCACAGACCATATAAGTCTACCCAGCACTGTCCCCGCCTCCCACCACCGGCTCTGGCACAGACCGTATAAGTCTGCTCAGCACTATCCCTGCCTCCCAACCACCAGCCCCGCCTTCCACCACCGGCTCTGCCACCCAATCTCGGCTAAGCTCCTGAGGATCCATTCCTTCTGAACTTTCCCTTTCCAATCTCTTTCTCCATCTGAAACCACTGTATACTGCAGGAACACATTGCCTACTTCCTTCTTTCATCATCTCACCATCCCTTTTCTCTTCTCCCTTCTTCTCAGCTCTCAGCCTTCAATTTTTCCTTCCTTTCATTCAACCATCTCCATTCTGTCTGAGTACATCTCATCTTTGTCGCTGTCATCATGTCTCTCCTACTCTTCTCCTTACTCTTTTGCTCTGTCACGTCTGTGGCCGTGCCCACCCTCATACTTACCCTGTTTCTGGGAGTCAGTGGCTGTGCTGGCTTCTGCTTGTCTCTGTGTCTGTCTCTGTCTTAGTTTCTCTCTGGCTCTGTGTGCTGATTGCCCTACTGAACCTCACCTGTGTGGGCTATGCCTCTTCCAAGATGGCTGCCGACTCCTCTATGCCAGTATCCAAGATGGCTCCTGCTTGTTCTTCCTGTGGGCTGACTTCTCTGAGTGTCAAGCCTCTGTTTGGATGCAGGGTGATTGCTGCAGCTGGGCCTCTGGTATTGAAGGGCTTTATTAATCACTTAGAGACTGCAGCCCTTGCCTTTCGTCTAAGGGCCCTGGTATGTAGAGTGCTCTGTACACTGCTACATTGTTTGTTCTGTGTATGTTTCTGGTGTTTGACTTGTTAGCTTGGGCACAGCTTTGCTTGTTAGCCTGTGTACAGCTTTACCAGATCTCCTGTGTTTGCTTAGTGTATGTTTCTAGTGTATGACTGGTTAGCTTGGGCATAGCTTTCTTGTTAGCTTGTGTACAGTTTCCTAGTCTTCTTGTGTTTAGCCTGCTGGTTTTCCCGTGTGTGTTTTCTTTTGCTTCTGGAGCTTCAGCCCTTGTTCAGTCTGTTGCCAGCACTCCTTGATACTGAAGCTCCAGCCTCAGCCTTGTTCCTTGACTTGACCATTGCTTTGAACCTGCCTTCTGCCGGAACCCAGACATTTCCTGCCTGTCTGCCTTGCTTTCGCTTAGGTGCCTGGGGGCACTCCTGGATCCTCATTCCTGCTGTTCCTGCTTGCAAGTTCCAGTTCCGGTTTTTCCTGTAAGTCCTGCCGGCTGCCCGAACCTGAGGGCTCAACCCTCGGGGAAAGGTGGCTAAACATAGGTGAAGCCTAGGTCCAGTGTGTTCCTGTCCAGTGGGTTCCGGTCCCGTGGGTTCCGCTCCTGTGTGTTCCAGTCCAGCTGGTTTCACTCCTGTATGTTCCAGTCCAGTGGGGCCACTCCAGTGTGTTCCAGTCCAGCGGGCTCCACTCCAGTGCGCACCCGTCCGGTGCGTTCCAGTTCCGTGTATTCCTGTGTAGAACTCCAGTCCGGGGTTCCGGTCCAGTCTTGTCTCGTCTCTACTTTGAAGGTGATCTTGACTGCCACTACCGCTCCACGGTAGTGGCCCAAGGACTCACAAACCCAGTGCTCCCGGGGAAGAAGCCTGACAGTATGCCAAGGTCCTCGAGAACGCGACATGCTCCTTCTCCTGCTCTCCACTGGGGATATCAATCCCAATCCTGGTCCTCCACATCAGCTCTCATCCTATTCGTGTAGGTCACACAGTGATGTGTGCAATCTAATTTCTGTTCCTCTCCTCTCCCCTTCTTCTCTGCTTTTCTCATGTGCTCTGTGGAATGCCCACTCTTTCTACAACAAACCTCTTTATCTCTTGTACTGCCCGTCTGCTTACCCTAACTGAGACTTGGCTTTGCCCTGAAGTCTCTGCTTCTGCTGCGGCCCTGTGTCATGGAGGTTATCTTTTCTCTCACACTCCTCGCCCAGTTGGCCGTGGAGCTGGTGTAGGGCTTCTACTCTCATTACCCTTCTCCACCACCTCCAACTCCAGGCTCCGCCCATTCTGCCTCGCCTCACCCTATGCTTGGAACAGCCTTCCCGAGCCCTTACGCCAAGCCCCCTCCCTGCCCATCTTCAAGTCTTTGCTTAAAGCCCACCTCTTCAATGCTTAATTCGGCACCTAACTCTTACCTTTCAGGAAATCCAGACTGCCCCAATTTGACTGCCCCTATCAGACTAACTGTTAACGTGTCCTTTAGATTGTAAGCTCTTTGAGCAGGGACTGTCCTTCTATGTTAAATTGTACAGCGCTGCGTAACCCTAGTAGCACTTTAGAAATGTCAAGTAGTAGTAGTAGTACTCTCACCCTCTTGTAGGTTTCAGCCTCTTCTTCCACATCAGTCTCTCTGCTTTTCTTCCTTCGAAGTTCACTCCATCCATTTATTCACTGCTCTACCTCTCTGAGTAGCTGTCGTTTATCGACCGCCTGATAAGTCCCTTTCTTCCTTTCTCACTGACTTTGGCTCCTGGCTTTCCTTCTTTCTTGAACCTTCATCTTTCTCTCATTCTTGGGGAGTTTAACATTCATGCTAATGATCCCTCTGACTCTTATGCTTCTCAGTTTCTCGCTTTAACGTCCTCTTTCAATCTTCAGCTGTGCTCCACCACCCCTACTCACTAGAATGGCCACTGTCTTGATCTTCTCCAACTGCTCCCTCTCCAGTTTCTGTTTCTCAGCTCTTCCCCTCTCTGACCATCATCTGATCACTTTCATACTTAAACACTCTCTTCCCAAGTCCCATCCAATTTCCACCAATACATTTAGGAATCTTCAGGCTAGTCACTCTTCTATGCTGTCCTCTACAGTTTCAACTCTCTTGTCAACCACTATGTTATCCAAGTCTGTCAATGAGGCTGTCTCTACCTATAATGTTATTCTCTCCTCTGCTCTGGATGATCTCACTTCTCCTATTCTTTGTTCTGTGAGGCGTACCAAACCCCAGCCTTGGCTGACTTCTAGAATCCGCTACCTAAGTTCCTGTGCCCAATCTGCCGTGCCCAGGCTGGCTTCATACATTTCAAATTCTTGCTGAATTCTTTCCAGTCTGTTCTTTCACTTGACAAACAGGACTACTACATCCAGTTGACAAACTCTCTTGGCTCAAACCCTCAGCGTCTCTTTGCCACACTGAACTCTCTCCTCAAAGTGGCTTCACCTCGAACTCCGCCTTCACTTTCTCCCCAGACTCTGGCTGAATACTTTCATGATAAGGTTCACAAGATTAACCTTAAATTCTCAACCATGTCACCTCCACCTCTCCTTCCCTCAGTCCATTTTCTCAACCCTTCTTCAACTCTTGCCTGCTTTTCTTCCTTTTCTGAAATAACTGAAGAGGAAACTGCACATTTTCTTTCCTCCTCCAAACTAACTACTTTTCCTCTGATCCTATTTCCAGCCATCTACTTAGCATTAGCTCTCCTAATATCATCCTTTCTGTCTTATTCTCAAATTTTCACTTTCTACTGCAACTGTTCCTGATGGTTTGAAACATGCTGTAGTTACACTACTCCTCAAAAAACCTTCATTGGACCCAACCTGTCCTTCCAACTATCGTCCTTCCTCCCTTTACTATCTAAGATACTGGAATGTGCTGTTCACCCCCATTGTATTGACTTTCTTTCATCTCAAACTATTCTTGATCCACTTCAATCTGGCTTTCACCCTCTTCATTCGGCTGAAACAGCCCTTGCTAAAGCCTCAAATGACCTGTTCCTGGCCAGATCCAAAGGTCACTATTCTATCCTCATCCTTCTCAATCTATCTGCTGCTTTTGAGACTGTTGATCACTGCCTACTCATTGATACACTGTCCTCACTTGGATTTCATGGCTCTGTTCTTGTTATCTTTCCCATCGTACTTTTTGTGTGTACTCTGGTGTATCCTCCTCCACTTCTATCCCACAATCATTTGGTGTACCTCAGGGCTCTGTTTTGGGACCTCTTCTTTTCTCCATCTATACTTCTTCCCTTGGTGCTCTGATCTCATCCCATGGTTTTCAGTATCACCTTTATACTGATGACTCCGAGATCTCCTAAACTAGATCCTGCAGTGCCTGCTAGATTCTATCTGTTAATGCTGTGGTACAAAGTTTTTAAAACTAAGGGGGAAAGACTATGGAGATTAGTTGATAAAATTTGCTTTTTTATATTTTTATTTTGCCTATCACTAACCTACAATTCCTCCTTTAAACCCCAATCTTTTAGTTCCCAAAGCACAAAGCAAAATAGTGTTCACTTACCAGAGAAATGTCCTCTTCTCTCAGAACTTCTCAGCAAGGGCTAAGTCAATGGGTGGCGGTAAGCTCTCAGGCCCAAAATGGACACTCACCAATTTTTATTTTGCCGCACGTTCATTTTCGGGGGGAAAAAGGCCTTTTTTGCAGGTGTGCTGAAAAATGGACCTGTCCGCGTCCAATACACGCATCTACACCAGTGCAGGCCATTTTTCAGCGCACCTTAGTAAAAGGACCCCTTAGCTGGCCGCTGGACGATTGACTCGCTTGGTCGGGGCTAACTGCTATTATTCAGTGGCATTTAACCAGCTAAGTGCCACTGAATGTTGTGGTGAGCTCTGAACCCAAAGACGGCTCTCTTGGGGGCATTCTGGGGGCGGAGTCAGCACTTAAGCGACCAGGGTTAACACATAAATGGGACGGCAAAAAAATCTGTGCTATCTTTATGCACTAACCCATTGTCACTTAAGTGCTGAATATCGACTTAAGCAGCTACGTGTTAGCCAGTTTAAAAATAACCGAATATATTCAAAGCCAAAGCCCACACAGGTCCTGGCTTGAAATATCCAGTAATTTTATTTTTGTTACATTTGTACCCTGTGCTTTCCCACTCATGGCAGGGTTAATGCGGCTTACATGGGGCAATGGAGGGTTAAGTGACTTGCCCAGAGTCACAAGGAGCTGCCTGTGCCTGAAGTGGGAATCCAACTCAGTTCCCCAGGACCAAAGTCCACCACCCTAACCACTAGGCCACTCCTCCACTGTTGCTACTATTTGAGATTCTACATGGAATGTTGCTATTCCACTAGCGAAGTTGGCCCTTGTAGATCACCAATGTGGCTGCGCAGGCTTCTGCTTCTGTGAGTCTGACGTCCTGCAACATTCCATGTAGAATCTCCAATAGTATCTATTTTATTTTTGTTACATTTGTACCCCGCGCTTTCCCACTCATGGCAGGCTCAATGCAGCTTACATGGGGCAATGGAGGGTTAAGTGACTTGCCCAGAGTCACAAGGAGCTGCCTGTGCCTGAAGTGGGAATCAAACTCAGTTCCTCAGGACCAAAGTCCACCACCCTAACCACTAGGCCACCAACAGCTGAATACTGACCCCCATTTTTTTTGTGCTTGTTTTCTAAGCCCTGCTTTAAAGAATATTTACCTTCTGGAGTTCCATTCTTCGCTTGGCTTTGCATCCCTGATCCCCAGGGCTCTGGATCACGTTTTCCAGGAGTTTCAGAAGATCTGCAGACCACAAACAGCTAGCCAGACTGCAGGCCTAGAGAAAGAGGTCCTTCAGCTAGTGCTGGACGAGTGGCTGAACATGAAGCTGCCCCAGACTTCCTACAGCCCACAGCTTCAGAGAGACGTAAGTTTGGCTATTCATATCTCTGATGCTCATGAGGTAAATTTATAACAGATCACCTAAGCGATAAATACCAGAAAGCACATATTTGTAGCCCATTAAAAAAAACAAAAATATATGGAGGGGCATAATCGAACTGCGCCAGCTCTGCAAGGGGGCGGAGCCAACCGTATTTTCGAAATACGGTTGGGGCCGGCTAAATCGATCGCCGGGTTTAGAGGAGATGGCCGGCTTTGTTTTTCAGCCATAATGGAAACCGGGCCCGGCCATCTCAAACCCGACGAAATGCAAGGCATTTAGTCGTGGGAGGGGCCAGCATTTGTAGTGCACTGGCCCCCCTCACATGCCAGGACACCAACCGGGCACCCTAGGGGGCACTTCTAGAAATTAAAAAAAAATAACTCCCAGGTGCATAGTTCCCTTACCTTGGGTACTGAGCCCCCCAAATACCCGCCAAACCCCACTCCCCACAACTCTACACCATTACCATAGCCCTAAGGGGTGAAGGGGGGCACCTGCATGTGGGTACAGTGGGTTTTGGGGGGGTTTGGAGGGTTCAACATTAACTACCACGAGTGGAACAGGTAGGGGGGGATGGGCCTGGGTCCACCTGCCTGAAGTGCACTGCACCCACTAAATACTGCTCCAGGGACCTGCATACTGCTGTCAGGGAGCTGGGTATGACATTTCAGGCTGGCAAAAAACTTTTTTTTAAACTTTTTTTTGGGTGGGAGGGGGTTGGTGACCACTGGGGGAGTAAGGGGAGGTGATCCCCGATTCCCTCCGGTGGTCATCTGGTCAATTGGGGCACTTTTTTGTGACTAGGATCTAAAAATAAATGGACCAAGTGCAGCCGGCGAAATGCTCGTCTGAGCCGGCCATCTTTTTTCCATTATGGGGTGAAGCTGGCTATCTCGTAACCCTGCCCCCGTCCTGCCCCCACCCCGCCCTGTCCTGCCTTCTGTACCCTCCCTTGAAGGTTGGCCGGCTCCGCGACGAAAAGCAGTTGGGGTCGGCCAAAATCGGCTTTCGATTATACCGATTTGGCTGGGATCAGGAGATCACCGGCCATCTCCCGATTTCTGTCGGAAGATGGCCGGCGATCTGTTTCGAAAATAAGCTCAATAGGGACCTATTCATCTTTATAAATTAAGAACATAAAAGTAGCCATACTGGGTCAAACTAATGGTCCATCTAGCCCAGTATCCTGTTCCCAACAGTGGCCAATCCAGGACACAACTACCTGGCAGAAACCCAAATAGTAGCAAGATTCTATGCTACCAATCACAGGGCAAGCAGTGGCTTCCCCCATGTCTATCTCAATAGCAGACTATGGACTTTTCCTCCAGGAACTTGTCCAAACCTTTTTTAAACCCAGATACGCTAACCGCTATTTCCACATCCTCCAGCAGTGAGTTCCAGAGCTTAACTATTCATTGAGTGAAAGAATATTTCCTTCTATTTGTTTTAAAAGTATTTCCATGTAACTTCCTCGAGTGTCCCCTAGTCTTTGTACTTTTGGAACGAGTAAACAATCGATTCACTTCTACTCGTTCTACACCACTCAGGATTTTGTAGACCTCAAAAGTGAATATTTACACCTGTTTAGGAGCAGGAATAAATATTTGCACAAAAAGTACATGCAAATACGTGCAGAACGTAAGACTCAGAAACAGAAAGAAGCCTTGCGCCGGAAGAAGAGGACCTCGGCTGGCAGGGGTTGGGGTCCCCCACCAGCAAAGGTAGGCAACGGCGGGTTGGCGGCGGGAGGGGGGTCGAGAGGGTCGTTGGCAGGGGGGTCCACGGCCAACTCTACAGGGGCCCAGGCCCCCGTGGCCCCACGTAGCTACGCCACTGGTCTGAGGCAGCCATCGTCTCCTCCTCCCCCCTCGGCTTGCACTGTCTGTAGAAGTAAATCCTCCTTTTCTTCTCCGGTATCCACAGCTGTTTGCAGATGTTCTGATAGAAGACCCACTGCTGCTGAAAGAGTTGGCCCTGTCCACGGTGGCATCTGCAGCAGAGGAAGGGGAAATCTGGGGCAGAGAGAAACAAGCTTTGGTGTTGGATACCTTCTCCCGGCTTTTGGAGATTATCACTCTGCGCCATCGCCTTGTGGAGGCTGCTCTGGAATCAGCGCTCCTAGCGAGGTGAGTATACCGCTGCGAATAAAGCTGGCTGCTATGCGGCCTGCAGTGTTATTTAAAGTACTAGGTCAAAAAGTAGAAATAAATGTATATTTTAATACTTTAGTAAAAGTAAAAAGTACAGTGAAGAACACATTAAGGGATATGTTTACTAAGCTGCGTTAGCGTTTTTAACACGCCTGTAAATTTAAGGCGTATTAAACGCTAATGCGCCTATACATTTCTATGGGTGCGTTAGCGTTTAACGCGTGTACACCATTTACGCACTTTAAAAATGCTAACGCGCCCATAGCGCCACTTAGTAAACATAGGCGTAAAAAATGTGCTTAAGTAAAAGTAAAAAAGTTTCCACCTAATATAATACTTTTTGAGTAAAAAGTAAAAATACCACAACTACAATGAATGCAACCGTTGTTAACATTTTTACCCTAATAACTTTACTGCTCTACAGTTGAATCCACTTTGCTTTTAGTAAAACTACATTTTGAAAATGTCTATCCCTTATTCGAGTGCACTTGTAAGTCATTATTAAACCAGCACAGCTAAAAAGGTGTGTCCTGGCAGGAAGTGTTCAATCTGATTAAAAAGTTCCTTCAAATCAGACAAGGCTGAAAACTACTGATGTCTTCTGACTGGCTCTGCAGATTCTGATCAAGGGTCAGGGTAAAGGTCATGGGATTTGATATACTACCTTTCAGGCAGTTAACATTTTTATATGCAAGGGAATCCCTGTTTGGAACACTTGACTTCCATATAGCAAAAAAAGCTTTACCATCAACATCTGCACTGGAAGCAGTGGCGTAGCTACGTGGGGCCAGGGGGGCCTGGGCCCCCGTAGATTTGGCCCTGGACTCTCCTGCCGATGACCCTCTCGACCCCTCCTCCTGCCGCCAACCCTCCCTCGCCGACGCCATGGGTACCTTTGCTGGCAGAGGACCCCAATCCCTGCCAGCCGAGGAGATCCTCTTCTTCCCGCAAAGGCTTCATTCTGTTTCTGACATCAGACTTACAGAAACAGAACGAAGCCTTGCAGATCAGCCAGCGACGGACGTCAGACTCACAGAAACAGAACGAAGCCTTGCAGATCAGCCAGCGACGGACGTCAGACTCACAGAAACAGAACGAAGCCTTGCAGATCAGCCAGCGTTGCTGCCTGATCTGCAAGGCTTCGTTCTGTTTCTGTGAGTCTGACATCCTGCACGTACAACGCGCAGGACGTCAGAAACAGAACGAAGCCTTCGTGGGAAGAAGAGGACCTCCTCAGCTGGCGGGGATTGGGGTCCCCCACCAGCAAAGATAGATGACGGCGACGGCGGGGGGAGGGTTGGCGGCGGGAGGGGGGGTCGAGAGGGTCATCGGCAGGGGTCGTCAAAGTTGGGGGGGTGTCGGCAATGGCGGGGGGGTCGGCGGCGCCGGGGGGGGGGGCTAAAATGTGCCCCCTCACCTCAGGCTCTGGACCCCCCTCCCGTCGAAGTCTGGCTACGCCCCTGATGGGAAGTAGTGCTGTCTAATTCATGACTTGCATTTTTATCTTTTTTTTCTTTTTGTTACATTGGTACCCCGCGCTTTCCCACTCATGGCAGGCTCAATGCGGCTTACATATTGTATTGTTATCATTGTCCAATTACAGGAAAGGCTTTCACAAAGTTGTGATCATTATCTGTTCTTGTTCTAACAATTTTTTGTCTGATGGCAAACTCTGTTTGAATATCTTTGAGAACTGATGCAAGAATAACCAATGTGTCGGAACCCTTCAGTCTTAAGGCCAGACAAACAAACTTTCTCTCTAAAGACTCAATCCAGTGGACAGTTCCCCCCAGTGTAAAATATTCCATGGGGTGACCAAGCCAGTAGCGTAGCCAAGGGTGGGCCTGAGTGGGCTCAGGCCCACCCAGTAGCAGCACACCTATGATGTGACTGAAAGGGAATCCCAAGCCCCACCAGCCGAAAACTCCCAACAACTGTCCCTCCTCCATACTTTGTAAATAGAAGATCTTTGCCTGCAGCGAGCAGCAACTGATACATACTGTGGGCCAACACGAGCAGTGTGTATTGTTTGCTGCTTGCTGCTGTTGAAAATCTGCTATTTAAAAGGTATGTGTGTGTGTGGGGGGGGGGGGGGGGCGTTGTTTGAGAGACCATATGGTATGCAGGTGAGAGAGGGAGAAACCAAATTGTAGGACAAGACGGAGTTCTGCCCACCCATCTTGGGCCCAGGCCCACCCAAAACTGGGTGTCTGGCTACGCCCCTGGACCAAGCAGTCTGTTGTGGTGGAGACAAATGTCTGTTCACCAAGAATTGCAACCAGCTTCATCTGCATCTCCACTTCAACGTGGCCCAACTCATCACTGTTCAGTTTAGCTGGAGACCAGTTCAACAAACACGGGCAACTCCACTGTTCTCGTAGGCTATATTCACTGAACAGCAAAACTTACGATGAGATGATCCACTGTTTGTGTGATAAAACTTTGCAATAGCAAAATCCTGTTCCAGGTTTTGCTGTTTCATTTGGTTTACCAAGGAATCATCATTTATTTATGTGTTGCTTCCCCTTTTACTTTTTATTTTTAACTGCATCAGATGCAACTGAGTAAAAGTAGTAAAAATTGGTGAAATTACTACTTTGGTAAAAGTAAAAGTAACAAATGTTTCCTATACTTCTTTACAAGTTAAAAGTGACAAAACCTTTCGTCACAAAATGCCTAGCCACCACTTGAGGGTCTACTACTACTACTACTACTATGTAGCATTTCTATAGCTCTACAAGGCGTACGCAGCGCTGCACAAACATAGAAGAAAGACAGTCCCTGCTCAAAGAGCTCACAATCTAATAGACAAAAAATAAATAAAGTAAGCAAATCAAATCAATTAATGTGAACGGGAAGGAAGAGAGGAGGGTAGGTGGAGGCGAGTGGTTACAAGTGGTTACGAGTCAAAAGCAATGTTAAAGAGGTGGGCTTTCAGTCTAGATTTAAAGGTGGCCAAGGATGGGGCAAGACGTAGGGGCTCAGGAAGTTTATTCCAGGCGTAGGGTGCAGCGAGACAGAAGGCGCGAAGTCTGGAGTTGGCAGTAGTGGAGAGGGGAACAGATAAGAAGGATTTATCCATGGAGCGGAGTGCACAGGAAGGGGTGTAGGGATGGACGAGTGTGGAGAGATACTGGGGAGCAGCAGAGTGAGTACATTTATAGGTTAGTAGAAGAAGTTTGAACAGGATGCGAAAACGGATAGGGAGCCAGTGAAGGGTCTTGAGGAGAGGGGTAGTATGAGTAAAGCGACCCTGGCGGAAGATGAGACGGGCACAGCTCAGGTCTGCCTTCACCTGCCAACTGTGCTCTACACTAGCACCCTCCTCCCACCAACTGGGTCACAAGCTCCTCTGGGCGAGTCTCCCGCTCTCAAATTATCCCCAGTGATTTCTAGGTTACTGGAGTGCCCAATGCATGTCAGTTTGGAGTTACCGCTCGGCTACTGTGTGGCCCTTGCGATAATTTCATTTTTGACGCCCGTTCACTACGCGCACCGGAAAATAATTTTTATTTTCCGGCGCGCAGCACAAACCAGGCGGTAATTGTTCTACGCACGTAGATGATTACCACATGGTTACCACGTGAGACCTTATCACCAAGTCAATGGCTGGCGGTAAGGTCTGAGACCCAAAATGGACGCGCGCCAATTTAAATTTTGCCGCAAGTCCATTTTCGGTAAATATTTTTTAAAAGGGCCTTTTTTTCACAGGCGTGCTGAAAAATGGATCTGCATGCGCCCAAAACAAGCGCCTACGCTAGTGCAGCCCATTTTCGGTTCACCTTAGTAAAAGGGCCCCTGAGTGTTTTAAACGTCCCATGTGACGCATTTCCTAGAAGAATGACAGTAAATGCTTTATATATTGTTTCAGATTATACAAAGCCTTTGCTGCGGAGATGGGCTTTGATGAGTTCCACCTTTATTTGAGGCCAGTACAGTTTGAGTTTGCTTCTGGAAAGGTGCCTGGAGAGCAGCTCCCCCCTACATTCATTACCACCCTCCTGGAAGACGACAGCAGCGTGGATAGGTGAGACGGAGGTCCACCGGAACATCCTTGGATAATGCTGTGACTCAGTAGGGTTGAGGATCTGTTCCTTTATAACCTACTTTGCTTTGTAATGTGTATGTATGAAGCAAATATGACTGGTGTATTGGAAACAGATGCGATGTGTGTGTGATAGAAATGAGGGTATGAATGAAATATGCACGTAGAAGTGTTTATTTATTTGTTCTAACTAAACCCAGAGGTGCTCCACGCACTCCCCAAAGTTAGGGAGAATCAAATTGGGCAACGCCCTATATGAGAGGAATATTTGGTTTATCTCTCAGAAGACAATAATTAGAAGGAAACTGGTTGTATGAGAAATCAGCTCTCAAGTTTTTATTAATACTCACCACAGCCGGTATTACAAGATCAGTGGTGTGCTGGAGCAGGCTCTCACAGGCTCGCAAGAGCCGGTTGTTAAGTTTTTAAGAATTTTGGGAGCCGGTTGTTAAAGTAGGGCCCTCCATGGCTACTTTAACAGCTGGCTCCCAAAATGTGGGCTTGGGCCCCCTGCTGAATTCTCTTTTACTGTGCTGGTGGGGATGCTGAGCCCTGCCAGCCAAGTAAATAGACTACTGCTGCTCCCCGCTCCTTGTTTCCAGCTCTGAGCAGCAGGCTTGGACTTCTCCAGCATGTGAGAGAAGTTCCAGCATGCTGCTCAGAGCAAGACGTTGGGAGTGGTGGCGGTCCATTTATTGGCTGCCAGCAAAGGTATGCCTAGATGTGCCCGCATGAAGGGAGGGAGGAGAGAGAGGCAAGTGTTGCTCCCCACCATCCCCCCCCCCCCCCCCCCCCCCCCCCCCCGGCCCTTCCAACTGCAGAGCTGGCTACGTCCAGAGAAAGAGCCTGTTGTTAAAAATTTACCAGCACACCCCATTTGCAAGCACAATCAGTGGACATGAGTCTCTTTATTTCTCATAGGGAGGTCAGTCAGTGATTCAAATTGATGTCACAATTACTGAATTCTCCAATACACTGTTCTAGTTGTCAGTGATTTATACCTAGGGTTACCATATTTTGTCCCTCAAAAAGGAGGACACATGCCCCGCCTCACCACACACCCTGACCCACCCCACCTCCTGTCACACTCTCACTCCTCCCCCTGTCACATTTTCCCTCCCCCCTGTCACATACCCCGTCACCCCCCTCCCCTTACCTTACTACTCTAGTGACCTCTTCGGGGCAGGAAAAAGCCCCCTCTTTCCTGCCTGGAGCGCTGCCCTGCATGCATCTTTCCTGTTGCTGATCCTCGGCGCCGAGTTAAAATGGCTGCCGAGAGTTGAAGTCTTGTGAGGTCACTTCAACTCTCGGCGGCCATTTTGAATCGGCTCCAAGGATCAGCAACAGGAAAGATGCATGCAGGGCAGTGCTCCGGGCAGGAAAGAGGGGGCTCTTTCCTGTCCCGAAGGCAGAAGAGATCACTAGACCATCAGGATACTAGTAAGTAAGGGGAGGAGAGGCTAGCAATCTGCCCGTTTGTCCGGATTTCTGGACAAACAGGCAGATTGGCAAAACCCGTCCGGTTGCCCGGACATACCCTCAAAAAGAGGACATGTCCGGGTAAATTCGGACATATGGTAACCATATTATACCCCTCTGTTCACTGGCAGTTTCAGCTCACAATCTTTTTTGCAATTATTAGTTTCGACCACCATGACAATCCTGTCCCTCAGGTTTCGGTCAGCCCCTTTCAAAGTTCTGTTTTTCTACAGTAGTAAGTTGTGTTGTTGAATATGATTGTTTTACAACGGATGGAAGATGATTCCCTCCCATTTTTATACTTCAGGAGTTCAGTCCTTGTCCTTATACGAGGGGGATTTCCACAGTCTGAGCAGGAAAACCTTCAGGGTTGACACACACACACTGATCAGACGGTGTGAGGAAGCTTGATGTTAAAGCAGAAACCTGACCTGGATTATTGACAAAGTGGAGTAATCCAGGATAAGAAGCTTCCATCTTGTTTTGTTTTGTAGATACGCTCCCTCTACATTCCCTCTGAGCATTCATGAGATCGATGAGAATCATATCGGGAAATTTAGTTTCTATTCACGAGAAGGTATGCTTCAGGTAAGTCGTTTATCCCTAAGACAGGGAAAAATCGAGCATGTGCAGTATTCATGGGCAGACTGGATGGGCCATATGGCCATTATCTGCCATCATTTTCTCTGTTTCTATGTTCCGTGCTAGAAGTACAATTTATGACACATATATGTCAGAACAGTGCACCAACCTATCAAAACTGAGCAAGACACAGAGAGAAATTCTACAAAGTGGGTGCTAACATTTATATACGACTAGTTACATGTATAAATGATTAGACTAGTATCATACAGGGGCGTAGCCAGACAACAGATTTTGGGTGGGCCAAGGCAAGAAGTGGGTGGGCACCAAGTGTTCTACTCCCCCCACCACCACCACCACCACCAAAAAATATCTCAGTTGGCGGGAAAACGCTTCTTTCCACCTTGGCAGTCTGCAGCAGGCATGCGCTGAAAACTGAGCATGTGCAGATGCTGGTATCGTGGAGAGTAGCATTTTAGTTAACCAACAGGGGGAAGTCTTCAGCTGGCAAGGCTTGGAATCCCCACCAGCTACTGTTAAATGTGTGCTACTGTTGAGTGGGCCTGAGCCCTAAGTGGGTGGGCCGAGGCCCACCCAGGCCCACCTGTGGCTATGCCACTGGTATCATAAACGCATGTCTGTGTACACAAACCTGTGTAAATGCCACCTGTAAATATGGGGGTCAAACAAAAGAGAAGTGTGATCAACAAGACTCTTCCAATGATACCAGGGAGGCGGAAAATAGCATATACACTTTATTCGATAAATTAATGTTTAAAAATGATGACTCAAACATGGCACCGTGTTTCGGCAAAGTGCCTACCTCAGGAGTCTTCTTTGTGTATATGGTAGAGTGCAAAAGTAGAAAACAGTGCTTCACAGAAGAGCAACGATAGGATGTGGTCTTTAAAAAACTATCGCTCAAAAAGGCGCCAAAGTACGTTCGCAGTGGATCCTGTTCCTCCACCTACCTGTAAATATGCACATATCTTACACAGCGTGTTTTTGCTAGCAGGGCATTCACACGGGCAGAGTTTGGCTGGGACTCGTGCACACATATCGCTGGCTTAAGAATTTGTGCCTTAATTAAAGGCTCGTATTATACCTGTTACACCAGTATCTCTAAAAGAAAGTGGCTGCCTATATTCATGTTCATTCATGTTTCAATGAATGATATTCTGTTTGCATAACTCAGTATAGTCCAAGGGTGGGCAGCCACACTCCTTGAGGACCATAACCCAGTTGGGTCTTCAAGATTTCTACAATGGATTTGCATGAGATCTATTTGCATAGAATGGAAGCAGTACATGAAAATCAACCTCATGCATATTCATTGTGCAAATCTTGAAACCCCAGTTGGGCAGTGGCCTTTGAGGACCATGGTTGCTCACCCCTGGTCTATAGGGTCAGAAAAAGCACTTGTTTGTGCTTGATCATAGTAACATAGTAAATGACGGCAGATAAAGACCTGTACGGTCCATCCAGTCTGCCCAACAAGATAAACTCAATTACATGGTATGTGATACTTTATTTGTATACCTGAGTTTGATTTGTCCTTGCCTTTCTCAGGGCACAGACCGTAGAAGTCTGCCCAGCACTGTTCTTGTACTAAGTTCTGAAGCTAACGTCGAAGCCCCTTAAAATTTACACTCCAGCCCTTCCTTATCTATTCAGTCACAATCAGGGCATAGACCGTAGAAGTCTGCCCAGCTCCTGTTTTGTTTCCCAATTACCGGCGTCGCCACCCAATCTCCGCTAAGATTCCGCGGAACCATTCGTTCTAAACAAGATTCCTTTGTGTTTATCCCACGCATGTTTGAATTCCATTACCGTTTTCATCTCCACCACCTCCCGCGGGAGGGCATTCCACATATCCACCACTCTTTCCATTAAAAAAATACTTCCTGACATTACTCCTGAGTCTGCCCCCCTTCAACCTCAATTCGTGTCCTCTAGTTTTACCACCTTCCCCTCTCTGAAAAAGTTTAATTTGCGGATTAATACCTTTCAAATATTTGAATGTCTGTATCATGTCACCCCAGTTTCTCCTTTCCTCTAAGGTATGCATGTTCAGATCAGCATGAGGCTCACCAGGGATCAAACTCACAACCCCTGAGAGTCTAGGCCAGAACAGTTCTTCTCAGTCCAATCCCTAGGGAACACTCAGGCAATCAGGTTTTCAGGATATTCACGATGAATATACATAAAATAGATCTGCATTCTCTTCCTCCTCGATATGCAAATCTATCTCATGCATATTTATTGTGAATAACCTGAAAACTTGGCTGGATGTGCCCTGAGCACTGGGTTGAGAACCACTGGTCTAGATGCCCTGGTCTAGCAGCAGGAACTATACAGTCAATGCAGCAGGATAGGCTGAAGAGGCTGGGGCTGTGCAGCTTGGAGAAAAGGCGCCTGAGAGGAGATATGATAGAGGTCTATAAGATAATGAGTGGAATGGAACGGGTCGATGTGGAGCGTCTGTTTACACTTTCCAAAAATACTAGGACTAGGGGGCATGCGATGAAGCTGCAGTGTGGTAAATGTAAAACGAATTGGAGGAAATTTTTCTTCACTCAACGCTTAGTTAAACTCTGAAATTCGCTGCCGGAAAAGGTGGTTAAGGCGGTTAACTTAGTGGATTTCAAAAAAGGGTTGGATGGCTTCCTGGAGGAAAAAGCCATAGAATGTTATTGAATGGATGAGGGACTACAGTATTTCTAGGATGGGCGGTACAAATTACTCGTTCTTTTGGCCGCTGTTGGTAACAGGGTGCTGGGCTCGATGGACCTTTGGTCTGTCCCGGCATGGCGATGCTTATGTACTTATGTGGGCAATAGAAAGCATGACAAATGGAGCCCATTGAACCAGCATTTGGTCTTAATCAAGAACATACCCCATGCTGGTCCAGTGGCATATCTTGTGTTCTGCTGCCAAGAGGATAACTTCTTACTGGCTTCTTCCTCGACTGTACAGCTGCACTGGCCTCAGCTGTAAGCCTCTGACCCTCTGCTCCTGAGAGTCATGGTTTTACAGCCAAAGTGTATCCTCCTTGGGAAGAGACAGGGAACAAGCAGGAGTCGCTTGACCTAACGTGTTGAAACTTTTTGCATTCAGACAGACAAGCCTGTCCCAGCCTTGCTTCCAAATCCCATGGCTGACGACGACATTTTGATTCTGAGACCAATACCGTTTTCTTTCGAGTTCTATCCTGAATTTTCAGAGGGAATTTGTGTCAGAGAAAAGTTAAGCCCTGTGGTACAAAGCAGACTCCATATTGAGAAGCTCAGTTGCTGATGTATCTCTCTTCTAGTATTTGGGGGTCTTCCTATCAATGTAGCTGCCGCTTCCCCTCTCTCCTGTGTCACGGAATCTTCCTGCCAGTAGCTTTACTGACTTTCCCCTTCCTTTGCCTTGAGGTCTTCATTCCACTATTTCGGCCACTTCGCCCTTCTCATGGCGGTTTGTAGTCTTCTTGCTTCTGTTAGTACTTTTGCCCGTCTTGGCGCCATGGGGTTATTGTGCCACTCTTGGTGTCTTATAGTGTTGTTGCTTCAATTACAAATGCCTGTCACCAAGTTTTAAAGAAGTTTCATTGAAAATGTATGGAAAACCTCACTATTACTTTACAAAACCGATTGCTCGATTGGATTGAATGGAAACGAGAAATGAATAAAAAGAATCATTTACTATCTAAAAATGAAACAAATGGGGTGGTGATCTGAAAACAAACCAAACCAACAATTTTTGCCATTACAGCCCTATGGGATGAATCTGTTGTATGTTAGCACTGGTATTTCTGATTGCAATTATGAAACGTTTTTTAAAAAATGATTTCAGGATATGGAGCTTAAGTACATAAGTAATGCCACACTGGGAAAAGACCAAGGGTCCATCGAGCCCAGCATCCTGTCCACGACAGCGGCCAATCCGGGCACCTGGAGAGTTTCCCAAACGTACAAACATTCTATACATGTTATTCCTGGAATTGTGAATTTTTCCAAGTCCGTTTAGTAGCGGTTTATGGACTTGTCCTTTAGCAAACCGTCCAACCCCTTTTTAAACTCTGCCAAGCTAACCGCCTTCACCACTTTCTCCGGCAACGAATTCCAGAGTTTAATTACACATTGGGTGAAGAAACATTTTCTCCGATTTGTTTTAAATTTACTACACTGTAGTTTCATCGCATGCCCCCTAGTCCTAGTATTTTTGGAAAGCGTGAACAGACGCTTCACATCCACCTGTTCCACTCCACTCATTATTTTATATACCTCTATCATGTCTCCCCTCAGCCGTCTCTTCTCCAAGCTGAATAGCCCTAGGCTCCTTAATCTTTCTTCATAGGGAAGTCGTCCCATCCCCGCTATCATTTTAGCCGCCCTTCGCTGCACCTTTTCCAATTCTACTATATCTTTCTTGAGATGCGGCGACCAGAATTGAACACAATACTCAAGGTGCGGTCGCACCATGGAGCAATACAACGGCATTATGACATCCTCACACCTGTTTTCCATACCTTTCCTAATAATACCCAACATTCTATTCGCTTTCCTAGCCGCAGCAGCACACTGAGCAGAAGGTTTCAGTGTATTATCGACGATGACACCCAGATCCCTTTCTTGGTCCGTAACTCCTAACGTGGAACCTTGCATGACGTAGCTATAATTCGGGTTCCTCTTTCCCACATGCATCACTTTGCACTTGCTCACATTAAACGTCATCTGCCATTTAGCTGCCCAGTCTCTTAAGGTCCTCTTGTAATTTTTCACAATCCTGTCGCGATTTAACGACTTTGAATACTACTACTACTACTACTATTTAGCATTTCTATAGCTCTACAAGGCATACGCAGCGCAGCACAAACATAGAAGAAAGACAGTCCCTGCTCAAAGAGCTTACAATCTAATAGACAAAAAATAAAGGAAGCAAATCAAATCACTTATTGTGTACAGGAAGGAGGAGGGTAGGTGGAGGCAGGTGGTTACAAGTGGTTACGAGTCAAAAGCAATGTTGAAGAGGTGGGCTTTCAGTCTAGATTTAAAGGTGGCCAAGGAAGGGGCCATCAGCAAATTTAATTACCTCGCTAGTTACTCCCATCTCTAAATCATTTATAAATATATTAAAAAGCAGCTGTCCTAGCACAGACCCCTGAGGAACCCCACTAACTACCCTTCTCCATTGTGAATACTGCCCATTTAACCCCACTCTCTGTTTCCTATCCTTCAACCAGTTTTTAATCCACAATAGGACATTTCCTCCTATCCCATGACCCTCCAATTTCCTCTGTAGCCTTTCATGAGGTACCTTGTCAAACGCCTTTTGAAAATCCAGATACACAATATCAACCGGCTCCCCTTTGTCCACATGTTTGTTTAGAATAGTGACAGTTTCACCAGTCATTTCAATGATTATTGGTTGACTTATGATTATTTTTTGTACCTGAATAACTGGACGCTTGTCCTTGTCAGCTCATGCCTCTATCAACTGGTGAATCTACAAGTTGCCACCAGCCTTTTTGCAATATTGTTACAAATGGGCAGGGCCGCCGAGAAAGGGGGACAAGATTCCCCAAGGCCTGGCCTCCAAGGAGAGCCCGGAGCCAGGTAGGGCCGCTGAGGTGGGGGGGGGGGGGGGGAGGAGGGACAAAATTCCCCGGGCGTGGGCCTCCAAGGGGGGCCCGGCGCTGGGGTCTCTCTCGTTCTCCTGCTCCCAGGCCGCCAGCACTGCAGTCCCCGGTCTCCGTCGACAGCTCCCCTCCGTCCACCACCCAGCCCCTGCATTCAAATCGGCAGCACCTCACCTCCATGTGAAAGTGGCAGATCGCCTCCCTTCGGGCCTTCCCTCACTGTGTCCCACCCTCGTCTGATGTAACTTCCTGTTTCCGCAAGGGCGGGACACAGGGAGGGCCCAAAAGGAGGTGATCTGCCACTTTTACACAGAGGTGAAGTGCTGCCGATTTGAATGCAGGGGGTCCGGTGGCGGACGGAGGGGGGCTATCGATGGGGGTGGGCAGGTAGCGGCTTGAGAGAAGGAGGAGGCGACAGTGATAGTGATTTGGGGGGTGGGGCGGTGGCGGTGGGGAGGGCCCAGGGGGCAGCCTTGCCCCGGGCCCAGATCTGTCTCTCGGTCTGTCTCTCTCCTGCTCCTGATGGGACCCGGGTGATCACATCCCGACAGGAGCAGGAGAGAGAAAACTCCAACACTGTGCCCCCCTTGGAGGCTGGGGAGGAGCAGACACAGGACTTCAGTGCCTCTGGTTTGGCTGGCGGGGGTCCCCAAGCCCCCCAGAAGCCTCCCTCCAGCGCTGTTCTCCGCCACAGGGCAGGTTTGGGGACCCCGGCCAGTCAAGGTATGTGGAGTTGCGGCGGGGGCAGGGAGGTGGGGCAACATGTGCCTCCCACACTTTGGTCTCTGGCCCCCCCACCCAATTTTTATATGGTTACGCAGCAGGGTGGGGGATGGCAGTGGCAGTCTGGGGGGCCTGGGTCAGTCTCTCGTTGGCCCTGATAATGGGGTAAATGTTCAACAGCCGTGGTCAGCATTGCACTGATCGATGCCGACATTATACCCAGATATTCAATGCCGGACCATGTCTGGGCTTCAGCTTTGATATCCGGTTAATGCAATCCCGACTAACACATGGCTATTTAAGTCAATATTTAGAACTTAACCGGCCAGGGTTACCCCATAAAGATAGGACTGTGTTTTTTGCAGTTACCCTGGATGGTTAAATGTCAGCACTTAACCTGCCAAGTGGGGAAGGAGAAGGGGACATGGGACTTGATATACAGCCTTTCTGAGGTTTTTGCAACTACATTCAAAGCGGTTTACATATATTTAGGTACTTATTTTGTACCAGGGGCAATGGAGGGTTAAGTGACTTGCCCAGAGTCACAAGGAGCTGCAGTGGGAATCGACCCCAGTTCCCCAGAATCAGAGTCCACTGCACTAACCACTAGGCTACTCCTCCACTCATTCCTCCAATAACAGCCAACCTCATCAGTGATGTCATAATAGCTTGATTGCCCAATACTTGGCTCACTTCTAATATTGTGATGTCATAAGGGAAAGGGGGAAATGGGACTTGATATACTGCCTTTCTGAGGTTTTTTTTTTTTTTTTTTTTCAACTACATTCAAAGCAGTTTACATATATTCAGGTACTTATTTTGTACCAGGGGCAATGGAGGGTTAAGTGACTTGCCCAGAGTCACAAGGAGCTGCAGTGGAAATTGAACTCGGGACCCCAGGTTCAAAGTCCACTGCACTAACCACTAGGCTACTCCTCGCCTGCCCTTACAGATCAGCAATGCGGCTGCGCAGGCTTCTGTTTCTGTGAGTCTGAGGTCCTGTGAGTCTGACGTACGTACGTGCAGGACGTCAGACTCACAGAAACAGAAGCCTGTGCAGCCGCATTGGTGATCTGCAAGGGCAGGCTTCTACATGGAATGTTGCTAGCGGAATAGCAACATTCCATGTAGAATCTCCAATAGGAAAAGGGAAATGGGACTTGATATACTGCCTTTCTGAGGTTTTTGCAACTACATTCAAAGCGGTTTACATATATTCAAGTACTTATTTTGTACCTGGGGCAATGGAGGGTTAAGTGACTTGCCCAGAGTCACAAGGAGCTGCAATGGGAATCGAACCCAGTTCCCCAGAATCAGAGTCAGCTGCACTAACCACTAGGCCCTCCACTCGGACCCCTGGAAAACCCCCCAAATAGCTGGTTTTCATTTAGGTGTTAACCGATGATTTCCAGCGGCGATAGCCGGTTAAGTACCACTAAAAATAGCCCCAAGCAAGTGATTTAACCAGTCAGCGGCCATTTCTGGCTAGCTAAATCATTTTTTGAGTATCGATCAGAATATCTTTGTACTTAAACCAGCAGCACCAGACGCCTGCTGCAATTTCTGTAGTTGTGGGAACAGCGAGCGTAGGGCTGCTCTGAGATCTTTTGATTCTTGCAGCTTTTATCCAGGGCCGGAGTGTCAAACCTGCAAGTGGCATTGGCCTGCCAGATCACCCAGAGAAATGCTTTGCTCGTTGCGGTTCAGCAAGCCTCATACTGCTCTACGACCCAGCTTCCTGCTCCGACCACGGATGCCAAGGTCAGTATTCTGTCCACGTAAAAAATCAGAAATGTCTATACAAGTATGTCTTTTCCTTATTGTCTGTAGATGGATATTGTGTTTATTGTCTCAATAAAGCTCTTTCCTAAGCAGTTTTTTTAAACATTTTGGGGCTTATAAAATATTCTAGCTTAGGACTGAAATCAGAGCAGAAAATGGAGCTAACTTCCCTACAGTGGCCTGCCAATGTGTCTGAACCGTGCTCGGGCAAGGTCAGCTCCAGGGGTCAGACACCATGCCCTTTCAGGACTTTCACAGTTCTGCTCGGACTGCCAAAAAAGGTACCATATACAGTGCGTTATTATGATGGCTTCTTACTGAGCTAGACGTCTCACCTCTTGATGAGATGAAGCTACAAAGTAGTAAATTTAAAACAAATCAGAGAAAATATTTCTTCACTCAATGTATAATTAAAATCTGGAATTTGTTGCCAGAGAATCTAGTAAAAACCAGTTAGCTTAGCGGGGTTTAAAAAAAAGGTCTGGAAGGCTTCCTAAAGGAAAAGTCCATAGACCATTATTAAAATGCACTTGGGGAAAATCCACTGCTTATTTCTAGGATAAGCAGCATAAAATGTATTGTACTTGTTTGGGATCTTGTCAGGTACTTGTGACCTGGATTGGCCACTGTTAGAAACAGGATGCTGGGCTTGATGGACCTTCGGTCTGTCCCAGTATGGCAATACTTATGTACATTGGGCAGAAAACACCACAGCCCATAAAATAGATTTCTGAGAGTGACAAATTTTGGTCTGTGCTAATCTGAGACTAGAGAATAAAAGTCAAAGTTCTGTATTAACATAGTAACATAGTAGGTGAAGGCAGAAAAAGAAATGTACAGTCCATCCAGTCTGCCCGACAAGATAAACTCTTATGCGCTACTTTATATGTATACCTGACCTTGATTTGTTTCTACCATTTTCAGGGCACAGACCATAGAAGTCTGCCCAGTACTAGCCCCGTCTCCCAACCACCGGTGCTGCCACCCAATCTCGGCTAAGCTCCTTAGGATCCATTCCTTCTGAACAGGATTCCTTTATGTTTATCCCACGCATTTTTGAATTCCGTTACCGTTTTCATCTCCACCACCTACCGCGGGAGGGCATTCCAAGTATCCACCACTCTCTCCTTGAAAAAAATACTTTCTGACATTTTTCCTGAGTTTGCCCCCCTTCAACCTAATTTCATGTCCTCTAGTTCTACTGCCTTCCCGTCTCCAGAACAGGTTCGTTTGCAGATTAATACTTTTCAAATATTTGAACGTCTGTATCATATCACCCCTGTTTCTTCTTTCCTCCAGGGTATACATGTTCAGGTCAGCAAGTCTCTCCTCATACGTCTTGTAATGCAAATCCCATACCATTTTTGTAGCTTTTCTTTGCACTGCTTCAATTTTTTTTACATCCTTAGCAAGATATGGCCTCCAAAACTGAACACAATACTCCAGGTGGGGCCTCACCAATGACTTGTAGAGGGGCATCAACACCTCTTTTCTTCTGCTGGTCACACCTCTCTCTATACAGCCTAGCAATCTTCTGGCTACAGCCACCACCCTGTCACACTGTTTCGTCACCTTCAGATCCTCAGATACTATCACCCCAAGATCCCTCTTCCTGTCTGTACATTTCAGACTCTCACCACCTAACACATACATCTCCCGTGGATTTCTACTCCCTAAGTGCATCACTTTGCATTTCTTCACATTGAATTTTAATTGCCAAACATTAGACCATTGTTTTAGCTTCTGCAGATCCTTTTTCATGTTTTCCACTCCCTCTAGAGTGTCCACTCTGTTACAAATCTTGGTATCATCCGCAAAAAGGCAAACTTTACCTTCTAATCCTTCGGCAATGTCACTCACAAATATATTGAACAGAATCGGCCCCAGCACCAATCCCTGAGGCACTCCACTACTCACCTTTCCCTCATCCGAGCGAATTCCATTTACCACCATCCTCTGGCATCTGTCTGTCAACCATTTCCTAATCCAGTTCACCACTTCGGGTCCTATCTTCAGCCTGTCTAGTTTATTCAAGAGCCTCCTGTAAGGAACCGTGTCAAAAGCTTTTGCTGAAATCTAAGTAGATTACGTCCATAGCTCGTCCCTGATTCAATTCTCCCATCATCCAATCAAAGAATTCAATGAGATTCGTTTGGCACGATTTCCCTCTGGTAAAACCGTGTTGTCTCAGATCTTGCAACTTATTGGCTTCCAGGAAATTCACTATCCTTTCCTTCAGCATCACTTCCATTACTTTTCCAATAACTGAAGTGAGGCTTACCGGCCTGTAGTTTCCAGCTTCTTCCCTATCACCATTTTTGTGAAGAGGGACCACATCCGCCGTTCTCCAATCCCTTGGAACCTTTCCCGTCTGCAAGGATATATTAAACAAATCTTTAAGAGGACCCGCCAGAACCTCTCTGAGCTCCCTCAATATCCTGGGGTGGATCCCGTCCGGTCCCACTGCTTTGTCCACCTTTAGATTTTCAAGTTGTTCATACACACTCTCTTCTGTGAATGGTGCTATATCCACTCCATTTTCATTTGTACTTTTGCCAGTCAATCGTGGTCCTTCTCCAGGATTTTCTTCAGTGAAAACAGAACAAAAGTATCTATTTAGCAAATTTGCTTTTTCTTCATCATTATCCACATAGCGGTTCATAGCATCTTTCAGTCTTGCAATTCTCTTTTTAGTCATTCTCCTTTCACTAATATACCTGAAGAAAATTTTGTCACCCCTCCTTACATTTCTAGCCATTTGTTCTTCCGCTTGCGCTTTTGGCAGACGTATCTCTCTCTTGGCTTCTTTCACTTTCATTCGGTATTCCTCTCCGTGTTCCTGTTCTTGAGTTTTTCTGTATTTCTGGAATGCCAACTCTTTAGCCTTTATTTTCTTGGTACTTGCTTCGAGAACTATATCGGTTTCCTTTTTCTCTTGCTTTTATTTTCTCTCCTTACATAAAGGTTTGTGGCCCTATTTATAGCTTCTTTCAGCCTGGACCACTGCCCTTCCACTTCTGGTATGTTCCCCCAGCCCATCAGCTCCTTCCTCAGGTATTCCCCCATTTTACTAGTCAGTATTGTCGTACTCAGTGTGCCACATTGTGTGACCAAATACAGGTAGCTTTTAGTTGGCATATTGACGTATTGCTGATAATATATGGTTGTAAATCCAGCAGTGAAATTGTATCACATTGTTTTGTGTTAATTGTGGGACTGTAAGGCTTGCATATGTAATGAGCAATCTTCCTGGCGTTTCAGGAGAGAAGACACAGCATAAGGCGTCAGAGCAGCTTGTTGAGAGACAAAATTTCCAAATCTGGGAAAGAGATGGAAACTGCAGCCTGTCACCCTGCTGGGCATCCCTCACAGAGACCCTGGAACAAGAGGTGGTAACATAAGTAGAACAGAGAAACCTAGGATTTCAGGTTGGACTAAGGTATTTGCTGCCTGCAAAGGGTATTGTGGATTAATCTGTACCTGCCTGTGCTACAGCAGGCTTTGTACTCTCCATGTTGGCAACTTGCCAGGGACAATCTGAATTTGGGCCTTCAAGGGAGTGGCAGGCATAATGCAAAGGTTCCTGCAAGTGATCCCGCCTCTCCCTTCCCCCATTCTGAAAAAAATCTACTAAAAATAGCAGTGAGGGAATTTTACAGTTAACAATCACTATTCCTGAGGGTACTGGCTCCTCCTCCTTGACAGCATCCTACTTCCTGTATAGAAAGTAGGGTTACCATATGTCCGGATTTACCCGGACATGTCCTCTTTATGAGTACATGTCCGGACAACCGGGCGGGTTTTGCCAATCTGCCCGTTTGTCTGGATTTCTGGACAAATGGGCAGGCTGGTGGGCGGGCCGTCTTATAGGACGGCCCGCCTGCCTGCCTGCCCGTTTGTCCAGAAATCCAGACAAACGGGCAGATTGCTACCTTTCCTCCACTTACTTACTACTGCCCTGGTGGTCTAGTGACCTCTTCCGCCTTCGGGGCAGGAAAGAGCCCCCTCTTTCCTGCCCGGAGCGCTGCCCTGCATGCATCCTTCGGTTTCCTGATCGCAGCGCCGATTCAAAATGGCCGCCGAGAGTTGAAGTGACCTCGCGGCAACCTCGGGGGGGGAGGGGGTGAGCAGTGGCTGCGGCGACCTTGGGGGGGGTGGAGGAGGGAGCGGCAGCAGCGACCTCAGGAGGGCGGGGCGGCGAGGGTGGCAGGGGCGGGGCCCCGGAGGTGGCCTTGCCCCGGGCCCGGCCCAGTCTCTCAGCGGCCCTGACTGTGGGAAGTATGATACTGGGATACTGGGTTAGATGGACCATCAGTCTGACCCATATGGTTGTTCTTATGCAGTGAAGGAAGAGGGAAGGCAGCTGGAAAAGGTGCGTTGCAATTTTGTCTGAATTTATACCTGCTCAGAGACTGTCCTAACTGCTCGATTGAACTTGAGGGTTTTCACAAGTTGATTGAAGGGGACAATTGTGTTTATCTTCATGCTATTTAAATTCACATCAACATATTTTCGTTTTGGCTTCTTTTTTCTTCCTAAACATCCAGTTTTGAAAAATCTGCACTCAAAAGCATAAAGGGCAATTCTATAAATTGACGTCTCCGTCCAGGCACCCCGATGCCGTGAGCTTAATGGCTCCAGAAAAAGGAGGACGGATTGAGCCAGCCGGGTTTTACTTCCATTGCTTTCAAAGCAATGGAAGTAAAACCCGGCTGGCTCAATCCGTCCTCCTTTTTCTGGAGCCATATGGTAACCCTACTAAGGCTTAGTGCCAATTCTATAACGGCGTTTTGTAGGCCAAATGGTAGGCCAAATGGTAGGCATAAGTGGTGGTCCAAGTGACAGTGTAATTTAAAGCAGTCTATAAACTGTGTGTGTCACTGGAGACGCCCATTAAATACAATTTCTGCCATAGATATCTCCTTTACATCTTCCTCAGTAAGGAACAAAAGATAGTCAGCCCATGGTTTTTAAGGCACCTAGACCACCATACGTATAAGGGCCTGGAGGTCCAGTGGACCCCAGTCTCCTCACTCCCCCAAACACATAACTGCTCCCCCCCACAATCCACCCCCCAACCCAATAATCCCCCCCCCCCCCCCCACGACCTACCCTGCCAAACACAAGGGGATCTGGAGGTCCAGTGGACTCCCAGACCCCTTATCTCCCCAAGCACATAGCCCTCCCCCACTGAAAATATCCTGGTGGTCCAGTGGAATCCTCGACAGGTCTGACGTGACCTCTCCCGAAGGCTAGCCCTAGTGATCTAGCGGTGTTATGGGGTCCCCCACCCAACCCAACCCCCTCTCTTCATACCTTAAATTTGGAGGAGGAGAGACTAGCACTCTCTCCCTCCTCTGTGGGTGCCACCTCAAAATGGCGGTGCCTCACCCTGCCCAGGGGCTTAACTACCATGACTGCTTAAGTGCTGAATATCGACTTAAGCAGCTATGTGTTAGCCGACTCAAAAATAACTGGGTATTCAATAAGAAATCCCGGACAGGGCCCAGCTTTGTTGGTGGCTGAGTATCGATCCCTTAATATTTAAAAGCATGATGTGTGTGTGGGGGGGGGGGGGGGGGAGAGGGCAGATCAGAACCCTGGAAAGTTAATTGAGTGGGGGGGGGGGGGGGCATAAGGCAGAAGCTTCTTCTAGGGTGCCCAGTACCCTTACAGCGACCCCGCTTTGCACCTAGATGTAATTTATTCTAATTCATTCTGAGCCAGGGGTTATTTTAAATGCATGAGCAGTACTGAATGTCAGGTTTCAGGATATGTGAAGCGAGAATTTGCAGCTCAGCCTTCAGGGCGGTATCCCTCATCCTTCATTGTACTCTAAGGTCTCCGTTACTTTTTTTTTTTTTTTCAGGCCTCCAGAAGCTTTCGTTTCAATTCAGCTAGAGAAAGTGGGACCCCGGGACATGATGCTGAACGCATTCATTCAGAGGACAGAAGCAGCAGGCAGCAAGATGGTCAAAGCTGTAAGTGTCTTGAGTGTTGGAAGCGGAAAAAGACCCTGCACTGTGGAATCAATATCCATATTTACCACATTCCTGTCTACTTTTCCCCTCACTTTTCCAGTACTGAAGATCTACAAGGGGGCTGAGGAGCCAGCTCTGTGGGTGCTTGAGCCCTGCCAGCATCGAGCAAACTCCTTGACTGTGTTCAGGGGGGAGGGGTACTTTCCACTGGGAAAGCTTCCAAGAGACACAGCCGGGTCCAGGGCAGGACCTCTGACCACCCCCTCCACCTGGGCCATTGCCCACATTTGGGGTCTCTGGCCCTGCACCCGTCCGCCCCCTTACCTTCCTGTGTCTGACTGCTCCTCCCTCAATCTCTTCGTTTCCCGCTCCTATGTGCCAGGACCCAGATGATTGCATTAACATGATAACCAGGGTCACCGGGGTTATTGCGTTAATACAATCATCCGAGTCTTGGCACACAGGAGCAGGAGAGAGACAGACCTGAAAACAGGCAGGCAGGAAGAAGGTTGTGGGCAGAGGGCCCCCTCTTGAAGGCCGGGCCCGGGGAATTTTGCACTCCCTGCCCCCCCCCCCCCCCCACCTCGGCGGCCCTGCTGTTGGGTATAGCACCCTCAATCATTTTGAAAAGTTGGCTCCTGTGCAAGGGACACACTTGGGGTGGGGCTTAGGTAGGGTTACCATATGTCCAGATTTACCTGGACATGTCCTCTTTTTGAGGACATGTCCGGGCAACCGGGCGGGATTTGCCATTCTGCCCATTTGTCCGGATTTCTGGGCAAACAGGCAGGCTGGTGGGCGGGCCATCCTATAGAAATCCGGACAAACGGGCAGATTGCTAGCCTCCCCTCCCCTTACTTACTACTGCCCTGGTGGTCTAGTGACCTCTTCCGCCTTCGGGGCAGGAAAGAGCCCCCTCTTTCCTGCCCGGAGCGCTGCCCTGCATGCATCCTTCGGTTTCCTGATCGCGGCGCCGATTCAAAATGGCCGCCGAGAGTTGAAGTGACCTTGTGAGACTTCAACTCTCGGCGGCCATTTTGAATCGGCACCGAGATCAGCAACAGGATGGATGCATGCAGGGCAGCGCTCCGGGCAGGAAAGAGGGGGCTCTTTCCTGCCCCGGAGGTCACTAGACCACCAGGGCAGTAGTAAGGTAAGGGGATGGGGGTGACGGGGAGGGGTTCGATGGGGTGTGTGACAGGGGGGAGGGGAAAATGTGACATTGGGCAGAGGGAGGGCGTGAAAGGGGGCGGGGTGTGAAATGGGGGCGGGGTGGGGCATGTGTCCTCCTTTTTGGGGGACAAAATATGGTAACCCTACGCTTAGGTAGGGCCCATATTTACACCCGTAACTTGAAGAATACTGTAAGGTATGCGCTAAAGTGACGCAGTGGGTGTGGCTAAATGATGGCACCTAAATGCCAGCTTATGGTCGTATTCTATCATGGAATCTGGGCACCAGGATGCTGTTAAGGAAATTAGTGGGCTGTATATTCCCACTAATTCTGTAAAACTCACCAAAGTTTGCATGCGTAATTTAATTGAATAACGAGTTAAGCAGAACTTGTGCATGTAAATTTAGGTGCAGGATCCATGCCTAAATTTTACACGTGAGTAAAAAAAAAAAAAAAAGGGTTCAGATGTGGGAGAGTGATGGGCGGAACGGAGGTGTTCCTAGTATTTACGGCGTTGTTATAGAATTAGGCGCATATGTTTGTACCGCGTTTCATTTTGTGCAAATGGCCACGCCCATAGTTAGGCACAACTCCTGGGCATAAGTGCTATTTCTAAAAACCACGCCTAATTTTAAGCGCGGCTTGTAGAATAGCACTTTTTTCTGCGCCAATTTTTTTAGGTGCGTTGGCCAGATTTCTATACATGACGCCTGAAAAATCCACACAGAAAACATTTCTGCCTAAGCGTATTCTATCAGCGGTGCCTAGATTTAGGCATGGTATATAGAATACACTTACTTGGTATCCTAGCACCTAGAACTACGCACCTCCATTTACACTAATGAAAATGCGGCGTAAATTTAGATGAAGAGGGCCATATTCTATAACAGTGCGTGTAAATTTTGGAACGCCCACGAAGACTGTTTCTTCATGTTCAAGTGTACAGCGCTGCATAGGTCTAGTAGCGCTATAGAAATGATAAGTAGTAGTAGAAACGCCCATTTCCCTGCCCACAACCACGCCCCTTTTTGCCTGCGCACATTTAAAGTTAGGCGCCATGCATTACAGAATACGCACAGGGATTTGCATGCATAAATCTAAATATTGTTAATTAGAGCTCATTATTGCTTAATTGCTATTAACGCTGATTGGTTTGTTAAGCCAATTAAGTTACACGCACTGTTATAGAATACGCCTGGATTTCGGTGCGGAACGCCAGGTACGCTATATAGAATCTGGAGGCATATGTAGAATGCAGCCCCTTGTACCTAAGTTGTGGCACTCTTTCTAGAACTGTTCCTGTAGCATATAAGTTTGTGGGTCATCTCCCTTATATAAAGAAACTCTTTACAACATCTCTGCATCTCATTTCTAATCCACCTCTGCAATTGACCTTCTAGGACAAGTCAGTTTGGGCCCGATATTCAAAGGATTCCTGCTCCTAATTTTGAGAATTCTGTTCCTAAACTGGTCTCTTTGAAAATTTACTAGGGCCAAGTGCATCGAAAGTTCACTAAACTCCTAAATTTAGGAGAATTAGAGGGTGGCTACAGGGGTGGACAGATGGGGGGGGGAAACATAAGAACATAAGAGTAGCCATACTGGGTCAGACATATGGTCCATCTAGCCCAGTATCCTGTTTTCCAAACAGTGGTCAAGCCAGGTCACAAGTACCTGGCAGAAACCCAAATCGTGGCAACATTCCATGTAGAACCCTAAAGAATAGCAAGATTCTGGAATCCTAAAGCGTGACAAGATTCCATGCAGAATCTCCGAGTAGCAACATTCCATGTAGAACCCCAAAGGACAGCAAGATTCTAGAATCCTAAAGAGTAACAAGATTCCATGCAGAATCTCAAAGAGTAGAATCATTCCATGTAGAACCTCAAAGAATAGCAAGATTCTGGAATCATAACGAATAGCAAGATTCCATGCAGAATCTCAAAGAGTAGCAACATTCCATGTAGAACCCCAAAGGATAACAAGATTCTGGAATCCTAAGAACCCCAAAGAATAGCAAGATTCCGGAATCATAACGAATAGCAAGATTCCATGAAGAATCTCAAACAGTAGCAAGATTCTGGAACCCTAAAGAGTAGCAACATTCCATGCTACCAATCACAGGGCAAGCAGTTGCTTCCCATGCCTGTCTCAATAGCAGACTATGGACTTTTTCTCCAGGAGTTTGTCCAAACCTTTTTTTTAACCCAGGTACGCAAACTGCTGTTACCACATCCTCCGGCAAAGAGTTCCAGCGCTTAAATATTCGTTGAGTGAAAAAATATTTCCTAGGAGCTTAGTCGTGATTTTCAGCATTAAGCTCATAAATCTAGGCAAATTAACGGCAGGACTAAATTTACAAGTAGAAGGCAGTGAGCAGTTTTTATAGTCACCGCCAGCTTTATGCCTCAATATTCAAAGCCAGGGCATTTCCTGGCACTGGCAACGAACATCTGACTTTGTGGCCGGCTGTCTTTTGTGCGATTTACGTGCGAGATTCAGTACTTAACTACTTAAGCGACTCTGCTTTGTGCAGTCTGATTTGTCCAGTTGACTTAGGTGGTTAAGTGCTGAAAATTGGCATTTAACCGCATAAGTGCCGACTCCAGCCCCAGAGCCCATAAAATACCTGGCTTTTAATTTAGCGGTCGGCGCTGATATTCAGCGACTCTAACTGGTTAGTGCCACTGAACATCAGCGGAGATCTCTGCACAAGTGATTTGAATGGGGCTCCTGGCCAGTGCCGTAGCGAGGGCTAATGACACCCGGGGCGGGTCGCCGCTGCGCACCCCCACCCAGGGTGCAGCATGGCGCGCACCCCCCCCTCTGCGGCGCAACCCCCCCCAGCGCAAACCCCTCCCCCCCCGGACCGTATTCTTACCTGCGGGAGGGCCGATCCACCCCGAGTGCACGTCACTCGGAGTTGCGTCAGCCGGTTCCCTGCTCTCTCTGCCCCGGAACAGGAAGTAACCTGTTCCGGAGCAGAGGGAGCAGGGAACCAGCGGGGCCGGCACCCCCCGAGCGCGTGCACCCGGGGCGGCCCACCCCTCCCGCCCCCTTCCTACGCCACTGCTCCTGGCCAGTGCCACTAATGATTTGAACTGATTTTTATCATGCAATGATGGAAGAAAAATCTTTTTCTATGGGGATTTGCCAAGGGATATGTGTGATTGTGGGTCATGTGACCCCTGACTTGTTTTACATTTGGATGAATAAAGACGTGGTTTGATGCGCATATATGCAAATACCAGGACAAATTTATTTTATACTTGGTCTAAAAGAGCCATTTTCACTCTGGAAAAGGTTCATGTGACCAGAGTATCTGGGTTTGAAGGGTTTTTTGTGTCACCAATCCACCCTACTCATGAAGACAATGTATCTTCTGGTGTTATCACAGGAAGAAGTTGAAAAAACCAAGAGGGAGCTCATTACCGAGTACTGTCACAGGTGAGTTATGTTTTGCATTTGGAAACAATCGCTAATTCGATTTCCAAACTCAGAAACCTTTTACATAGAGCAGTGCTTCTCAACCCAGCCTGTCTGGTTTTCAGGGTATCCAGAATGAATATGCATCAGATTGATTTGCATATACAGCCTCCATTGTGGGCAAATCTCTCTCATGCCTATCCATTGTGGATATGCTGAGAACTGGATTGAAACCTCTTGGTTAGGGTTTGGAAAGATATCTCTTAACTGCCTAAGCTGTAATCTTTGCAGTTCATCTCTGCACCTCTAGACAAGAGAAACTTATTATTTCTTGGAAGACCTTTCTTCATTCATTCGTACCTAACAGAGGTACAATAATAATTCACTGTCCTGCCCTTTAAAGACCACCTTTGGTGTCTCCCCATATTTTCAGTTTGTGCTGCATGCTTCCTATCTTTACTTTCCATGGTCCATAGTAATATTTGCTTCTACAGACACTGTTATGAATAACTAGAAATAAGAAACTGACGGGCCGATGATTAGTTTCCCGTTCTGATCCCAAACAGCACCATAAAATTACCACCAGAACAGTGCGGAGAATCAACGCCCTTATGATCAATGCTAATAACATGCAAATACAGGCGTGTTATTAGTGTTGATCATAGGGGGAAAGTGTGGGAGGATTGTGCCTGGACATGCGCTCAAGGCACAATCCTCTCGCAGAAGTTTGACAGGTCCGGGCAAGAGAAAAGCTGGACCTGTCAAACCTAAAAGCAGACCCCCACCCCCACCCCCAAAACCACAAGGGCCAGGAGATCTGGTGGACCCCAGACCCCTCACCAACCCAAACTCATAACCCCCCCCCCCACACTGGTGAATACATTGAATCCTGTTGGTCCAGTGGGATATTTGCCTGGCCTGGCCTGACCCTGCCTCCCCCCCCCCCCCCGAAAGCTAAGCATAGTTGTCTAACATTGTTCCTCCCCTCATACCTTCAAAAGAGTCCTACCTTCAAACATGAGGAGGGACTAGCACTCCCTCCCTCCTCCTGAAGGTACCACCTCAAAATGGCAGCACCTTGATGTGCCCGGTGCATCCTGGGATACATTGGGCAGGGCTTAACTACCATATAAGGAGTGCTAGTCCTTCCTCCTGTTTGAAGCTAGGACTCTTGAAGGTATGAGGAGTCTTAGGGAGGGGAGAGGAGGACATTTCTGTGGGTAAGTGGCATTATTTTATTCTGTGCTTGGTAACTTAAAGATTGTGTTTAAAAGAGGAATTGTTAGGATATTGATAAACACAGAATTAAAAAAAAACATACCCTTTTCCCCATAGTTTTAAAACTTGAATTTTCTGCCACAGCATTAACAGATAGTCTCTAGAAGGCACAGTAGGGCCTAGTTCAGTCTTAGAAAAAAATATAAAAGAGAGAGAAGCAGCATTGTTAACTAGGTTCCATAGTGTATAACTCTTTTCCCTATAGTTTTAAACTGAAACTTTCTCTAGAGGTAGAAACTTAACAGCCAAGAGTATAAAAAGGATAGTAGCAAGGCTTGAACTGTCCTAAAAGAAAGTTAATTTCTGTTTTTATCTGCTGGAGAGGTAGCATTGCTACTGACCTGAATTAGGTGTTAATTAAGGTGTGAGGAAGTAGAATATTTGCAGAGAATACTAAGGGCAATCTGATTACTGGGCTAGCTTCAAAGGGTTTGTCTGAAGCAGTCTCCTTAGAATCCAAACTATATAGAGAGGAAAGGTCCCATTTAACTTTCTTTCTGAGAAGTTCTGAGAGACGATGACATTTCTCTGGTAAGTGACATTATTTTGCTTTGTGCTTGGGTAACTTAAAGATTGGGTTTAAAAGAAGCATTGTAGGATATTGATAAACACAATTAGAATTAAAAAAAAAAAAAGCAAGCTTTATTAGTTATCCTCTGTACGTTTTTCTCCATAGTATTAAAACTTGAATTTTCTGCCATAGCATTAACACACAGTCTCTCTAGAAGGCACAGTAGAGCCTAGGTCGGTTCTCATTCCATCCACCCACCCTTAGCTCAACTCTTCATTTATAGTTAGTTATTCTAATTAGGACAACAAGAGGAGAGTTTTCATTATAGTTTTAATTATTTAATTAGTTTCTGGGAAGCAAGCACTAAATGAATTACATATTACAACAACCTTAAGGCTCTTTATATTCATCTGATATCTCTAATACCTTAAGACATTTTTATTAAACAACTCTATAATACTAAGATGCAAACTGTAGTCCAACAGCAAGAGGGGTGCTATCCAGTCTTTTGCATTGAGTGTCACATGTATGATTATCTCCCAGTTGATGAGAGTTCATATGTGTGTACTCGATGCAAAGAGCTCCTAGCTATCAGAGAACGAGTCCATTCTCTTGAGGCTAGAGTAGCAGGCTTGGAGGTGCTGAGAGAGACAGAGAGGTACATAAAGGAGACCTACAGGCACGCTATAGAGAAGACCCATCTCCAATCTGGCAGACCCTGTGCTGCCTTGGAGGAGGGAGGTTTCCTAAAAGGAGAGCATCACCCTGGTGAAGTTGGAAGTAATCCTGTAGCCTGGACCAGCTCACCAGGGGATGCAATATCCTCTAGCACCGAGGATGTGTCTCCAGCAGGATCTGCCGAAGATGGTAGGGTTAGGATGCCTGTTGTAGTTGGTGATTCCATTATTAGGCATGTAGATAGCTGGGTGGCTGGTAGATGTGAGCATTGCCTGGCCACTTGACTGCCTGGTGCAAAGGTGGCGGACCTCGTGCATCACCTAGATAGGATTTTAGATAATGCTAGGGAGGTTCATTTGGGTACCAATGACATAGGAAAATGTGGGAGAGAGGTTCTGGAAACCAAATTTAGAATCTCAATGTGTGGATGAGGTGAAGATGCAGGGAGGAGGGGTTTAGATTTGTAAGGAACTGGGCAACATTCTGGGGAAGGAGGAGCCTATTCTGAAAGGATGGGCTCCTCCTTAACCAGGGTGGGACCAGGCTGCTGGCATCGGCATTTAAAAAGAAGATAGAGCAGCTTTTAAACTAGAACCTGGAGGAAGGCTGACAGTTGTTCAAAAATGCATGGTTCGGAATAAGATATCTTTCAAAGATATCACCAAAACAGGGAAGATAGGGTATCCTGATAGCGAGGTTGCAAAAGAGACCATAGTAGATTAGGTGTACTTAAATAAAAATCAGACAAAAGATTGCAAATTAACACTGTCAACTACTGAGCATGATGTAAATAGGAACAACAAACATAGTTTAAAATGTCTATATGAAAATGCCAGAAGCCTAAGAAATAAGATGGGAGAGTTAGAATATATTGCACTAAATGAAAAATTAGATATAATAGGCATTTCTGAGACCTGGTGGAAGGAGGATAACCAGTGGGACACTGTCATACTGGCTTACAAATTATATCGTAGTGATAGGGTGGATCAAATTGGTGGAAGGGTAGCATTGTATGTTAAGGAGGGCCTTGAATCAAATAGAATGAAAATTCTGCAGGAAGCAAAACACAACTTGGAATCCCTATGGATCGAAATTCCATGTGTAAAGAGTAAAAAGGATAGTGTTAGGAGTGTACAGGCCAGGATGAACAGACGCATGTGGACATTTTATCAGAAATTAGGGAGGCTAACAAACAGGGCAACATGATAAAAATGGGTGATTTCAATTACCCCGATATTGACTGGGTAAATGTAACATCAGGGCATGCTAGGGAGGTAAAATTCCTTGATGAAATGAAGGACTGCTTTATGGAGCAGCTGGAACAGGAGCCGACAAGAGAAGGAAAAATTCTAGACCTAGTCCTTAGTGGAGCATATGATCTGTTGCAGGAGGTAATGGTGCTGGGGTCACTTGATAACAGTGGTCATAATATGATCAGATTTGATATCGGCTTTGGAGTAAGTACACACACAGGAAATCCAATACGTTAGCATTTAACTTCCAAAAAGGAGACTATGATAAAATGAGAAGAATGGTGAAAAAAAACTTAGAGGAGCAGCAGCAAAGGTCAAAAATTTACCTCAGGCATGGATGCTGTTCAAAAGTGCCATCCTGGAAGCCCAGACCAAACGACAGGAAGACCAAACGACAGCCAACATGGTTAAAAAGTGAGATGAAGGAAGCTATAAGAGCTAAGAGAAAATCCTTCAGAAAATGGAAGAAGAAATCAACTGAAAATAATAAGAAACAGCATAAGGAATGTCAAATGCAAAGCGCTGATAAGAAAGGCAAAGAGGGACTTTGAAAAAAAGATGCGTTGAAGGCGAAAACACATAGTAAAATTTTTTTTAGGTATATTAAAAGGAAGAAGCCTGTAAAAGAATTGGTTGGGTGGCTAGATGACGGAAGGGTAAAAGGGTTAATAAGGGAAGATAATTTGAAACTTCTAGGGATCACAATAGATCGATACTTAACACTAGAGTCTCAAGTGACCAACACCACAAAGAAAATGTTCTTTTCAAAGTGGAGAGTTAAGCGAATAAAACCTTTCTTTCCCCGTGAAGTCTTCCGCAATTTGATACAATCCATGGTCTTGAGCCAGATGGATTACTGCAACGCTAAATATGCGGGATGCAAAGAACAACTGCTCAAGAAATTACAAATGGCCCAAAATACTACGGCAAGACTGATATTTGGAAAATCTAAATTTGAAATTGCAAAACCACTCAGAGAAATTCTGCATTGGCTCCCTATGAAAGAACAAATAGCCTTTAAAATATGTACATTAATCCACAGAATAATCTACGGTGAGGTACCGGAATACATGCTTGAATTGGTTGATTTACCACCTAGAAACAGAACCAGTTCATCACGATCTTATCTGAACTTACATTACCCAGACTGCAATGGCTTAAAGTATAAATCAATTTACACCTCAAACTTCACTTACATTGGCACTCAACTGTGGAACGCCTTACCCAAATTAACAAAAACTATCCAGAACTACCTAAACTTTAGGAAATCATTGAAAACAGTATTGTTCAAGAAGGCTTATTCCCCAGGTTCAACATAATCAGAATTATCCCTTACTATTATAAGATCCAATAGGCTCTAACTACATCTTATCTTTCATATTTACTACTGATTGTTATTCATATCCTACTTACTACTACTACTACTTAACATTTCTAGAGCGCTACTAGGGTTACACAGCGCTGTACAATTTAACAAAGAGAGACAGTCCCTGCTCAAAGAGCTTACAATCTAATAGACAAGTGAACGGTCGGTCCGATAGGGGTAGTCAAATTGGGGCAGTCTGGATTCACTGAACGGTAAGGGTTAGGTGCCCATCGCTGTTTAACTGTTATTTTTTAGTCTGCTAAATTTGAAAAATTATACTTCTTACATTGTAACTTACTACAATATTTTTGTAAGCCACTTTAAGCCTGCTATCAGTGGGAAAAGGTGGGATACAAATGTGATAACTAAATAAATAAAGCCATAGCGAAGAGATTAAATGAATTCTTTGTTTTGGTCTTTACCTTGGAAGATTTGGGAGAGATACTGGTGCCAGAAATGGTATTCAAAGCTGACAAGTCAGAGAAACTAAATAAAATTTCTATAAACCTGGAGGATGTAATGGCGCAATTGACAAATTGAAGAGTAACAAATCACCTGGACCGGATGGCATTCATCCCAGAGTGCTAATAGAATTGAAAAATGAATTTGCAGAACTATTGTAATATGTAATTTATCTTTAAAATCAAGCATGGTACCGGAAGATTGGAGGATGGACAATTAATGCAGATTTTTAAAAAAAGGTTCCAGAGGAGATCCTGGAAATTTTAGACCGGTGAGACTGACGTCGGTGCCGGACAAAATAGTAGACTACTAGCCATTGAGCCCGTGAAAACGGGCTACTTTTGGAATGGGGAGGTTTCCCAGCCCCCCCCAGAGTCGCCGCCGCCCCTCCACCCGGCCCGAGCAGCACTGTAAACTTACATCAGCACGCAGCAGCAGGCACATCAGCAAAGCTGCCGTCGGGGCGGGCTTCCTTCTCTGCCTGTGTCCCGCCCTCGTGTGACGTAACGTCGGCGAGGGCGGGACAAAGGCAGAGAAGGAAGCCCGATGGCAGCTTTGCTGATGTGCCTGCTGATGTAAGTTCACAGTGCTCGGGCCAGATGGAGGGGCGGCGGCGACTCCGGGGGGGGGGGAAGGGGGAGTGGTTCCAACGTCTGCAGCATGCCAGTAGAGACTTCCCTCTCTGTCCCGCCCCCATCATCACGTATTGAAGCGGGGGCGGGGCAGAGAGGGACGTCTCTACTGCGCATTTGCGAGTGAGTACGGTCACTCGCTGTTTAATATGTTTGATTATAAAGAAAAAATTACAGGTGACCCTCAGGGGGAGGAATGCTGGCTTCGGCCTAACCCCTGGTAAGCCTTTTCTTGGTTGAGAGGTGCCCAGCTCTCCCACCGGTTGCCTTCTCAGGTGCCGTGGAGGACTTGCAGCTCATCTGCATATCCTCGGAGCCTTCGCCGGAGTGACTCCCAGGTCTGTTCCGATCCACTCGGGGCCTCTGCTCAAGGTGCCGCGCGCCATTAGGCGCGCGAAAGCTTTCCTTCTAATAAGTTCTGGGAGAAGAGGATATTTCTCTGGTAAGTGAACAAATTTTGCTTGTGCTTTCGGAACTTGAAGATTGGGGTTTAAAGGAGGAACTGTAAGTTAGTGATAGGCTGATATCCTTAATACTTTAGCAAGTTTTAAATTACGGAAAAAACTCAAAAAACACTAAGATGGAGTCAGCAGTCCAGCAGCGAGAGGGGTGCTATCCAGTCTTTTGCATTGAGTGTCACATGTATGATTATCTCCCAATTGGTGAGGTGTCATATGTTTGTGCCCGATGCAAAGAGCTCCTATCTCTCAGAGAACGTGTCCGTTCTCTTGAGGCTAGAGTAGCAGACTTGATGGAGCTGAGGGAGACAGAGAGGTACATAGAGGAGACCTACAGGGATGTTGTAGAGAAGTCCCACCTCCAGTCAGGTAGCCCCCTGTGCTACCTTGGAGGAGGGAGGTCTCCTAGAAGGAGAGCATCACCCTGGTGAAGTAGGAAGTACTCCTGTAGCCAGGACCTGCCCACCAGGGGATGTATTATCCTTTCGCACCGAGGATATATCTCCAAATGTTGCCCGGGAGGGAAAGGTTAGGACAGCTGTTGTACTTGGTGATTCGATCATTAGGCATATAGATAGCTGGGTGGCTGGTGGACGTGAGGATCGCCTGGTGACTTGCCTGCCTGGTGCGAAGGTGGCGGACCTCACGCGTCACCTAGATAGGATTTTATATAGTGCTGGGGAGGAGACGGCTGTCTTGGTACATGTGGGTACTAATGACATAGGAAAATGTGGGAGAGAGGTTCTGGAAGCAAAATTTAGGCTCTTAGGTAGAAAGCTGAAATCCAGATCCTCCAGGGTAGCATTTTCTGAAATGCTACCTGTGCCACGTGCAGGGCCCAAGAGACAGGCAGAGCTCCAGAGTCTCAATGCGTGGATGAGACGATGGTGCAGGGAGGAGGGCTTTAGATTTGTTAGGAACTGGGCAACATTCTGGGGAAGGGGGAGCCTATTCCGAAAGGATGGGCTCCATCTTAACCAGAGTGGGACCAGGCTGCTGGCATCGGCGTTTAAGAAGGAGATAGAGCAGCTTTTAAACTAGAAATGGGGGGAAGGCCGACAGTCGCTCAAAAGAGCATGGTTCGGGATAAGGTATCTTTCAAAGATATCACCATAACAGGGAAGATAGAGTATCCTGATAGTGAGGTTGCAAAAGAGATTGTAGTAGATCGGGTATCTTTAAATAACAATAAAAATCAGACAAAAGATTGCCAATTAATACTGTCAAGTACTAAGCATGATGTACTTAGGAACAACAAACATAGTTTGAAATGTCTATATGCGAATGCCAGGAGCCTAAGAAATAAGATGGGGGAGTTAGAATATATTGCACTAAATGAAAAAGTAGATATAATAGGCATCTCTGAGACCTGGTGGAAGGAGGATAACCAGTGGGACACTGTCATACCGGGGTACAAATTATATCGTAGTGATAGGGTGAATCGGATTGGTGGAGGGGTAGCATTGTATATTAACGAGAGCCTTGAATCAAATAGATTGAAAATTCTGCAGGAAACAAAACACTCCTTGGAATCACTGTGGATTGAAATTCCATGTGCAAAGGGGAAAAGGATAGTGATAGGAGTGTACTACCGTCCGCCTGGCCAGGACGAACAGACGGATGCGGAAATGTTAAAGGAAATCAGGGACGCAAACAAACTGGGCAACACAATAATAATGGGGATTTCAATTACCCGCATATAGACTGGGTTAATGTAACATCTGTACACGCAAGGGACATAAGATTTCTTGATGAAATCAAGGACAGCTTCATGGAACAGCTAGTTCAGGAGCCGACAAGAGAGGAAAAATACTAGACTTAGTCCTTAGTGGTGCTCATGATCTAGTGCAGGGGGTAACGATACGAGGGCCGCTTGATAACAGTGATCATAATATGATCGGTTTTGATATTGGCATTGAAGGAAGTGAAACTAGGAAATCAAGTACGCTAGCGTTTAACTATAGAAAAGGTAATTACGACAAAATGAGAAAAATGGTGAAAAAAAGACTGAAAGGAGCAGCTCGCAGAGTAAAAAACTTGCATCAGGCGTGGATGCTGTTTAAAAACACCATCCTGGAGGTTCAGGACAAATATATTCCACGTATTAGAAAAAGGGAAAAAAGACTAAACGTCAGCCGGCGTGGCTAAACAGTAAGATAAAGGAAATCATTAGAGCCAAAAAACAATCCTTCAGAAAGTGGAGAAGAGAACCAACTGAAAGTAACAGGATAGATCATAAGGAATGCCAAGCCAAATGCAAAGCGGAGATAAGGAGGGCAAAAAAAGGA
This sequence comes from Microcaecilia unicolor, assembly GCF_901765095.1. NCBI lineage: Eukaryota > Metazoa > Chordata > Amphibia > Gymnophiona > Siphonopidae > Microcaecilia > Microcaecilia unicolor. The sequence continues at coordinate 527,464,962 of NC_044033.1, forward strand.
CTTTGAGAAGAAATTAGCGTTGGAAGCAAAAAATACATAGTAAAAATTTTTTTAGATACATTAAAAGCAGGAAACCGGCCAAAGAGTCGGTTGGGCCGCTGGACGAAAATGGTGTTAAAGGGGCGATCAAGGAGGACAAAGCCGTAGCGGAGAAATTAAATGAATTCTTTGCTTCGGTCTTCACCAAGGAGGATTTGGGGGGGACACCGGTGCCGGAAAGAATATTTGAAGCGGGGGGAGTCGGAGAAACTAAACAAATTCTCTGTAACCTTGGAGGATGTAATGGGTCAGTTCAGCAAGCTGAAGAGTAGTAAATCACCGGGACCTGATGGTATTCATCCCAGAGTATTAATAGAACTAAAAAATGAACTTGCGGAGCTACTGTTAGAAATATGCAATCTGTCCCTAAATCGAGTGTAGTACCGGAAGACTGGAGGTAGCCAATGTTACTCCGATTTTAAGAAGGGTTCCAGAGGAGATCCGGGAAATTATAGACCGGTGAGTCTGACGTCGGTGCCGGGCAAGATGGTGGAGGCTATTATTAAGAATAAAATTGCAGAGCATATACAAAAACATGGACTGATGAGACAAAGTCAGCACGGATTTAGTGAAGGGAAGTCTTGCCTCACCAATCTAATGCATTTTTTTGAGGGGGTAAGCAAACATGTGGACAATGGGGAGCCGGTTGATATTGTATATCTGGATTTTCAGAAGGCGTTTGACAAAGTGCCGCACGAAAGACTCCTGAAGAAATTGCAGAGTCATGGAATCGGAGGTAGGGTATTATTATGGATTAAGAACTGGTTGAAAGATAGGAAGCAGAGAGTAGGATTGCGTGGCCAGTATTCTCAGTGGAGGAGGGTAGTTAGTGGGGTCCCGCAGGGGTCTGTGCTGGGTCCGTTGCTTTTTAATGTATTTATAAATGACCTAGAGATGGGAATAACTAGTGAGGTAATTAAATTCGCCGATGACACAAAATTATTCAGGGGTCGTCAAGTTGCAGGAGGAATGTGAACGATTACAGGAGGACCTTACGAGACTGGGAGAATGGGCGTGCAAGTGGCAGATGAAGTTCAATGTTGACAAGTGCAAGTGATGCATGTGGGTAAGAGGAACCCGAATTATAGCTACGTCTTGCAAGGTTCCACGTTAGGAGTTACGGATCAAGAAAGGGATCTGGGTGTCGTCGTCGATGATACGCTGAAACCTTCTGCTCAGTGTGCTGCTGCGGCTAGGAAAGCGAATAGAATGTTGGGTGTTATTAGGAAGGGTATGGAGTCCAGGTGTGCGGATGTTATAATGCCGTTGTATCGCTCCATGGTGCAACCGCACCTGGAGTATTGTTGTTCAGTACTGGTCTCCGTATCTCAAAAAAGATATAGTAGAATTGGAAAAGGTACAGCGAAGGGCGACGAAAATGATAGTGGGGATGGGACGACTTTCCTATGAAGAGAGGCTGAGAAGGCTAGGGCTTTCAGCTTGGAGAAGAGACGGCTGAGGGGAGATATGATAGAAGTGTATAAAATAATGAGTGGAATGGATCGGGTGGATGTGAAGCGACTGTTCACGCTATCCAAAAATACTAGGACTAGAGGGCATGAGTTGAAGCTACAGTGTGGTAAATTTAAAACGAATCGGAGAAAATTTTTCTTCACCCAACGTGTAATTAGACTCTGGAATTCGTTGCCGGAGAACGTGGTACGGGCGGTTAGCTTGACGGAGTTTAAAAAGGGGTTAGATAGATTCCTAAAGGACAAGTCCATAGACCGCTATTAAATGGACTTGGAAAAATTCCGCATTTTTAGGTATAACTTGTCTGGAATGTTTTTACGTTTGGGGAGCGTGCCAGGTGCCCTTGACCTGGATTGGCCACTGTCGGTGACAGGATGCTGGGCTAGATGGACCTTTGGTCTTTCCCAGTATGGCACTACTTATGTACTTATGTACTTATTCAAAAGCATGGATTAATGAGACAAAGCCAACATGGATTTCGTAAAGGGAAATCTTGCCTCACCAATCTATTACATTTCTTTGAAGGGGTGAACAAACATGTGGATAAAGGGGAGCCGGTTAAAATTGTGAATCTGGATTTTCAAAAGGCATTTGAAAAAGTACCTCATGAAAGACTCCAGAGGAAATTGGAGAGTCCTGGGATAGGAGGTAGTGTTCTATTGTGGAGTAAAAGCTGATTAAAATATAGAAAACAGAGAGTAGGGTTAAATGGTCAGAATTCTCAATGGAGAAGGATAGCTAGTGGGGTTCCCCCGGGGTCTGTGCTGGGACCGCTGCTTTTTAACATATTTATAAAGGATCTAGAGATGGGAGTAACTAGTGAGGTAGTTAATTTTGCGGATGACACAAAGTTATTCAAAGTTGTTAAATCACAAGAGGATTTTGAAAAATTACAAGAGGACCTTACAAGACTGGTCATCCAAATGGCAGATGGTGTTTAATGTGAGCAAGTGCAAAGTGATGCATGTGGGAAAGATGATCCTGAACTATAGCTATGTCATGCAAGGTTCCACATTAGAAGTCACTGACCAGGAAAGGATCTAGGTGTCATCGTTGATGATACGTTGAAACCCACTGCTCAGCGGCTAAGAAGGCAAATAGAATGTTAGGTATTATTAGGAAGAATGGCGATAAAAATGATAAAGGGGGTTGGATGACTTCCCTATGAGGAAAGGCTAAAGCGGCTAGGGCTCTTCAGCTTAGAGAAGAGACGGCTGAGGGGAGATATGAAAGAGGTCTATAATATCGTACTTCATCAAAATCAGCACCATCTTCTGTGTGCTGAGGAATGGAAAGCAGAAGTCTGCAATCCATCACAAGCCCCAGCAACACACCCTGGACTACTTTACTCCAAAGTCTTCCTGGCAATGCTTGATCTTCAGTGCAATCAGTCCATTAATCTGGAAATTGTTGGATTATGACTGCTGTAGGTGGCCACCTTCCATGTGTTCTTTATACCTCATGTTTTTGGATGGCTTCTTTTCAGGTGTTTATACCTTTTGTTTTCTATGGTTGGCTATCTCCACTTGGCTGAAGAACAATGGTCTTTTCCTTAATCAGCCCTAATGCAAATCTATTTTCTTTCCCACCCACAATTGCCCAATGCCCTCAGCTCCAACTGTTGACCGCCACCCTCTTTCCTTCTGCGAGTCAGTCAGGATCATTGGGGTTGTTTTGACTGTAAACTTACATTCAAATCACAGATCAATTCCGTTGTCTTCCTTTTTTTGCTCTTCACTGTATTTGTTCTATCCGTTCTTTCGTGTCTTTTCAGTCTATTCGCACTCTTCTCCTCTCTTTGGTAATTTCTAAAATCAACTACTGCAATTCCTTCTATGCCGGTTTACCCTTGCACTCCTTGAAGTGTCTTCAACTTATCCAATCGACAGCAGTTAAAATTGTTCATCATGCACGCTGCTTCGACCATGTCACTGCACTCCTCTGACTAGTTACCTGTCTCTTTCCGTATCTGCTTCAAGCTCCTTATGCTAGTTTTCAAAGGACATCTCCCCTCTGCAAATGTCTACTTACATCAGCATCAGATTCCTTACTCCCCATCCTGCCTCCTGTGTTCTACATCTGATCATCTGTTGTGTGTTCCTTCACCTACCACTCTTCATCTTATGATCTCTCATCATGATTCTGCTTTCAGCTATGTAGGCCAAAGCTTTGGAACTCTCTTCCCCCCCCCCCCCCCCTTCGGTTCATCCACTCCCTTCCTTCATTTAAAGTCCTTCTTAAGACTCATATTTTTTCCCTGGCTTTTGAATCCTCCCCCTCTTAAGGCCTCTCTTGGCCTTCCCTCTTACACTGACTATCATCTTCTTCTGCCTTGTACTAGAAAAACTTTTCTGTAAACTGCTTAGTTGCCTATTTGGATCTATTTTGTGGCATATCAAGCCCAAATAAATGTATTCTTTATATCTTGTGTCTTCTGTGAGTGGCCACCTTCCGTATGGTCTTTATACCTTGTGTCGTCTTTGGATGGCCACCTTCCATGTGCTCTTTATATGTTGTGTTTTCTGTGCGTAGTTGCTTTCAGATCCTGTTTATATCTTGTATCTTCTATTTGCTATTCTTATCTTTAGGGTTAACAGTCGTGCGTCCCAGTATTCTTTGCGAGGGCAGATCATTGCATGCTGTACCAGTCTAAGAGCATTGCTAGACGACTTTCCTACTATCAGGGATATGTACTTCATGCTTGGACAACCCAATGAGAGGAAAGGGGACAAAGACTCCTCCACTGAAGGGCTACAGGCAGACCCCAGGTCAGTGACACTAACTGGTTTTATAAAATAAGTTTTTCCTGTAATACATCTGACGTTTCTCTGGGCAAGAGATGATCTCCAGTTTTCAAGGGCCACAAACAGGTGTGGTTTATAAGCTTTTCACAATGATTATTCATGAGATGTATTTGCATGTGTTGGCTAAATTCAGAAAATCAGACCTGTGTGTGGCCCTGGAAGACCAGAGTTCACTATCCTGGCCTAAGTTAGGCCTTCTAACATCCTATCACACGAAGTACTGCACTATCTCTTCATGCTCATTGATTCTTCACTTTTCCTGAAATTATCTAGCAAACAACCCAAGTTTTCACTGATGACTTCAGTGGAGACAAAGTTGGGTGGGTGGGTGGGTGGGGGGGAGATCTTCATTTCTCCTTCTTTCAGTTCTCTATCATCTCCTCCCTGTCCTTTTGTTATCCTTCTCTCCCCCCCCCCCCCTCATTTCCAGCTATCATCCCTATCTCTTTCACCTCCACTGAATCCCTTTCTCGCCATATCCATGTCTGTCCCCCAATTCCTGGCTCTCCATTTCTGTAGCCTATTGTACCCAGTGGCGTAGCTACGTGGGGCCTGGGGGGGCCTGGGCCCCCGTAGATTCAGCCCTGGTCCCCTGCCGACGACCATCTTGAACCCCCCCTCCCGCCACCAACCCTCCCCCGCCATCGCCGTCCGCCCCGCCGCAGCATGAGGTACCTTGTTTGCTGGCGGGGGTCCCCAAACCCTGCCAGCCAAACATCTTCTTCAGCGCCGAAGTTAGTAGACTCCGGCTCCTTCGTTCAACGAAGTTCATGTGAAGATCAGCTGTTTTTGACGCCTTATGTCCTGCACCGTGCATGTAGCCCCTTGCAGGACGTAAGGCGTCAAAAACAGCTGATCTTCACACGAACTTCGTTGAACGAAGGTGCCAGAGTCTACTAACTCCGGCGCTGAAGAAGACTCTTCGGCTGGCGGGGTTTGGGGACCCCCGCCAGTAACAAGGTAACCTCATGCGGCAGCGGGGCGGACAGCGATGGCAGGGGAGGGTTGGTGGTGGGAGGGGGGTTCAAGAGGGTTGTACTCGGCAGGGGGGTCCAAATTGGCGGCAGTGGCAGGCGGGCGGGGGGAGGGGGGTCAGCGGCGGGGGAGGTGGCTAAACAGTGCCCCCCCCCCCCACCTCGGGCTTTGGCCCCCACCCTCCCGGTGAGGTCTGGCTACGCCCCTGATTGTACCTGCCTGGCTTCCTTTATTCCCATTTTCTACATCTCTCTGTATCGCCACCTATGTCTCTCTCCCCCTACCTACTGTACTAACTCTACATATTTCTTTGCTTCTCTGACCCTCCATAATGCGTCTGTCACACTGTCCTGCACCACCACCTCCCAGGTCTTGCCTACTCCTCCATACACCTTCAGAAGGACTGTGAAACTGGCATCATTATGGCAGCTGTTTCTCCTCCTCACCTCACAGCAAGCAATGAACAGAAAGCTGTGCTTCTGACTGGAGGAGGGAAGCTGCCATCACAGGGAAAAGAGGCAGTATAGAGGATTTATACTTCCCCGCAGTGCTGAACTCCTTGCCTTGGAGCTCAGCAGTGTAGCTTCAGCACTGAAGGTGATTGTTGAAGCCCACTTTTCACTTAACCAGACATACCTGCATGTTCCCCTTCCACGACCATTGTATCTGCCCCAAAAGCATCAACATTTCAAATGGATCTGGCTACTCCAAGGTTTCCCGTTGCCCCACTCTCTAAAGGTGCACCTCAGAGGAGGCAGGTGGATCACCAGCCCCCACTAAGCCCTCCTACACCCAAAAAAACATCCCTGGTGGCCCAATTGGAGTTTCTCCCTTATATAGCAGGAAAGCCCTGGACAGGATGCCGCTATTTTGAAGGCAGCATTGGAAGAGGAGAGATGCTACTCATGTTGGGGGGGGGTTGGAGGTCCGCCTGACCTCCAGCCCTCCCCACCCCCATGTGTTTGAGAGGTGGGGGGGAGAGAGATGGCCACTGGGCCACCAGGAAAAAACTAGGGTTAAGGGGCTTGCAAGCATGCAAATACATGCTGGACAGGGCTTCCCATTCCTCCCCAGTGCTCCGCAAACCCTAACGCCAGCTCTGAGCGCCAATGTTTGATGCACTGCCCATTGAGCATTGGGGAGGAATAGGTAATGCCCTGTTTAGCATGCATTTGCATGCTTATTGTGTAGCGTATTGTTACACACGCTCGCCAGTTCTGATCATCAGGCGGGAGCAAACACAGGCACTAGTATGGCGCCATTGGCCTCCCAGTGGCCGCGTTTGCTTCTGATCATCGGGGCCTCAGAACACGTATTCAGCAGCACTCTCCGATTAAGAGGCTACTGTTCAGATGGGTTATTTTACCACAATTCGTGCTATTTTAGCACTGGTCCCGTTTTATGCAGTGAGACCTAGTTACTAATAACTTGGGTTAACAATAAAATGACACGTCTTAACATTAGCCCACATTGATAACTTCCCCCCCCCCCCCCCTTAATTAAAGAAAAAAGAAATGTTTCCAGAAATGGAAATCACTGCTATATGTAATGAAAGTGAGCCAAGTACAGGACAATCAAGTCATTGTGACATCACTGATGAGTTTGGCTCATTGGTGGAATGAGGCATTATGACATCACAATCTCAGCTCTGGTTAAATCACTGCTATATGTAATAAGAGTGAGCCAAGCATAGGACAATCAAGCCTTTGTGGCATCACTGATGAGGTTGACTCTTATTGGTGGAATGAGGCATTATGACATCACAATATCAGCTCTGGTTACCACAGACTGAAACTCTTCACACTAAGGGGGAAGTTATCAACGTGGGCTACTGTTAAGATGGGTTATTTTACTACTAACTATTGCTATTTTAGCCAATGAGACCTAGTTACTAATAACTGGGATTAACAGTAAAATAACTGATAGCCCGCATTGCTAACTTCCCCCCTTAATAAAAGAAAAAAGAAATGTCTCTAGAACGTGAAATCACTGCTATCTCTACTATAATAAAAAGCACCTCCAACGTTCTGAAGCTGACTCCGTGGCTTCACTGAAGTGAAGGGTTCGTAAGGTTCGTCAGAGTCGTCAGTCTGTCACCATCTCTCTCGGCCCCGCCCTCGCGTCAAAACGTGATGACGTTGAGGGCGGCGGACCTATCAGGCGCGAGGGCAGGGCCGAGAGAGATGTTGACAGACTGACGAATCTGACGAACCTTACGAACCCTTCACTTCAGTGAAGCCATGGAGTCAGCTTCACAATGTTGCAGGTGCGTTTTGTTACACTACACAGCTCCCTAATTTTGCAGTTAAACATCGCAGAGTAGCTGGAGGGGGAGGGAGAGAGGGGGGGCAACGACCCTGGAACTGGGAGGGTGGTTAGGTGGGAGGGAGAGGGGCGGACCCTGGAACTTGGAGGGGGGGTGGACCCAGGAACTGGGAGGGAGGGGGGTGACCCTGAAACTGGGAGGGGGGGGGAGAGGGCTGACCCTGCAACTGGGAGGGAGGGAGGGGGGAAAACCCTGGAACTGGGGAGGGAGAGGGGGGCCCCTGCCACACACTCTCATTGTCTCACACACAGTCTCACTCTGTCTGTCACACACACTCACACATTCACTCTCTATCACACACTCACTCTCACACACACTCTGTAAAACACACACACTCCGAGGAAAACCTTGCTAGCGCCCATTTCATTTGTGTCAGAAACGGGCCTTTTTTCCTAGTATGTAATAAAAGTGAGCCAAGTAGAGGACACTCAAGGCATTGTGACATCACTGATGAGGTTGGCTCTTATTGGTGGAATGAGGTGTTATGACATCACAATATCAGCTCTGGTTACCAGAGACTGAAACTCTTCACACTAAGTGGGAAGTTATCAACGTGGGCTACTGTTAAGATGGGTTAATTTACCAGTAACTTGTTCTGTTTTACCATAGGTCCCATTTTATGCAATGAGTCCTAGTTACTAATAACCCCAGGTTAACGGTTAAATAACACGTCTTAACAGTAGCCAATATTAATTTCCCCCTTCAGTACTGCTGAATATCTGTGGTGGATCTGGCCAGCAGTTATGATAACTCCCGCCGAATATGGACTCCAGCGTTTTATACTGTCAGGAAATCCACATGAGAAGGATTAATGAACCTTTGATCTGCAAACATTAGAAGATGCCGAACAAATGGAGGATGCAGAAAATTCCTGGGGTGAAGTTATTATGTCACCTGGACAGTAACCTGTCTTTTGCTAGTGAACGTAAATTTAGTTGTTGTATTTCCTTCCCTGGCATATAGAACTTTCCAGAAGCGCCCTCGCAGTGTGTTATCTGCAGATGGACGATGCTTCCTGAATCTGTGGTTCGTGCCTCACCCTTCAGAGGTGCTGATCATGTTTAAGACACTGCCAGAAAAGGTCAGTTGCACATAACTCCCCCTCCCTTCCTTCTCTTAAGATATCAGCTGTTTTCTTCTCCAACAAAGTCCACAGAAATGGTAGAACCAAGACTCAGAACCACAGGACCACCAGCTCAGCAATATGTCTCAAATTCAGCATCTGGAACCTTGTTTGAACCTTGGTTTTCTCCCAGGTTGCTCACCAAAGGGTCCAGGTGGAGATTCCAGAACAGTCCCGGAAGGTTGGCAACCCTCCGATAGGCAGGTATATCACTGTGATATCTGTGTGGGGTTTCGAGGAAGATGTGGTCTTCATCTCACCACACTTTGTGCACCAGTTTGATGCTTTGATGTCATTGGATTCTGGTTCTAGTTCTGGAACTGCACAGCCCCCAGAGAACTGAGGAGAGCTGCAGCTGAGCTGGGTCAAGGAAGCGATGGCTCTCCAGCTCATGAGTTTGTAACTTTTCTGTCTACTCCTGCCCCCCCCCCCCCCCAATCCCTTCACCGGCCACTTTCCCTCCAGTGCTAATGAGCAGACACACCCTCCTCCCCTACTTCTGAAGTTTGGCTGATGCAATTATTTCAGGCCAGCACAGGCTTGGGGGGGGGGGGGGGGAGGGGGAAACATGGGCTTGAGCACTGCTACTCGCCTCCTCCTAATGTGGACCATATCAACACAGGAGGGGGATCTTCCATTGAAAGAGGGGCTGGGGAGATTGGAAAGCGGGAGTAGTGTGTGAAAGATAGAGTGATTCAAATAAGGTACATTTACGCATTGCATCTAAACAGTCAAAATTCATCATATTTATTTATGCACCCCGTTAACTATTTGTCTCCTGCTGCAGGCAATGTTCAGGGCTCTGTACCACACCCTGCAGATTCTGGCAGCTCTCCGTGACATCGTGGCCTTCCTCTTCAGCTTTGCTCAGCTAGGAAACGCCTCAAGCAATCTGGAATTCCTAAAAGCAAAGTCTCTGACGGCAGACTGGGGAGGCATAGAAGGCATAGGTAATGTATAAACAGAAGCGTTCCTGGACACTTAAAAATTCAGAGCATGTGTCTTATTGGCAGCCTGGCACGTCTAACCTGCTCCTCCTGCCATGCTGGAAACTGGGGTTGACTTAGACAACCGCATCATCTATCCCCAGAGGTATTGCTGTCAGTCCCGTTTTTTAATGCCAAACTTCCTATATAATAAAAGGCACCTCCAACATTCTGAAGCTGACTGCATGGCTGAGGCATTCCTGCTCTCTGTATCCATCTCCTGAAATGACATCACGTACTTCCGGGTTCGTCACAAGCAGAAGTGACCAACCACACGAGGTTTCTGGGCTTCAGAATGTTGGAGGTGCATTCTATTAAATAGGATTGGTCAGTTCCTTTCCTATATAATAAAAGGCACCTCCAACATTCTGAAGCTGACTGCATGGCTGAGGCATTCCTGCTCTCTGTATCCATCTCCTGAATTGACATCACGTACTTCCGGGTTCGTCACAAGCAGAAGTGACCAACCACATGAGGTTTCTCGGCTTCAGAATGTTGGAGGTGCATTCTATTAAATAGGATTGGTCAGTTCCTTTCCTATATAATAAAAGAAACCTCCAACATTCTGAAGCTGACTGCATGGCTGAGGCATTCCTGCTCTCTGTATCCATCTCCTGAAATGACATCACGTACTTCCGGGTTCGTCACAAGCAGAAGTGACCAACCACACGAGGTTTCTGGGCTTCAGAATGTTGGAGGTGCATTCTATTAAATAGGATTGGTCAGTTCCTTTCCTATATAATAAAAGGCACCTCCAACATTCTGAAGCTGACTGCATGGCTGAGGCATTCCTGCTCTCTGTATCCATCTCCTGAATTGACATCACGTACTTCCGGGTTCGTCACAAGCAGAAGTGACCAACCACATGAGGTTTCTCGGCTTCAGAATGTTGGAGGTGCATTCTATTAAATAGGATTGGTCAGTTCCTTTCCTATATAATAAAAGAAACCTCCAACATTCTGAAGCTGACTGCATGGCTGAGGCATTCCTGCTCTCTGTATCCATCTCCTGAAATGACATCACGTACTTCCGGGTTCGTCACAAGCAGAAGTGACCAACCACACGAGGTTTCTCGGCTTCAGAATGTTGGAGGTGCATTCTATTAAATAGGATTGGTCAGTTCCTTTCCTATATAATAAAAGGCACCTCCAACATTCTGAAGCTGACTGCATGGCTGAGGCATTCCTGCTCTCTGTATCCATCTCCTGAATTGACATCACGTACTTCCGGGTTCGTCACAAGCAGAAGTGACCAACCACATGAGGTTTCTCGGCTTCAGAATGTTGGAGGTGCATTCTATTAAATAGGATTGGTCAGTTCCTTTCCTATATAATAAAAGAAACCTCCAACATTCTGAAGCTGACTGCATGGCTGAGGCATTCCTGCTCTCTGTATCCATCTCCTGAAATGACATCACGTACTTCCGGGTTCGTCACAAGCAGAAGTGACCAACCACATGAGGTTTCTCGGCTTCAGAATGTTGGAGGTGCATTCTATTAAATAGGATTGGTCAGTTCCTTTCCTATATAATAAAAGGCACCTCCAACATTCTGAAGCTGACTGCATGGCTGAGGCATTCCTGCTCTCTGTATCCATCTCCTGAATTGACATCACGTACTTCCGGGTTCGTCACAAGCAGAAGTGACCAACCACATGAGGTTTCTCGGCTTCAGAATGTTGGAGGTGCATTCTATTAAATAGGATTGGTCAGTTCCTTTCCTATATAATAAAAGGCACCTCCAACATTCTGAAGCTGACTGCATGGCTGAGGCATTCCTGCTCTCTGTATCCATCTCCTGAAATGACATCACGTACTTCCGGGTTCGTCACAAGCAGAAGTGACCAACCACACGAGGTTTCTCGGCTTCAGAATGTTGGAGGTGCATTCTATTAAATAGGATTGGTCAGTTCCTTTCCTATATAATAAAAGGCACCTCCAACATTCTGAAGCTGACTGCATGGCTGAGGCATTCCTGCTCTCTGTATCCATCTCCTGAATTGACATCACCTACTTCCGGGTTCATCACAAGCAGAAGTGACCAACCACACGAGGTTTCTCGGCTTCAGAATGTTGGAGGTGCATTCTATTAAATAGGATTGGTCAGTTCCTTTCCTATATAATAAAAGGCACCTCCAACATTCTGAAGCTGACTGCATGGCTGAGGCATTCCTGCTCTCTGTATCCATCTCCTGAAATGACATCACGTACTTCCGGGTTCGTCACAAGCAGAAGTGACCAACCACACGAGGTTTCTGGGCTTCAGAATGTTGGAGGTGCATTCTATTAAATAGGATTGGTCAGTTCCTTTCCTATATAATAAAAGGCACCTCCAACATTCTGAAGCTGACTGCATGGCTGAGGCATTCCTGCTCTCTGTATCCATCTCCTGAATTGACATCACGTACTTCCGGGTTCGTCACAAGCAGAAGTGACCAACCACATGAGGTTTCTCGGCTTCAGAATGTTGGAGGTGCATTCTATTAAATAGGATTGGTCAGTTCCTTTCCTATATAATAAAAGAAACCTCCAACATTCTGAAGCTGACTGCATGGCTGAGGCATTCCTGCTCTCTGTATCCATCTCCTGAAATGACATCACGTACTTCCGGGTTCGTCACAAGCAGAAGTGACCAACCACACGAGGTTTCTGGGCTTCAGAATGTTGGAG